>NC_089684.1:36904591-37224425 GCF_031753505.1 Anomalospiza imberbis | reverse complement strand
CACACACTCATGTGGTTAATGTTTAAGTCTTGTCTCATCTGTCTTTGGAATCTTAGTAATTCCTCTGTTCTGCGGATTTCTTCTTGAGAAAAGCCATCCCAAAGAGACCGCGTGGTCCAGAGGATGCAAAACACATGGAAACCCTGCTGCTTAGGTCCTGCACCTCCTGGAGCAAGCCTAGAATGGCCTTATTCTTCAGGGAATCTAACAGAATCCTCTCTTGTATTTCCAGTGAAATATTTTATCATACTCTAATCAGTTTTATAGTGTCTGATTCTTGAAGAATAATGATGTAAAAATGTTATGAAGTTTTCCTTTTATGATCTCTGATTTTGCCTGGCAGATGGTGGTATTGCCTGTAGATCATTCTTTACAGAGCAAGCAGTGCACAGCTCTGCCAGCTTTATCACACTGTACTTCATACTCATCCCTGGCCAGATTCCTACAGCCACTTATAATTAATAGTCTCAAAGTCTCTGTTGTGCATCTAACATTGCAGACTTTAATCTCTCTTATCATCCATCTTACCTCTACTTACCTTGCATGAGTAATAATTAACCTCTTATTTTCTCTTTCTCATCCCCTTTTGACAAAGCCACTTATCTTCTGTCTTTTGAGTTTTTCTTTTTTTTTTTCCTGTTTTGAGAATTTTTGTAAAAATTCCTTATCCTCCTACCAAATTGTTCTCTACACATATCTGTCTTATGTCTTGCCTGCACATCTCATTAGCTTTTGGACTTTGATCAAAGATCTGCTCAGTTCATAGTTGTCATTATAACTATCATTATAATTTTTACAGTGTTATCACTTATTTCATTTTCACCTGATCAAACTGTATAATTACCAAGTATGTCAGCCTTTAACATTAGAGATGCTGTGCATTGAAAAACATCAAACATTTTGAATATTTCATTTTGAGGGGAAAAATAGTAATAATAAAAATCTGTGCTGCAGAAAATGAGTCTTAGAATACATGTAAAAATATCTGGAAGAATCACACACTGATATTTTAGGAGACTTCCTTGCAAACTGAAGGTTTGTAATCATAGTGTTTGGGGAAAAGGACTGCTGATTGGAACTTGGTCCAATGAATTGTCATGCAGATTTTGTTATTTAAAGGGATTTTCAATATCTTTGCACCTCAGCCTGAATGATAAATGATAGTATTATTCTGCAGAAAAGGTACCCCTGAATTTTTTCCTCTGGCTAGATTTTTAAGGAAAGATTAAGATAAAACGAATTTTTAGGCTTCACTTTGCAAGGCTGCCTGGAGTTCTGATTGCCCAAGTTTAATGTTAATAATTTTGAAAAGCTTGGTCTCTCTTTTCTCTGATTTTGGGGTTACAGCAATACTGGCCAGTGTTACTACTGATTCATTTGTAGTTGCACCAGTCTTCTTGCTCCATCTGTTAGCAGACTGTGATGTTAATGCCACATGCTAAAGTAATGCTCAAAAAACCACCAAACAACAAACCATTGTGTTCCTTATAGACCAGGTATATTTGAATAGTGGGAGAATTGCATAGCATTGGAAAGCAAATTGAGGGTTCATGTCATTTGGTCTCTTTTCAGAAAATTTGCTTGCTAATAAGAAAGGAAGATGTGCTGCCTATCACTTGCAGGGTCTCATAGAAGAATCTGAAGAAAAGATGGGCATCCATTAAGAATAAACAGAGAATTCCCAAACCAAAAAGAACCTAAAAATGATGGTATTTATCTTTTTATGATCCTAAAGTGTGAAGTTTCTCTGATATTTAGTAGAGAGTTAGTGTTAATTATTTTAGGAATGAATAATTATCACTAGTAAACACTAATCCAGCAATGCATTAATTAATTACACGTTGTTGACTGATGTAAATTCTTTATGTGAATTAGTTTAATATGTATGAATTCTTGGCCTTCAACAGATAGCCTGGATTTCTGACCGGAAGAACCACTTAAAAATTAATTGGGCTTTTTTAATGATTTTGATAGTATGATCCCAAGTATAGTTTATCTATTATTGTAGTAGCCAGCATATACAATTATAGTCAAAATTGGTAAGCTTTGCCAATGTAGGCCAAGGTTCTCTATTTTCAAGTGGTAAATCCCAGCAGCTGAGTAACTAAAATATGAGTCTCTCATGTGAGAACTTCATCCTGCAAGTAAAAATCCAATGAATGTTAACCTGAACAGAAGAAAACAGAATGATTTGCCAGTAGTGATCTACAATAATCTTAACACCTTTCCAAAACCACTATGCTTTGACACTTGGATTCATCATTAGCAAGCTAGTCACGTTAGCATTATATACTAAATAGACAGAGGATTTGAAAAATTGTGGGGATTTCTGCTTAGATTCACAAAGTTATAGCTGCACTTGCTGTCAACCTAGGTTACACCAGTCGTGTTATCAGAGTCCTTCATTGGCAAGGGACTAGATTTACCCTACTAGTATAGTTTTAGCTGGGGAAAAGGATGTTTTGCTTCAGGACAAGTTTCTGTCCATATTGTATTTTTTAACTGTCTTGTTATAATATCTTTGCTACAAAAGTACCACCAAATAATTCTTATCCTGTAACATGGAGACATCATTCTTATGGATATGACTGCTAAAGGTTTGAGCATGCCAAATCTTTGCAGACCTATTGACACCTTAGAGGTTTGCTCGTTTTCTTATCTTGGAGATAAGATTAAGTCTTACCCTAAAAGCTGTGATGTTTTGCAATTTGCTTCAAAATAACCCTTTGAATTTACAAAAGAGATTGATATATCCAAGAATGAAGAAGCAAATACTGGAGTTGATTAGCATTTCTGGGAATATTTTTAAATCTTGTTCATACCTTATATTTTTATTCTTATTAAATAGGTTTTAATGTGATAGGAAACATTTGTTCCAGTGTTTCAATAGGCATTTTCTGTGCACTGATTTCTTTTTTCCTCCCCTCATTACTTTAGTTGAAGGACCCAATTTTGGTTTCAGGCCTTCAGCTTGCAATTAGAGCTCAGACTGTTTGAGAGCTGGAGTTGTTGAGGTCTCTTCAGAGTTGTGATTAATGTACTTTGCCTATTAAACTTGGCCTTAGAAACTTTAGCTTTCTTTCACAACGTGTGTGGAAATGTGAATAAGGAATGTGTTTGAAAGCAAATATGTTTTCAGCTGTCATATATACTACAGCATTATTAGAGATAATCATGTCAGTTTCAGGTAATTCCTTTTGGGGGGAGAATTTGGTGACAAAATGTGGTGCTTTTGATGTTCTTGATCAAAGTGGAGCTCAGCTGTTTGTTTGCATCCTGTCTTGTTTTGGTACTTCCAATTTGTTTTTGCACTGTGTTGTGAAGGGTAGTTCTGAGGTCCTTCAGTGCTTCGGAGAACCTGTGCCTCCCAGCATGTAAACCTGCCTGCTTTCTGGGAGCCACAACTCTCCATCAGCCTTTTGTACCCCTGTTGAGCCCACTGAATCAAAATGAATCAGGAAGTTATTTACATGCAATTTCCCCTACACTTTAAACACAAACATACCCATCTGCCTGAAAGAGTAATGCTGACAAAATTCAGTGTACTAGGACATAAAAAGAGAATACTGTAGTAGATCAAAATATATTCTCTGACTCAGCATGAAATTTGAAAACTGTAATTCATCATTCTGAGGACAAAACCAGCTGATGTAGGCACATAGTTGTGGGTTGTTTTGGTCTTCTTGTTTTGCTTTTTTAAGATGCTTTACTACATATACTGACTGATAACTCAGACAACCTTCATGTTTTAAGTTACACATGTTCCTTGAATAGAGTTAGGTATCAAAGGAAATACAAAGATGCTTTGGGGGCTGGCAAAATTATAGAACTGGTGTAAATTCAGAGCACTAGGTATTGAAGGGCAGTTGTAATAAATTAGGGTCTAAGTTTATGGATGGAATATAGTATAAGTATAGAATTTTTTAAATACACAGTTAAGGGTATAAGTAATAAATACATTAATTAATATTAGCTACTACATATAACTTCAAACTAATGTTTAAAATGCCATCCATACATATGTATGTACATATGCTAGAAAGATAAGCAAAAATTAAGAGTTTTTTATATATAGAGAAGGAGCCTACTAAGGAAGAAAATTAGAGATAGTTTATCTGTACTATATAGAAATTATTGATGTTGTCTTTATGTATAGAAAACAAAAAGAACAGAAAATACACAAAGAGAAAACAAGAGCCTACAGAGTTTGATAAATCACTATTTGTTTTGTTTTGACATTTGATGTAAGCAAAAACTGTTGGAACCACTCAAGTCCTTCAAAGATAGAAAGTGAAAGGCTAAAAGTTATTGATTCATAGTGAGCACAAACTGTAGGTCACTTATGAATCATGATGATCAATATTAAGTGTCAGATGACATTAATTAATTTTGTGCCTAAATTATTTAGTGACAGATTTCAGAAGTGGTTCATTCTTCAGTAGGACCAAATATGAAATCTCCCTGATTCCAACATTTTAGTATTTAGTTTAATTTAAAAGTTTTCTAGAGGTCTGAATTGGAGGAGCTCTTTGGAAGCTGAGGACATTAAAGGGAGCACAGGGATTTCCAGCAGCATTCAGCTGAGGAAAGATCCTACTTTGGGTTGAGACATTATAGCAAGTACAGTCTGCAGGAATGCACGATGTGACTGGCTTCACTGATTAGGTAGAAAAAGCTGGCCTGGCAACCTGGGCACTGACATGGATGTGGAGCGATCTGGCAAGGTTGTCTGGCTCAGATAAGGATCCATTTTTCCTTTTGAGACCTTGAACTTCCTTGCATACCTAAACAGGTAATGCTAGAAATCCAATGAGTTTGGATATGAAGTCCCTGGAATACCCTGGAAAATGTTTTTGACCATGAAGCACCCAGCAAGTCTATTATTTCTGGTGCTGAACAAAACCCTGAGGCACTTGGCTGTAATGAAGTTGAAGAAGCACCTTTTGACTCCAGCTTGAATTGCTGGAATGCAAAAGGAACTATTCTGAAATAAATCTGAGGCCAACCACAAGAAAGATATCCACCAAGTAATTTTTCCGTAGGAAGGACTCTATAAAATTGTACAAATAAACTAGTCATAGTATATTTTAATTTTTATAGAATTTAAGTGCAGGCAAGTTTTTTTCTTTTATTACGCTTGAAAGAAGGACAAAATAATTTTTTTTTTCATCCAAAAATCATAAAAGTGTTGAGGAAAGGGAAAATCCTTTTAACTTCCACGGTGTTGAGGAAAGGGGAAATCTTTTTTAATTGCCATAGTGCTAGGAAAATTGTCCATTACACATTTCTGTAGCTATGTAATAGCTTCTCATATGCATCCTGTGTGATTGGAGAACATCCTGTTTCAAACATCCAAACTCAAATATTTATGTTCACTGTTTACAAAGCTCTCAGTTGTCTATTTCTCTTAAATCCTGAATGTGTGTATATTTACTCTTGCCTAGACAAAACCAAACTAGGGGCTGGTTGCTGTGCTGGCTTACATCTAGGCAAATCTGTATTGTCTTGGCTTTTAAAATTCTCCAGCTATGAAATTCTCTAGAAAACTTTTCAGGTGTTTGAATACATCATTTGCAAGAACTCAGATGAAGAGGAACGTGTTTGGGAATAAGTTAACTCAGTTTTGAAACTTTTCTTCAATCAAAATTCTGTAAATAGATTTTTAAAATGGAAACAAAACTAAATCAGCTCAGAATCATGCAACATTATAACACGAGAATTTGAGAAAAGCATAGCATGCTGAGATACTGGGTTAGAAGTGTTAACAACCTGTATTTACGTGGGGTTTTTATGTTGAAGGGAGTACATTAGAGTAGTAACTATTGTAGGAATCTCACCAAACTAATCAAGGTACATGCTCAATTTCTGCCATACTTGAAATAAATACTATGAGCGTTTTAGTACTGGCATTAAGATCTCATTATGAAAATTTATAGAACGATCCCCATGTCTGAATTAAGATGCAAATGAGACCATATGCCAAAGTCAGTAGTATGGGTCTTATTTAACATGAAATGAGAGAGAGAGAGAGAGACAGAGAGTGAAAAATAAATAGAAATAGAGAATAGGTGGGGCGTGAAAAAGAGAGTGACAGAGACAGATTTAGTAGAAAACCTCACCACTCTGCAGATCCCAATGGCATCCCATGGATGCTCTCCATCTTGGTGCTGAGGGTCCCCCGCAAACATGGAGCTCAGTGGGTTGATACACACTTGGGCTGGGTGGGAATGCCCAGGTACCTGCCCTGGAGGGGGCAAGTTTGACACAGTCTGTTGTGGTTTAAATACAGCCTGATTTCTGAAATGAACAGGGCTAATGCCTTTATTAATGTTCAGCTCTTTATTAAAAAGATCAGCTGGGCAGGGGGCCCAACACAGAGCTCGCCCCTGCTGTTGTAGCTGGAAGGGAAGGTAGTGTGCAGAATCTGTCACTGAAGTCCAGAGCAGCAGCTGTCCCTTCTTTCCTCGTGGCACACCAGCAGTCAAAAGTGAGGAGACATTCAGAGTCTGTTGCTGTAGTCCAGAACAACAGCTGTCCCCTCTCCTTCCCTTGTGGCAGCACCAGGAAGGTCTGTTTTTCCATCTCCACTTGCCACAGACTAATCTAGTCTAGTCTTTTTTAGGTGATGATGATGGACAAAAGTTGATCAGGGGATGTGTTTCCCTCTTCCTCAGCTAGGGCATTTGTCTATCCCCCTCTACTGCATTTAGTTCTTTATTTAGGGGTGTCTTTATGCCCTAAAAATACTCCCATGATCCCAAGGGGTTTTCTTATTTGCATTTTAGTCCCATAATGTCAGAGTGGTGGGGGGAGGCAGGTTATCTCCAGGTAGTTTGGAGAAAACAAACAGAGCAATTAGCTAATTAATATTTCAATATTGGTACTCAGCTAGAGCCAGCAGCCATTCCAGTGTTGCCATGGGAACTAGAAAGGCCCTGCCATTGTCTCTGGGGAACACCTGGAAACTTTGTTCATTACAATTTCAGTTGAGGGAGGAGAGAGTGGTTTTCCGTGGGGACCAGCCGCAGCCGGTGAACGGGGTGGGGGTTTGGAAGGGGCAATCAGCTGACGCCCGGTTAGACCACTTGAAGGAGTCAAGCACGCCCCTGTGGAAAAGCACACTGAAAAACGAAGGAAGCCCGGGAAAACTCTCTCTTGGCTTCCAGCCTTTAAACAGGTCAAGCCGCGACCAGCGCCAGGCCTGAGCCGGGCTGCACCGGGCTCTGCTGCGGCGTTGGCTCCTTCCTGGGCAGCCCACAGGGCTCCATCTGGGCAGGGCTGGGCCGGGCCCCTTCCTGGCAGAGCCCATGGGCCCACTCCGGCCAGGGGTATATACTGGCGCCAGAAGAAATCGTGCGGTCAGGCCCAGCGCTGACAGTGGCCCCCCGCATCCAATACTGGGGATGCCCCAAGACCGGGAGCGGCCACGTGGCCAAGAGTGAGCGGTCGGGATCGGAGCAGCCATGCCACAGCTGTCTCAGCATGACTCGCAATGGGCTTTGTTTGCTCAGCCGCTTTTAGCTGGCTGTGCTGCGGACAGAAAGACAAAAGCAGCGGCAGCAGTTTTATTTCTTTTCTTGGTGCCCCGCATGAAGGAAAGGGACGGTGCTGGCGGGGGCCACGCGATCAGCAGCGAAATTCCTCGGTTGCGCACCCTGGACAAGATCAACCTTTCAACGATGCGAGACTCTGTAAAAACTGTTTCAATTGATAAAGCTTGAGAACAAACGAACCTATGAACACCAATTGTCTCTTCAATCAGAAAAAGGAAAGGTGAGGACACTTAGTGACAACAACATGGACCCTGATGTCAGTAAAATAGGAGTCAAATTCTAGATAGGGAGGACGATTGAGGAGATGCCTCAGTCTTGGGGCATCTCAAAATTCTTGGGGCATCAGTCTTGAAATTCTCTTGTAAGCCATAGTGATGGACTATGTTACTTCAGACTTTTGTTTCCCTCTAAGTTATAAAAATGCATTGGGTGGGGGAGGTGTTGCATTTTAACCACAGCCATAAACAGAGGCACCAGTGCTAAAGCAAGCACATATTGAAGTAATTTTGATTCAATGAGAATTTTGAACAGAGATGAGAAGCCTTGCCCCAGTAATAGTAATAGAAAACCCTCTAGTCCCAGAGATGGATGAAGAGAAGTTTTATGCTAGAACAGCTCATCCTTAAAACAGCACCCCATAAGTTGATATGGCCTGTGAAAGCAGCTGTGAGATCACTGCAAGGTGTGGGAGGGACTTTTCACACTGCGAGCAGATTTTCCTTTTCTAGGTGGCTGATTTCCTGTGACATTGAAGCCATGAGAGAACTGTATCTTGTGGAAAAGTCTTCATAGCATGACAAGAGACTCCTCTCCCTAAGTGGACTGAAGAAAGACTATTCTAGAGGTGATAAACTGACTGAAAGTCACAAGTTTTGTCTTACATTGTCAATGGGAAAGAAAAGAAGGTGTGGGGGGAGGAAAACTGTTTTGAAGGTTCCTTTTCCTCTTAATCCTATTAACAAAGTTTTCTTTATACCCTTTAAAATTTGTGCCTGTTTTGGCCTCCTTCTCCTAGTGCTTATTTCACAGCAGGAAATGAGTAAATACATTTTAGTAAGTGCACTGGGGCTTAGCCAGCACTAGACCTGCTACACAGTCTCTTGTAGCAGCCTCTGGATCTGTTGCATTCCTTTGTATCAGGAGCAGTTCTCTCAGTTCTCTGCTGAAGGCCTCAGCAATGAGTCTGGGGAGCGCTTTAGGGCTTGGGTGGTCTCAGCCTCTTTATTCAGTTTAGCCATAATGGGTAAAACTCTGTCCACAAAGAACCTGCCTCCTGTCAAACCTGCCAGTTACTGCTCTCCGTCTTCACAGAGCTCGCGGACGCTTCTCTCATCCCACTTGTCCTCCTCTTGCAGCAAGGGCTTGGCCCCGATGCTCTGTTCCAAGCTGTCCTGCGTGAGGTCTCGGTCACTGTCACTTGCCCAGCTGGACTCCACGGAGGGTCTTTTACCATTCCCTCTGGACACCTCCTGGCCAAAGGAATCTTCCTCTTGAGAAAACTCTTGGCCAATGGACTCTTCCCAATCTGACACTTCTTGGCAGCTGCTGACATCTCCCTGGGACAGCTCATGTTTGCTGTATTCTTCCAAGAATATTCTTTTACCAAGAAGAATATTTTTCTACCAAGAAGTTAGCTCCCAACATCACCATGGGACAGCTCTTCCTCAATGCATTCATCCCAGTTGGAGTGCTCGTGGTAGCTACTGGCTTCTTCTAGGGAGAGCTCTTGCTCATTGCAGGCTTCACCTTGGGACACAACCAGGTGGAGCCTGGATTCTGCTTGGGGGAGCTGTTGTTCTGTGCTGCCTTCCCCCTGGGACCCTTCCTGGTACGTATTGGCTTCTGCTTGGGAAAGCTCCTGCTCAGTGCATGCTTCCCCTTGGGACCCTTCCTGCTAGCTCCAGGATTCTACCTGGGGCACCTCTGGCTCAGTGCTGGCTTCCTCTTGGGACCCTCCCTGGTAGCTACTGGCATCTTCTAGGGATGGGTCCTGCTCACTCTAAGCTTCTCCTTGGGACCCTTTCTGGCACCTACCAGATTCTGCCTGGGGCAGTTCCTGCTCACTGTAGGCTTCCCTTTGGGACCCTTCCTGATAGCTACTGGCTTCTTCTAGGGAAAGCTCCTGCTCAGTACTGACTTCCCCTTGGGATCCTTCTTGGTATTTGTTGATTTCCCCTTGGGACAGCTCTGTGTGCTCCTCGTCTTTGCACTGAGAATGCTCAATCTCCCCAGCCAAGGCCCCCTCCTCGCTCTCCTCCTCTGCCAGGATTGACCCCTGTCTGCCTACTCCTGCTGCTCCCTGAGCGCCTGGGCCCCCAGTGGGCTGGGCAAGGGGCTGGGGGGGCAGCAGGGGCTGTGCGGGGCAGAGTTCAGGCTCTCTTCCCTTTGTCCTGGAGCTGCTACTTCCAGTTCTGCAGCCGTGCTTTGCTCCAGGTCCCCCTGTTCCTTTGGCTGCTGGCCAGATGCCTGGGCCTCAGGCACAGCCTTGAGCACCACCTCAGAGCTGATGTGCCCTGCTGAGTCCAGCAGAGCCAGGCTGCAGCCTGGGGGGCTGCGTGGGGCAGGGACTGGGCTCTCTGTCCCTGCCGATGGCAGCTCCTCACTGCGAGCAGGAGAACCTGGTGCCTTTTCCACCTCAGGAGCCAGAGACTCCAGGGGCTCCTCCAGCTCCTCAGCAGCACCAGCTAGAGCAGCAGCAGCTGCCAGCTTGTCCTCTGTGGAGGCTGGTGAGCCTACCAGGGCTATGCCCTGGAAGAGTACACCATAGGCTCTGGGCATTCCCACAAATTAGGGTGAGAAGAAAGGAATGATGGGAGCAGTTATGCAGATTAACTTATTCCATATAAGGGAATGTTATGAACCCTGCTTTCTGATTGGTTAGTCTTGTGTTCTATATAAGCTATGGTTTCTGTTTCTCTTTGTTCATTGGTTCCCTGCCCTCTATATAAGTTTCTGTTTGCCACATTTCAAGGTCTTCTGGAGTAGCTCCCTACAGTGTACAGCTTACATTTTTGTTGCACATTTATTGTTTGTTAGCGCACCTTTTGTTTTCCTTTATTAAACCTTGATTTTCGAGCACTCCAGTTGTACTCGTCTCTATTTTATTTACTGCCATGCTCCCAGCCGATCTGGTCCTGGGGTTACGCCCATCGTTGGCAACGAGGGTTCATCTGAAGCACGTGATGCAATAAGTGGCGCCTGAATAGGGACCGTCATACGAGGGGCCTGTCAGGATTGGATCAGTGGGAAAGCTGAGTGGTAGGCCATACCCCTTTCTGGAGAAAGCTGCCAGCATGGACTTGTGGCTGGCAGAAAAAACTGCGGGCAGCAAGGAGGGCTGCTGGCAGTGACTTCAGGATGCCTGCAGGAGGTGGGTAAGTGGAAAGGGGGTCAACTGTAGTAGAAGGATTTCTATGGATGGTTTTAGTTACTTTTCAGCCCAAGACCCTCGGACCCTGGGAGTGGGATACAGGAGAGAACCCATCTAACATGGATGAGCTACTGTCCTTTTGCCCTCCTGTGTCCTCCTCCTTCTCACCCCTTGGACTAACCTGAGGTAGGATACAAGATGGAACCTGCCATGAGGTGCAGATGAGCCACCGTCCTGTTAAAGTTTTATTTGCTCAACAATGATTATACCCAACTTTGTTTTCCTTAAAGGAATTATTAATATTAGTCTTATTAGTTTTGAGTTGTTTCCTGGAAGTTACTGTAAAAGACCTTGAGATCTCTGCATTTTTTAAGAGAAGCTAAAGTTTCTCAAAGTTGATAAGTCTGGGCATCCTTGTCCTTCTCTGAGTGTAAGGGTTTGTCCCAGCTCCTGTAAGTGAGGCCTTCTGCCCATTGAGACAGGCCCTGTGCTGCCGGCCCAGAAAGCCAGCCATGTGATGGGCTGCATGCAGAGGAGTGAAGAGCAGCAGGTCCAGGGAGGTGATTGTGCCCTCTAGTCCATTTTTGTGAGACTCCACCTGGAGTACTACATCTGTGTCTGGGGGCCCCAGCATAAGAATGAATTCAGCGGAGATTGGTGGATATTCTCAGAGGGTTGGTTCTTTTTATTATTCTTCTAATCCCTATACTTATTAATTGATTTAAAGAAAAATGTTTTTAAAAAAATATTTAATTTGTATTAAGTTTAAATCTAGGAAGAATTGACTTCAGGACAGTGAAGGAAATTTTTTGGTCAATATTATCTTTGATGTTGCAGAACGAAACATTTTTCTGTGGTGTAGATGAGTTGAGTTGAAAAAATAAAACTGAGGGTAAATTTGATCTCTTTCAGTTGAAACTAGCAGTCAGAGAGAAAGTGAATTCTTGTATTAAGGTGATAATAGCTGAATGGCAGTGAAGAATCACTTTAAAAGGGAGGAAATCCAGAAGCGGCTTAGTAACAGTTGCACTGAAGAGCTGGTCCTTCACCTGACTGATTAGTTGTGCTCCTCTTGTTGCTTTTGATATTTTACTTATGACTGGCAAGGGAAATTCCCCAGCCAAAACCTGTCTCTGAGCTGGCAGGTCAAGATGCACCTACCTGCTGATTTCTCAGGTTTATGCATGTTCCTGATCTGATTGAAAGCATTAACCTGTGTGTTGAAATCAAAATTTGTTTTGCTAGGTGACTAGGCAGCGATGTGCGTGTGGAAGAGCATGCTGCTTTTTAAGTCTGAACATTTTACAAAGATGCAGAAATACAGCTGTTCAGAGAAAAGGCTGGTGTTAAGCACTTGCTGAAATGCTTATCTAAACCAAGACATAGAGGAAACTCTTTAAGATATAGCTGGTACTGAAATTTTCCTGTCTGGTTAAAAATTTGGGTATAGGTCGATCAGAGATTGGAGATCTTTGTGAATGGCAATTTTTTGTTCTCTGTCTTCTCTTGGCCAGTCAGGAGACTAAGAGGTATCTACATTTTCCATCTAACTTAGGTAAATGTAAGACAGAAAGTGAGAGGAACTGCAAAGTGACCCTCCATTTGGAAATGCCAGATATGAAAATAAGGTTGTGATGTTTACTCAAAGGATCTTCTTCTTGCCATAAGATACTTATATATAGACGATTAGATGTCCCAGCAGCATATGATTAAAATTTGTGATGGCATTTGGATGTCCCTTCTAGACCTAAAAACCTTAATGTTGCCTCTGGCTTCTGTGTCATAAAATTTAAATTAGAATCTCTAATTCTTTCAGAGTGCCAGAAATATTTTGTAAACAGTATGTTGCAGTGAAAAGCCTGGGCTTTTGGGATTTTGAGAAGAGTTATTTTTAGACAATAGTCTATGTCTAAGTCAATCTTTGAGAAGGATATATATAAAAAGGAGGAAATATGAACTGCCTTCTTAACAAGTGAGCTCTGTCATATTAAATAAAATGTAGCGAAAGTGAGTAAGACCCAGTGCCATTAAACAGAGATCTCAGGCTCATGTTGCAAAGAGTAGAATTGTCTACTCTAAGTAAATATGAAACTGTGTGTTCAAATACATACTAGCCTTCAGTTTCAGTTTCATCAATTTGATGCATTTGACAGTAAAAGTAATTTTTCAATTGTGAAAAATGCCTAAAGTATTTTACTGCCTTTTGTAGAGGTTTTGGTTTGCTAATTGTTAGATTTACTGGCTAATGCACCAATTATGTAGTGGGTCTAGTGTTGCCTAAACACCAGTGCACTCACTGGAATATATTTACTCATTCTTCTGCTGTGCGATATGAATTAGAAGAAGGAAGGTAAAAGAGGCACAAACTTTAAAGAGTACAAAGAAAATTTTATTAACAGAAAAAAATGACAAGAAAAAAAAACTCAGAATAAACCTTCACAACACTTCTCCTTGTCCCACATCTTCTTTTCTTTTCCACTGACAATGTAAGAAGACAGAACTTGGGACTTTCAGTCAGTTTACCACTTCCTTCAGTCTACTTAGAGAGAGGAGTCCCTCTTGCTATACTATGGAGACATTTCCATAAGAAACAGTTTTCTCATAGCCTTAAATGTCACAGTGCATCAGCCACCCAGGAAAGGAAAATCTATTCGCAGTGTAAAAAGTCCTTCTCATGTTTTGCAGCTTTCCCACAGCTGCTTTCATGGGCCATGTCAACTTATTGGGGTGCTATTTTAAGGATGAGCTGTTCTAGCATAAAATAAAAAAGTTCTCTTCATCTATCTCTGGGCACAGAGACTATTTTATTACTATCCCTGGACCAAAGTTTCTCATCTCTCTCTGTTCAAGTTTCTCCCTGGATTAAAGCAACATCTACTTGCTTCATTACTGGTGCTTTACTTCACAGTTGGGTTAGAACTCAACATTCCCCCAAGGCATTTCTATGACTTACAACAGAAAAAAAGAGTCTCATATATCGATTATATCTTCTCTATAATCTTACAAAAAGAATTTCAGCCTAAGACTAAGGCAGCTCCTCAATCTCCTCCTATCTAGAATTTTTACTCCTTCTTCCCTGACCTTAGAGCCCCATGTTGTTGCCTCTACGTCTCTTCACCACTTCTTTTTCCTGATATGGGAGAGAAGTGGTCTTAAATTCATTTGTTCTCAAGCTTTATCAATTGAAACAGTTTTTATAGAGTTCTGTACTGTTTAATGGTTGAACTCATCCAGGCTCCACAATCGAGGAATTGCTGTCTTTTGCTGCTGACCATGTGGTCCTCACTGGCACTGCACAAGCTGCGCTGGCTGCTGGCACCACCCTGCGTTTTTCCTTCATGCAGGGTGCCAGGACAAAGAAAGAAAAAAACTGCTGCTGCTGCTTTTGTCCTTCAGTCCACAGCACAGCAAGATAAAAGCGGCTGAGCAGACAAACTCTATTAGTCATGCCGAGATAGCCGTGGCTGCGTGGTGCCACCCCGGCCGCTCCGATCCCAACCACCCGACCACGTGGCTGCTCCTGGTCTAGGACGGTGGTGGCCAGATGGCTACTCCAGGCCCTGGCCTCTTGTGGCTTTGGGGCCACTCCTGGCCCTGACCTCTCTCATCTTCGGGGCCGCTCCCAGAGCTGACTGCGGGGCCATTCCTGGTGCTGGTCCCTGGGCTCTGCAGGGAAGGGGCCCCTGCCCCTCTGAGAAGGAGCCCCAGCCACCTGCCGGGACGGGGCACAGCGGGCTCCCTGGTGAGGGGCTCTGAAGCCCACTCACCACCCCTCTAGGGGCTGAAAATCCCAGCTGGGCCGTGTGGGGGCTGCCCTGGCCTGTTCATAAAACCGGAAGTCATGAGGGCTTTTCCCAGCCTTTCTTCATTTTTAAATGTGCTTTTCCACAGGGGAGTGTTCGACTTTTTTTTCTTTTTTTTTCCAAGCGATTTAACCAGGTGTCAAATCTTTAAACTTAGCCAACTGATTGGCTCTTCTAAACTAGCCAGTTGATTGGCTTCAACAAGTCCCTACAGGGAACCACCCCCTCCGCCTCCCAACTGAAAACCAGGTTTAGTTAAACCACGACGCCTTGCCGTCTCACAAAACTACCTCATAGACTTATGGAGTGGCCTGGGTTGGAAGGGACCTTAAAGATTTTAGAATACTATTCTGATGAGCTCTGTTAGGAACCCCTCAAAATTAAACTAGACCAAAATCATAGCTTATGACTCTAGCTAGTTTAAAAACTGGTAGGATAAGTCCTGACTATTTCTAAAACCCTTTTTTTTTTCCTGCTTAAGAATGGAGTATTATTGTTTGTTAACACTAAAAGCAACTAAAATATCTGTTCACAGTCTTTTATCAGAATTTCAACAAAAACTTAAATTTAGTTAGGCTTATTTTGTTTCCTCTCACACTTCTTAGTAACTAAAATACCTTTGTTACTTTTGACATGAAGTAATATATTATATTAAGGTATATTTCTGCTTTAAAACCTCCTGCTCCATATTGTATGGCTTTATTTTATGTAGTTCATATAAAGTTCCTTATAGGCTGGACACTCTGTCTTCTCTGGTAAGTAGAAATAATTCCCAGTTGAAAAGGTAGACTAATTTCTTATGCCAACTAGGGGAAAAATTAGCTTCCTAAAGAAAAAAAAAGCAAATTAAAGGGAAAGGCAGATAATCACTTTCAACTGAAAAACCTGTTAAACTGGAAAAAAAAAGTTGGATAATTTGGCAATAGATTGTAATGAGATGAATGAAGCAATGCTCCTCTGAAGAGGAGAGGGAAGATGGGTTCAAAATTAAACACCAGATCAGGTGTAAATGAAGACTTTTCTTTAGTGAAAGTACTATCCATTCTCTCTTACTTTAAAAATTCAGCTTTGTTGCTGTGTTTTCTGGATTCAATTTTGCAGCAGAATGGCTTCTATCCAGGGATAGTTAAGTAAGTTTAGAGAGGCTTAAATACATTATCCTTGGGGGAAAAGAAACATGTGCAATAAAGGGTGTGTTTCTGGTACGAATGTTATAGAAAATCATCTTCTTTATATGCAGTGCTCACTGTAAAATTATAATTTTGTGGGGAAAAAAATGCTCTCTTGAGAGAAGACATCATGTTTCCACCCTAGGAAATTTAATAATGAAGGTAAGTCTGCAATCAATAAATCCAATGTGTGTGTATGTATGTATAGGTGTTAAAAAATGCTTGGGACAACAGTAAACCTAAAAATCTCCCTGGTCAGGTTTGGGCTTCTTAACTGAAACTTGAGTATTAAAATATGTTCCCTCCACATATGGCTTAAAAAGTGATGAAAGAGAAAAGCTAAAATGAAAGAGGAAAAGAGAGTTTCAAAAACATTCCTCCAAAAGACAGAAAGAAGAAGCTCTCTTCCCTAGACTCACAAGCTGACAAGGCTGACCTCACAAGTTACTGTTTGGCTACAGTTTGTCATTATTGCTAACTGATTACAAAAATTAACTTTAAGCATTTATGTATTCTGCAGTTGCTATTTAGGTCATAACCTGGTAGCAATGACTTTCACAGACTAATTGCTATACATAAGGGAAAAAGGGAAGATAAAGAGAAATTTTGAATTTTCTTTTTTTTTTTTTTAATTGTCTGACTGGGCCTCTTTTTCAAGAGAAGGTTTGTAGGAATAAAGCTATTTATATTTTAAGTCAGTTTATTATAATTCTATAAGAAGTTATTCCTTGCCCTGTCACTCAGATATAGAGACTAAGCACATCTGATCACATCTTTTGCTTGTCTCTGAAATAATCAGTTATCATATGTTCCTTCTGAAATGAAGACCCTTGAAGTGAACACAATATACCACTTGAATACGAATTTGATTCCTCTGATGACTTTATGCAGTCTTTCACTTTATTCTACTCGCTTTCTTATGTAGATTAGCAATGTATTGCTTTTTTAACTGTTACAGTATACATTGAACAGTATTACTATTCCTTCAGAAGTGTTTCATTTGGGATTCAGACATTTCCAGAGCTCCAAGTGTCTTTAATGTGTTAATGTTTCATGTGTAAATGCTCCTTCTCTGCAACTGGTTTTCTTTTATTTCTTCCAAGAAGTTGTTTCCAATAGTCTTTTCCAATAGTCTTGAGAATGTACGAAGTATCTCATACTCGCTTCATTTCATGTGGTAAACATAATTTCATGGACAGGATTTTTTCCTAGTCTAGTCAGAGTCCTCTGAGAAATCCTACAGGGCAGAATTTTTGGACTCGTGATATATGTGTGTGTTGCTTTAAAGTTGTTGTTGTGCAGAAATATACCTCCAACTAGTTATTTGGGGCGATGACCTTTTTCCATCTGAGCTGACACCAGGGAAGCAATTTTTGGCTTGATTAGGTGCTTACAAGACTTTCAAGTTCGTTCCTTGAGGATGACCTGTATTTAGGCTCCCCCTGCCTTCCAAATAATATTCTGGGCTCTTTACTGCTCATGGATGGCATCCTGAAGCAGCTCGCTATCATGGTGCAAGACCTTTTAGTTATTTCAGGTTCTAAAATCTCTTTCAGTAATCTTCCTATTTTGAGCAGATGAACCTTAGCCTGTTATTTGTAGATCTCTAATGGGATTGATGGGAGGCGTGAGCTTGGTCAGCCATGCCTTGGTAAGTCTGTGAGTGATGTGACACGTGGAGAAAAGAATTTTGAAAAGGGGAAAGTAAAAAATTCATCTGGGAGCTGATTTATACCTGCTGCTGGAGGAAACATTCTCCAGATCAGCCGCTGTCCTCCTGAAGCCAAGTACGGCAACATGTGGAACTGTTTTCCTTTGAGATTTTACCAAAGAAAGAGGATTCACTCATGACCTGATGTTGATTTCCTATGCCCTACAGATAGTTCTGAACAGGTGGGCTTGCTTGGGTTCAGCAGGAGGGCGAGACTGATAAATGAATTAGTGCGACTGGATAGCTGAAGGTTGCACGCCAGAATTCTGATTAATGTGACTCCACATTAAGTATGTAGTTGAAGCCTGAAAAGAAAAGCTCTTTAGTAAATCCACTGAGAATAGGGGAAGCAATGATAGAAGTAATCCATACAAGATTTTACACTTTTATCGTGTTCAAAATGAT
Source organism: Anomalospiza imberbis (assembly GCF_031753505.1). NCBI lineage: Eukaryota > Metazoa > Chordata > Aves > Passeriformes > Viduidae > Anomalospiza > Anomalospiza imberbis. The sequence goes on along the minus strand of NC_089684.1, from coordinate 37,206,414 downwards.
ACTTTAGGAATTTGATGGAAGATTTTTTTTTTTATCTCCATAGATCAAGTACTAAACATTTTTTTCCTTGGTACTGGAATTTTTAACTTTTATATTTTGCTCATGGATATTGAGAGAGGTGGTTTATTAGGGATATTAAGTGGCCACTGCCATAATGTTGCATAAATCTGTGACAAGATACAGCATAATTTCTTTTGAGGCGTATACAATTTTTAAAAAGCCTTTTAAGGACAGAAGTCTACTGATTGCATTCCATAACTATGAAATGTCTTGCATAAAATATCATAAACATGGAAAGTTCTTGCATTAAAAGATGGTAATATATGCAGCTGCCTCTAGTAAAGGACATAGCTATGCCAATGGCATAAATACTACTTCAGTAGCTGTTAGAAGCGTACTTTGAAAAACATAGCTGACTAGCACTGTATTATTTTAACTAGTTTTTTGATGTAGGAAAACATTTATAGCAACTAAGTGTGAAATTTGAGGAGGAGGATGAAACTTCACTGTCTATTGAGGTCTTGACAAAAGTCAATAAAGAAAAATAAATTCTTGCTGCTTTAAATCAGAATGGGAATCTGGTTGGCATGATTGTATTAGGGGAACCTCCACCTTTCCTGTCTTCTGAGGGCTGACAGAGAACTACCTAGAGCACAGGCGATTCCTGTATATTCATTATTTTGGGTTTACTTGAGACCAGTGCAAAGTTCCATCTTCTGGTACAGTTCCCCCTCTTTTTTTCCCTCTTCCCTCCCTCCCCCAAACACCACTGGGAAACCAGCTCAGAAAAACCATCAGTCTTTAACCTATAAGCAGCTTCTTCCTAATGTTGCTTTCCTAAAGGTACTAAAGGCAGAATTATGCCTTGAGGGTGTTTGCAAGCACAGGAGTTGCTACAATGGTGTGTCCAGTGTAGCTCCTCATTCAGGACTGTCTGGTATGTTCTCAACATGTCTCCTTGGCCAGAGAGTGTAGCTGTATCTGTCATAGCTATAACTTCTACAATAATAATTCTTACAGTGGAGAAATATAGTGCCTGTGAATTGCTTGCCCTTCTTGGGATTATTACTCTCAGTAAAATATTTCTCTTGAACCTGTCTGTAGAGTGTCACCGTAATAATAAATATGCACACCTGACTTAAAATTGTGAACTGATTTTGTGCAAATTCAATTTAAATGTAAGGCATCAGGATCATTATTAATTCAAAAAGAAAAAGCAAGTTATGTGTTAGATTCTTTTAATATGACATTACTTTACAGAGTTAAGGAAATTGTGATAGTAGGGATTATTAATACCTAGGTTGTCTTCAGTGTAGCAATTAAAACATGATGCTTATGTACTGTGGGTAAGACTTTCAGCAAAGTAAATTATAATAAAAGTGCAGAATTTACTCTTTTAGGTAAAGAATGTCCCAAGATAGGAGAAGACTTGACTAAGTGCGAGGATGCTTATTTGCAAGTAGGAAGACCTGGGCTCCTGTCCTGCTTTCTAGATTTTCTGAGCTCTGGATAACATATGTTCACTCTAAAATACCTATGTTGCATTCCAAATCTGCATGTTCTTTTCTTTTTACACTAGAAGCCTAATGGTAGTTGTCCTTTATTCAGCTTATCATGGAGTTTGGAATGTCAGATATTCTTAAAGACTAAGGCTTGTAGTAGCAATTCCCAGGTGTTGTTGTGCACACTGTCTTTTAAGGGAACACTATTTTAAAGACCTTTATCAATTAGGTCTGATTAGGCCAAAAAGAGGGCTGTTGTTGTGGCTTTTGGCTTGGAGGCACACAGTACCAGCAAATCAGGCTGCTGGCTACAGAAATACTGTGGTTATATTTTCATTTAAATACAAGCAAAACTAAATGGCCATAACAGGAGAATTTATTTTTGTTTTCTGGATTTTTTTTCTGCCATAGGGAATGCCATTATTTTGGAAGGTTGCCTGAAGTTGTTCCAGATGCTTCTTACAAAAAAATACAAGTGCATCAAAAAAGGAAAATTCAGTGTGAAAACACACATGCTGTTTTGATTTCTGGATAAGTTGAATTTGGGGAAGGTAAAAAAAAATCTTCATATAAAAGAATATATATAAAAAAAGTGTTCAACAACTGCAGTGAAATAATCTGTTAAACATGACAGACTGAAATCATCATCACACTGATTAAAAAAGGAAAAAGGAAAAGAAGTACTGATCTCTCAAGGCTTCCATCAGCTTGGGCTAACTTTGAAGTACATCTAGAAAATAGGCCTTATCCTTCTTTGACTTTGAATTGAACCAAAAGTGTTACAGAAATAGCTTTGGATCATATAGTTGAGGAGCAAACTTAAACTTTAAGAGATTTATTGTTCGAAGTAAGATTGTGACTGTGTTCCATTTCTGGCAGTGTATCTTGATTATTTCTCCACTTATCATAGTTTCACTGTGTGAGTGCTGTCATTTTAAAAAGCCAAAATTATGCGAAGGAGTTGAGTGGGGAATTTTTCTGCTCTAAACTTTTTTGTGTCTTTGGGACAGAGCAGTTCATAGAAATTGGTGGTGGTATAGTAGATATTTAAAATATTGATAGCTGTACAAATAAATACTTTCTTGTCAGTTTGCTTTTTCACACAGAACCACAGAATATACTAAATTGGAAGGCACCCACAAGGGTCATCAAGTCCAACTCTTGAACTTTTTGTACATTTTCTGTACACTGCCCATTTTGTACAGTTTCTACACTTTGCATTGAGTAACCACTTGATCATTTAATGCCATCATTATGTTGATCTGTGTTATTTAGATATTAGAAGATAATGAATATAAAAAGTCATTGATGAAACTCATAAATTAATGTCATACTTCATATTATGATACAAGAGTTTTGAGATGAAAAGTACACATGTAAACAGAGAGCTGTGCGGCGTTTCCTCTTTTAGTAGACATCTATGTGTCTACCTGTTATTCTGATCTCTGTTTTAAGTTAAAGTTTCTATCAGACTGGATAACCTTTCTACTGCAGTTCATCAATGTATATTATTTATGCACTGTACTTCTTAGATTACACTGGAATGTATTCTTTCCATGGGAATATCAAGAGCTATGTAATTAAGGAATAGCATACAGGTGAACGACCTAGATATTTCACACTATGCTGCTGGGAATAAACAAATGGTTCTTATGTTTTGGTGCATTAGCAAACAGAGGAAATAAGCTTTCATGAGAATCTTTCATCTAAATCAGATGAATGGACACATACCAATATTTATTGCAATTGGATGCAGTGGTTTACACTTGACAGAGTACCATAACAATATTTAACTTAGAACAAATCTGTCTTGGCATTGTCAGGATATTTTGTTTTACTGCTCTGTGTGTCATCTTCTGAGATCACTGTCTCACATCAGGAACTGGTGGCCTGGAAATCCTGAAAGCAATGGCAATACATGACCTGCACCTGGAAAACAATCATCTAATAAGAGCACCAATAAAGTACATTATAAAGTTTTCTTTAAAAATGAAAAGGTAGAATGAAAAATGAAGGTGTATCAAACCTTATAACATATTTAGATAAATCTGATGGCATAAGGTTTATGTGAATAAGTAAGTAGGAAAAAAAAAAGACATTTTGATTTCCTGCTCCTCCTTCCCTGCGATTTCTATGAAGTCACGCAGTGTATTTCAAATAATGTTTTCCTTAATTTCTGCTAAGGAGGATTTTTGCCTTTTTTCTCAAGGATGAATGGTCAAACTTCAGTGGAAAGCTGCGTACTCCTAGGCTATGTTAGCCTTAAGAATAACTTTACAATTGATGAACTTTAACAGTTGTGCATGTTTAGAATGTATGGTAGTGCAGGTGCTAAGAAAAAATCTTATTTCTTATGTTAGAAATAAAAGAAATAAGAAAAAATCTTATTTCTTATGTTAGAAATAAAATCAACTTTTGATACAATTAAGTGGGGACAAAGTCTTCGAAGCAAAAGAAAATTTTTTTCTTAGGATGAGTCAGCAGTGCCCGGTGCCTGTCTCTCCTCCATGAGCTGAACACAGACACGCTACTACAAAATGGCAACTTTTTATAACCTTTCCCAGCTGGGGCGGTCCCTGTCACCTTTCCCATTGGATGGGTATCAGGAACTTACAGTCTCTCCTGCCTGCCTACTTTTGTGTTCCCTCCCCTCTCATCCTTCTTCCTTTTTGGTCCTATCTTCAACCCTGCCCCTCTGCCAGCTCACAGCGTCACCCAGCAGATCAACCAGAACACATCCAAATCATAGACAGCAGCAGATAGGGATCCAACAGCTTTCATTCTTTTACTCAATAATCCTTTTTTTGTCTGCAGCAAAGTGTTATTTCATCTCTCACTGTGTGAGGACTAGAAAATGAGTGGAATGCTGTAATTTAGCTGAACAAATTGTTTGCAAGCTAATGCGGTGCAGGATGGCAGACATAGAAAGGTATATTGGTGCATTATGTCCTTATGGGAAACCACACACACTCTCTTGACTATTAAGGGGGATTAACTTCCAAAATTAGGCATACTGTGCATTTAATATTGAAAAAGGGGCCAGTTTTGGTTTAAAGGAGTTATTCCCTTACTGTAGAGTGATTTTTTTATTTGTGTTGTTTTTTGGTTTTTGTGCAGGATTTTTGGTGGTTTTTTTTATTTTTTTTTTTGTTTCTTTGTTTTATTTTGATTTTTTTTCCTCCCAGAAGACTGACACAGCATAGGGACTGCAAGCAAAGATTCCTTTGATTCAAGTCTCATATGTGACCCAGAGGAAAAAGTAGTTAGAGAAGTTTACATGGCAATCTGAGGAGGGTCTTTCTTCCAAAACAAGGGGCAGTAGATTTGTATTTATCTATTTTGCAAGGTCCAGTTTAAATAACTTTGGATGGGTTCTTGTAGTGTGTTGTCTAATTTTATGACTGAACTTGTATTCTGCACATGCTCAGCTCTTTGTTAGGTTTTTATTCTTGCAGGAAGTAAAGGCCAGAATTCTCAGCATCAACTGTGGCACTTGGAAAGCTTCAAGGGCACAAAGTGAGGTATTGATGCACCATGGGGAATAATTTGAACAAGTATATCTTTCTCTTCAAAATACCTATTGCTGCTTTAATGTATGAACTGTATTAACTGTATGAACCTTCAAATCACTTTGAAGGTTCATACAGTTTGGATTGTTTAGAGAGGCTCTGTCATTGACAGATTCACAAATTTATGTTTTCCTTGCTTATCTCCAAATCCCACAAAGAGAACTTAAAGTAACTCTACAGTTAGCGATATCTGATGTACCTGCTGACTCTTCACACTCTGCATGCTTTTAGGAAGCTAGGCTTTGTTTGAACACCTGGTCCATCCAATTTCCTGCAGCTCCTGATTGCTTTTTCCTCTATTGGTTGATGTGGGTAAGCCTTTAAGGCTACATAATATAGGTCTGGCACAGATAAAGGTTTGGTGTTTTAATGTTTGGTTGAATTGTACAAAGGTGTGGTGCAACTCTGAGGGGGAAAGGAAGTGTGTCTGTTCTTAAGTGTTGTAGCAGTTAATCTGCTTCACTTGACCCTGTGAGCTTTTTTTTTTCTCTTCAAAAAGCATGGAAGGGATACTCTCCTGAGATTCCTCCACTCTGGTCAGGACCTGGGTAAGCCTTCATAGATGCACTAAGTCAGAGCATCAGTCCTATTGAAAATTGTGCTGTGAATCATGGCCAAGACACTTTCAGGTCACTTCTAAGTGACCTGGTAACCATCTTCACTTGCAGAATAATTTAGTGTGTTTAAAGTCCCTGGACAGGCCAATAAAAAGATGAAAGTGCAGTTGTATGGGTACTGAAGTCAGCCTAAAAAATGCAATGATGTGGTTCTGTTGCTTACTATGTTTTCCTTTTCTCTCCTCTTCCTCTTTTGCAGCTGTGTGTGTAGTGCTCCTTGATGGGTACACAGATTCATCACACAATTAAGGATAAACAAGGTTAGAATCCCTGCTGAACTAGTTAACTTTATTTTGAAGCTAGATATTTAATTCAGCTGAATGTCTTACTAAATACTCTGAAATGCTTTAGGTAGTGAAACTAGCCAAAGCTTGGCACAGTGTTTGTTATTTATTTTTCTTGATTTTGATCAATTGGCAAACAAACCTCTAACTTAATGGTTAAATTTAGCAAAATTCCATTTTATTACGATGGAGCAGAGTTTTTTTTTTGATCCTCTGAGCCTTTGATTTACTAGTCTTTGATTATTTTTCCTTAATTTCTTTTCCTCTGGTTAATGGATTGATTTCAATGGGTTTGTTAAGGGGCTGTGTTTGATTTGCATTTTTTTGTGTCAGTGGAAATTTTGATGCCCAAATCCTATATATTGGTTGCGTCTAACAGGAAAAAATGAATTATCTCTGTTTGAGATTTCGATTATTGGTGATGTTGGCCATCAATCTTAATAATATCATAATTCCAATTTTTGCACAATTTTAATAAAAGGAATACATTCAGTCTCTTGGAATGGTTGCAGAACCAATTACAGAAATGTCAGAATTTCCACAGGAAGGTAACCTTCCTCTTAGCAGTATCAAGTGAACAAAACAAACTGATAATGATTAAAGTGTCAGGATATAATTGCATTTTCTTTCAAATGAACCATCAACTCTCAATAAATAATTAAAACAAGTCATGTTCCTCAAGATGCTGCAGTTGAGTATCTTTTATTAAAAAGTGCTAGGAGCCATTATTAGATTTTTTAAACTGATAATTTTTTTCTTATCTTAATGTCAGATTTTATTACTTTGCTGTTCTTTGGGGAATATTTTCTTTTCCCCAGGTTTACTGGGAGAGCATAACTTGTGTCACAAGCTGTAATGAGATGTACTCTCCAAGATGGTTTTACAAGCAACATGTGAACGTAGACCTAGGAATGGTAAGTAAATTTTAAAATCAATGTCCCAAGAGCTATAAGTTATCTATGTAAAGCTTTGACATATACATTAAAGACTGTCTTTCTCCTTTTTTTTCAATATTTTCTCTAGCTAATTGCTTACTCCCTGCTGTCTTAATAAGACATTCAATTTTAATAAACAACATAAAACCCAGAGGGACAAGGGAGCCATGAGAGTGGACTGTGTCAGTCTGCTCACTGGTGATGATGAAATAGGAACTAGATAAAGATTATTGACTTGAAAGAATCCAGGGATATTTTGTGGGACTGACAGGCTGTGATATTCTTAAACTTCTGACTGCCTTATTAAACATAGTAAATAATGTACCAGAGTGTTGTTTTATTGTTTTTCAGGATAGAAGCAGAGATTTTAAAATGTGATAATTCATATTTTTCTCTTAAGCCTCCTGGGTTTTTTTGGGATAGTGCTTTGCTTTTTTTTTTTTTTTTTTTTTTTTTTTTTTTGGTCTGATCTAAGCTGGTTGCACAATCTTCTCTGTAAAGGCCAGAAAATGTTGAAAAGATAATTTTTTATCTCCAGAAACTGAAGTTTAAACATGAACCTTAATTTTTCATTCACCTAATTAAAATCTGTCATCCAATTAAATCTCCAAAACAAGTATAAGTTAAATGAAAACTGAGTGAAATATTCTGCAAGACAAATAATTGGCAAATCTTGTTGCTGGTATGAATAAGTACATAAGTTTCTTTGAGGATTCAAACTAACCAAAGTTTAGACTATGCTTGACAAAGTTCTCTGTAATACAAATTTTAAATGGGAGTTGATCTAATACTTGGATTTATAAAGGTGTGTAAGGAAAAAAGAACCAGAAGTTCTTCCAGCTTTTGGTATTTTTGTAAAGGTGTACATACGTAATTTACAGATTCTTAAGCCTGGGGTGCAGTGGTCTTGTATAAATGGAACAAGCATTTAAAAAAATAACAAATGGGGCAAATGTGTTCAAAAACCTCCCTGTGGATGAAGGCTGTTGCCTTCCTTTTCCAAACCACAACTTAATTTTGCATTCTCACACTAGTACTTTTTGTTTGCTTGTCTCTTTGTATCCAGTGGGATAAACTGGATGTTCTCCTTAGAAACTCTTCTACTTTGATTAAGTTTTAGGAAGGTGTAGTGGATGCTAGTGATCAATGCACAGCATGTGATACCAATGACTCTTCTACTTTTAAATCCCTTTTTTGATGTAGAGGAGTAGTAATACCTGCGGTTCTAAGCATGACAGATTTGTTCCTCTTGAGTATAAAGTTTTGCTGAACATTCATGGTTTACTAAAACTAGCAATGTTTTCATGTTAATAGCTAATGTTATCCTCATAAGTCACACCAAAGACTTGACTTCTTGGAGCTGATTTCATTGTTAAAAAAATAAAACAATTTGCTGATTTGTTGGACTCGACAACTTCACGTTTTAGTCTGTCTGTAGTTCTGTACTTTCATATGAAGCCTTATAAATGGCTTGAGCATTGCAGCAGTGAAGCTTGAAGCTTCAAGAAAATACCCTGTTCAGGACTACAGAGTTGTTTCAGCAGGATGAGTGTCTGTGATTCACTTGCACAAAACTGTTTTCCAGGTCTTCATTATCCCTGAAACAAATTACAGAAACAGACAGAATTCAATCCATCAGCAGCTGTTTTCCCAAGTACTGATCTCTCCTTGATCAAATCCCAGCTCTGTACAGCAGGCTGTGTAACTGGAAGTGCCTTGCAGTATGCCCTGCAGGTCTGGTAATGAAGTCTAATTCCCACTGTGGAACAGATGACAGTATCCTTCAGAACAGAAATATTCATCAGAAGATTTAATTTATCCTATATTGAAGCTTTAGGGAACTAGGCAAAGAGGAGCCAAAAGAAGGTCCTAAATAGTACAAGCATGTTCCTGATGGTTTTAATTCACTTTTGCTAAACCCAAGTAATCTTGAGTGTCACTACACCGGGATCCTATTGCAGTTGGCACACAACAGCATGTGCATTGCAGACCTCTTGCCACGTGTATATTCTTCCCATCTGCCCTCCTCTAGTAATGCTTCCTGCTGAGAGCTTTTCTTTTTCTACCTTTTCCGCTTTCATTTGTGCTCTTCCTACTGGATCCCACTTTTGTCTGCCTTTCCTCCTTTGACCCTATCTTCCACAGCCTCTTGCTTTTTCCTCCAGATTAACAGTTCTTGTTGCACCTTTAACCACCATAATTCTCTATCAATTTTAAGGAAACTTATCAGCATTATTATGAGACCTATGAAACCCCTTTTATTATGAACCCCCTTTTCTTTCTTTCTTTTCCCCAGAAAGCAACCTCATTTTTGGATTTTTAGAATATATATGTCCATCAAGATATTTGTCTTCAAATAAAGTGTCTCTAACAAGAAATAGGCTTATTAATTCAATTTAATGCTGTGAGGAACTAAGTATCTGCATAATGATATTGGGGAAAATACATCCTTTTGACTGCTTCTGTTTATTTCCTAGACTGTTTAGAGTTAGTAGATGTTATTGTAATGGACCGTTTTCCTGATCATGGCATACAAGAGCAGCTGTGGATACATCAAATACTGATTTATATTTTGAGCAGTTACGGCTGAAATGTGAAAAAAAAAAGTTTAAAATGTTGGAGTTTTCAGAAATTTTCCATTGATTGAACAAGTTCTCTGGATGACCTGTCTGATATGAACTTGTGATTAAAGTCGAAGAGAGATTTGAGCTCTTCTGGCTCTTGTCTGCAAGGAGGGGAAACTGTTGGAAGCTTTATGTTTCTGTTGGGAATAAGAGCTGGAGCTCTTTCGGTGAACTTGTTTTCCCTTGTAGCAGGAGAGAGCAGAGATTGATCAGCTCAGAGCCTAGTGAGATATCTAGTAGGAAACTCTCTTTCCATTTCCTTGGAAATGTCTTCAACCACCTGCCAGGGCAGAAACTTGAACTAGAGGTTCAGGCATAAACTGAAAGAGTATTTTTCAAATTTTATCATCTCAACAAGAAAAAAGATTAGATAACAGACACATGAAGTAAAAGATTTTTGTTATCTCTTTTTTTACTGTGATATAGTAGCTCTTACCTTTTCTAGAAATCTTTGGAGTTTGTCATTTTTTCCTGACATGAAGTAGTGTGACAATTCTTACTTGACTAGGCTAAATTTCTGAAGTGTTCTGGTTTTATTGGTGTTTCTAGGTGAATGGTTTTTTGGGTGCAAATGGGTGCTAATCCAAAAGATCTGTACTAAATTATAAACTGCCTAAATGTGAAATGTAAGAGTAAGATTTTAAAACCTTTGTTCTCTGGTAGGTTGGGTATTGAAATTGTTCTCTTCATGAGTAGGCTTTGAACCTATTAACTTTTTTTTTTTAAATTATTATTTTTTAAAGAATATAACACTAATTGTACCTCTAGTATTCTTTCATAAAGAAGCCAGCAGTGAGACTGTTTGGAAAGTTTACACTTTAGTTCATGATGTTTGAATTGCCTTCTGTCTCCAGGACTCTATGAGTGTCTCCTTATAGCAAAACAAATGCAGGGATCACAGGGTCAGTGAGAAAGCAAAATGGAGCAAGGCATTTGCCTCTGAACTGAGGAAAAACAAACCAACCCTAGCAAAACCCAAACAAATTAAAAGAAAGTGCCTCCAAGTAACTAACCAGAAAAAGCAAAACCCCTCACCTCACCAGATTTAAAATCAGCAAACAAAACAAATAGGAGATGGGCATCTGATTTTTCCTTTTTTCATAGCACCTATATTTTCATTTTGAACCAATTATGTTTGTCCTAACAGGTCATGTGTGTAACTAGGTTAACTGAAAAGATTAATAGAAGAGAAAACAAAAAAAGGCAACTCTTAACTCTTGGACTAGGCAATTATATACTTCATCATTTTTTGGACATTTTTTGAAATCCATGAATTTGGCAAACACCAAAAATCTAGTGGATGATCTTTTTATTTTTTATGCCTGCTTTTCATCATGTCAATCCTCTTTTCCTCTACCTGTTTTTTTATCGTCTGCATGTAATTTCACACACATACACAGGTTTCTGCTCCAACGTTCAGAGATTTTAGACTCTTTCTTAAGATGTGGCTGTACAGGAACTTTTCAGGCTTGCACCACATAAAAAGAGGTGCAGTCCCATTACTGATGCTGATTTTTTTTCTGAGTGACTTTTTTTTTGTACCAAATTGGCCCCTCTTCTTTCTGTGACTCTGCTATGTGAATTTTTACTTTTTAAACAATTTATCCCCTTCTAAACTTGTGTGAATGCCTAAAAGGTCTTTCAAAAACTTTCTTTCAAAATTTGCAGCCTTTCTCTCTGTATTTAGATTGTTTATTGTCAGTTTAAGGACACTTTCTAAACCAATGTGTGCTGTAGCATCACATACATGATCTGAAAGGAGGATCAAACTCTTTATCTGAGTGCACATCTCTAACTGAAGGGTTTTAAACTGAAAGGCTGAAATAAAATATTCGAAACCCCCTCCATGTAAATTTATAATGATTTTATGATTTACCAATCTCTGCCACAATAAATCGGTTCTTAATAAGTACTTAAATAATCTTGGCTCGGAGACAGTTTATCTACTCTTGAAAATTAGCTGACAAGCCTTCAAGGCATGTATTTGTCTTTGCCTAGGTCATCATTGGAACACATTTCTGCATCCAATCCTACATATTTTTATCAATCTAGCAGAATACCCAAGCTGTAATTTTTATCTGTGAACGCTCTCTCCTTTTCCCCTGCTCCATCTGACAATTATCACACCTACTGACATGTAATTGTACTGGCTTCATGGCTGTGATTAAAGTTACGATTTAAGAAGACTCCCACTGAAATTTCCTTACTCTTGACATCTGAGATGCAGTTTTTGTGGTTTGGTTCTTGTTCCCAATCAAGATGCTGCATGGCTGCTGGTGGTGGCTTGCAGTGGTCCAGGGACAGAGACTTCTCCAGGGGAATGTGTACTGTATCACTCAGAAAAGGATATATTTACACCGGAAGAAATCACAAGAAACTGGTAATGCCAAATGATTTCTGGAATGACAAAATTGTCATGACATCTTCTGTAGTGGCTGAAGAAGTAAAATGTGTGTTCTGATAATCCTGAAGTGATGCTTAGGTATGCTGCTCTTTTAATATTTCCTGGGTGGAAAACAGGAAGTGTTGAAACCAACAGTATTCCTGTTGCCAGTTACTTTGGCTGCCAACTTCAGTGCAGATTCTCTGAATAGACATAACAAATGGTACAGGAGGTAAGTGATTTCCAACAGAGAGCAACTTACAGAGGTTCCTGCAGAATCAATTACCAAAATCCCATCCCAAATGTGGTAACAGCTTCAAGAGCTATTCTAAGTTGGAAGCCATCCTCATCTGGTATCTCCTGGCTTTGCTTTACAGTGTTTTACACATTTTAGAGATGCTGTTAACTGCAGCTAGGAATATAATGCTGTAGTTTTGATTTGAGACACTGTTGAAGCAATTCTCTCTCCTGTTACATTAATCATAGCACATTAGCAGGGTTCTACTGAGAGAAAAACGTGTGTATATTCTTTATCTGTACATTACAGATATGTACATTAAATTTAGACTGATTGTGGACACAATCATGGTACGCTTACACAAGTAGTGTTCAGTCATTCTAGTAATCTTACCAAAGTGGCTGCACTCTATTCCTCAGTGTTCTGAAATGATGTTTGCTTCCTTTCAGAAAAACTTACTATAAATTATGCATTATTTATACTTGCAGCCATTCCGTATTGCAAATCTTTGTTTTAGCAGTTAAAATGATCTTATTGTGAAAAAGGATTTTGCCTATAATGATGATTTGCTTGCATGAAAACACTCCAAACATCTTATTAAAAAAACATTACAGTTCAAGAGCGCTTTGACCCAATAAGCTGTTTAATAATGTTAAAGGGCACAGCATCGTTGGTTTAGGAACAAAGAAAAACAGTTTGGTACACAGCGATAAAAAGGAGATGTTCAATTCCAATTTACACCCATGTTGTTTAAGAGTTGAAAGCTTATATCATGGTATTGTGTTTTAACATTTTACGTCCTATTAGTATAGTAATTATTTTTCAGATTTATACTCATGTGGCAATTTTACATTTTTCTTTTTTTCTTTTATCCTCAATAGTTTATTCCTAAATGGTTTTATTAAATCAGGTAAAAAACTTAACAATTGTTTCACTGTTTTTTTTCCTCTATTTATTTCACCTTCTTGAGCTTGGAGAACTCCTTTCAACATGGCAGCTAGTGTCCAACATAATATTTACTTAAATAACATCAAATCTGCAGATAAATACGCTGCTTAATTAACTCACCATGGTCGGTATTTTAATAGAAAGTTAAAAGAATTTGTATCTTCAGAGGCTACTGTTGCCTTTAACTTTTCTTGATGATTAGAGTATCCAAGTCAATATTGCTCAATTTATTTTAGTAATAGGCTCAGTGGTCTGGAAGCAGTACCTTTTTGTTTATTTATTTAGGTCATGCTCATATGTAGATAAAATTATTGAACTTTCAGCAGCTCTTGGCAGTTTGAAAATTAGTGTTAATTAAGTTCTTTTCTTATATTCCTTCAAGGTAGAGTGCAGTTGATGAGTTATCATGGAAATAAAATAAATCCTGAAGCTATTTCATAAACATAGTAATTTAACCTATTTATTAGTTACTTCATCAATGGAGACAAATGAATTCTTTAAAGCCACATTATTTGGTGTTTGGAAATACCTCAGAATTCTTATATATGCATTTGTAATTCTAGGAAGTAGAGAATCAGAAGTGATACGAGTAGACCTTATGCACATTTATGGAAATTGATGTGTCTGCTAACCGAGTCCTGCAGCTGGGGAATCAGGGACTGATATAATGCCAGTATTCTGGTTATTTTAATATTTTTCTCCCTTCTTAAATCTGCATGTTCTTTCTATTGAACATTTTGCTGGAACTGACAAGAGAATTTTTCAATTTGATGTGATTTATTGGAGTTATTTGCACAGGACTGTAATAATACCACTGAATGTATTTCCCCCAAAGTGTGTAAGAACAGTAGTTACCTGTTGTAGAGTTTAATTGAATGCTTAATTTATTCTTCAGAAAGAAGTTTGTTCTCTCCAGAGAATTACTGGCTGAAGATATAAAAGTAATGTTTTTTCCTCTCATCTTGGATAACAAAGGCACTGTGGCTGTTCCGATGGGAACAGCTGTTCCTATCTTTTCAGAGTCTGAACTGTGCTCCTTTTTTTTTTTTTTTCCTGGGAGGAAGAAGAAAAAAAGGATCCTGATTGCTTCATGATATTGACCATTTAGGGTTCTTATTTCAAGGGGAATGAGTACTGAAATTTAGGAAATGAGTACTGAAATATGTACTTAATAACTTTGATATCACGGTCTTTGCACACAAAAATGCAACAACAAGAATCTGAAATCTGGCCCTAGAGAATGTGATCTTTTGTAAAATGACACTGTTTTGGATGTTTCCAGACTGTCAGTGTTCTCAAAGCAAGCCTGTTCAAATTCATTGAGCAGAATGGCGTATGAGCAGAATTTCAGCTGTTCTCAGACACCTGTGTATCACTTTCCACCTCATCTTCTAACTTTGCAGTAGCTGAGAACTCCTGCTACTCTGTGTACTTGTATTTTGGAGTGAGCAAATTAAAACAGAGTGTTTTTTTTTCCCTTCACAATTTTTCATGTGAGATAGAAATGGTGTAGGCACACAGTTTGTGGTAATTGGGGTGGGGCTGCAGCAGAGCCTCATCCCCAGTGGGCACAGCTGTGAGAAGCAGGTGAGCAGCATTGACAGCAATGAGCCATGGAGTGCCCAGGTGCACTGACCAACCTCCAAAGGGAACAGAGGGCACACAGGTGCAATGCATCAACATCAGGGTATAAAAGGCTGGGCTGAAGGACAAGAAGGGCCGATGCCTGCAGACTTCTGAAGGGGTAGGGTGTTGCTCTGGGTGGGCAGATGCCTGAAGACTTCTGATGAGGTATGGGGTTGCTCTGTATGGGTGAAGGCTTAAAGCCTTTAGAAATTCTGTGGTGATACTCTGTGTCTTGTGGCTATCTTGGCTGTAGTATATGCTGTGGAAAAATGGTTGTTTTCCTTCAACTGTTTTAACTGAGCTACTATGGACTGTGAAGCTCAAAATGCAAAAAAAAAAAATTACTTGAGTCCACAAGCCTGAATTATATTTGCTGCCATCTAAGGCAAGTTATTCTGCTGGCATAGACATACCTGATATTAATTTGATACAACTTAGAATATTTGACTCCTAGCTAAATGTACCTCTTTTTCTCTCTTATTGGCTTGATGAGTGTACAAAAAGATGAGTTCAAGGTGACTCTTTGGTAGCAATTATGAATGGAACAGAATCATATTTGTGACAGAATAATGAATGATGACATGAGTTATTTTGGGGCCTTACAGTAAATTATAAAACATGGAGTGCTGTCTTTTCACTTGAGTTCATTATGTTTTCCAGCACTTCACTGAAACTCCTAATACTGACAATGTGCCTGCCACAACTCTTAAATGTGAAACTGGAGTTTGAAGGGGCTGGTCAGGGTTTGTGATGCTACTTAGGTGTTTCTGATGGAGACTTGTTCTCTGCCCCCAGACTGATCCAAGTGTAAATGAGTGAGGCAAGGTAGAGGGAAATAGAAGAGCAGAGACTGGTGTGCTAGATTGTGATGGTGAATATGCGATAACCCATTAAATAAAGACAAGGATTGTCCCAACTTTTGGGAGCTATTATCAGCTAGGTAGGTCCTTGTAGACAATTTGCTGCTATTGCCTCATGTTCCCAGTGGGCTGTGCTGGCTCAGTTTCTTGAAATTCACATTTGAGTGGTCAACACATATGGCTGGAGTGCTTTTGGAGTTTGGGTGCAGTAGCAGAGTGGTTTTTTACATGATTTTACAGCAAAAGTGCTCAAGAGTCAAACCTCCTCTGATTTTTGGCTTAATAAACCAAAGAACAAAGACCCTTTTTTCTCTTGACAGCAATATGAAGGATATTTCTATCATGATCAATCTATGCTAATATCTCTTAAGTGACAAGTCCTATAGTTGTAACTTGTTTTGCATGATGTCGTATGCAAACAATTAAATAAAAACAACAATTATGCCACAGTTATTTAGATCAGATATTGTAAATGTCTTGAAATACTATATTTTGATAATACAATTAAATCTCTTTGCACAAAGAGTGAATTGAAAACTACATTAAAAATCCTTTTTTTTTCTGTGGGGACTGGAAATACTGTGAAGCTCTTGGAATTAATTTAAGTAACTCCTTTTCAGAGACAAAACTTATCTAACTTTTATATGTGTTGTCTTTTTTAATAATTTGCAAAGATAAATTGCCATTATAGTAATTTTTTTGACAGCTGTAAAAGCTAGGATAACTTGTATCTAGAATGATTTGAAAATAATGGAGAACTTAATGAAAGAAGTTTCTGAAACACAGGGACCTGTGATGTACAGCAGAGATACAAGAGCTTGGAGAAACAGAACTCTCTGATGTGTCAGGAAAAGTATACCAGATATTAAGACAATTGAAAAATCTGGTCTGGAATTTTATTTATAGGTTGTGTAGATTTGGAACTAATTGAGATGAACTAGGCTAAATTTAATTCCTTTCTCTTTGTAAACTACTGCTTAAAAAGATGATTTTCTGTTTATTATTGGTATTTTTTTCAACATGGACTTTTAAAAGCAATCCACAGGAATCGCATGCCAGATTCTAATTTACTTCAGGGATTTGAGCATCTTACTACTTTAGTATCCTTTGAACTTTCCAACCTTTGTATATGCTTTTGAGAATCATGGGTTAGTAGCTGCTTAGTTTAAGAGTGTTTTCTGTTCACACTGGTTATCTTAGTAGGGCATGACATATTTATAGTAATAACTAATAAGAGAAAAATGTTTTATTTTCAATTTTGAAAGAAGAAAATGCATAGATCTTGCCTAAGGGGTTTTACAAACTGCCAGGGCTTTTGTTAAGTTAAATGGGTCAAAGGAAATGCATGTATTTTAAGAATTTGATAACTTAATCTGATTTCTTTTTTTGAATTTCTCTCCAAGAGATGTCTTCTCTGTGCTGAGGACTTTGAAAGATGTAGGATTTTAAGCTGATCCATTTGGCTATGTGTAGCTCATATCTGCCAACTGTAGCACCAGCAAGTACTCTATGTTATCTTAATTTTTACCTGTTCCCCCTTGAAACTGACTCTCTTCTTTTGGAGGTGCTGGGGAAGCTGGAAATGACCCAAAGCTGTATGTAATTCTACTGGGATCTTGGGTTTGGAAGTAAAGATTTTTCTGTTTAAATAGCATCACATTTATTTGGGAGTGTGTATGAATGTAAACATTTGTTCCTGAATTTTTGCTTGTATCCCATGGTGCTACATATGGCTATTTCCAGACTATGAATAGTGAAGTATTTAGAAGTGGTTTTAAACTGCATGCTGAATTTTTGGCCTATTGCAGCTGTTAATACCTGCATGACTTTATTCCCATCAGACTTCACAGCCCTTTGCCTCCTGCTCCTCCACTTGTGGTTTGCTGGGTGCCTTGTCCTGCTGCTGCATGGGGGAAAAGAAAATGAGGCAGCAGTGCCTTGCCTGGCATCCACAAGTGGAGACAGAGGATCCTTACCTGTGACAGTTGATAAAAAAGGTGGCAGTTTCTCTAATCTGAACAAAATTTCTGTCCTGATCATCACTGCTAATATCAAAGTCTCTTCATATGGGTGGCTGCTTGTTTTTGCTCCTTTGCAGTTCAGGTTGCCACCTCAGAGACTCCCAAAGAAATCCTTACTAATTAGCACAGATACTAGTGGTATATCTCCTTTTTCTTTATGTATTGTTAACCTCAGAAGCGTGTTCTTGTTTCCTTGGGACTTTTCTACTGTTTTCTCCCCCCTCCTTTGTGTACTCTCCATTAGTACACCTCTAGTTATTTACAGATCCTGCATTTAGCATCCTAGCTATTTTAATAATAACTTTTTTTCATGTGCCATAAAATACCCTTTTTTTAGTCCAAGAACAAATTACTATGCTGAGTCTGCTGTGTATTTTCTCCCTCCGGATGTCTTTTTATTTAATTTTCATTTGCTATTTCATCTGTGCCCATGTTGTCACCCTTTACCCCAGAACAATGAATGTTCCTTTTATGTAATAAATGTGCCTCTCCCTTTTGTGTCCACATTTTTTTTTTTATTGCCAGAATTTTCTGGCTTCTGTTTCTGGGCTTAAAACTTAAACCAGTGGATGGATGGGTAGGTCAGAAGTCAGTGTACATTGCAAGTAAAGTACCATCTGCCCACCCATATGCCAAATCTTAGTGTGAAGTCTGAAAATGCCTTGAAGGCTATTAGTTTAATAAAAAGATGTTCATGGTAATTAATTCCAAAGTACAGGGCAGAAACACTGAAGTGACCAAAACAAGTTAACAGACTGAACTGGCACCTGTGCTTCACTAACATCTCTCTGTTGCCTTCCTAGATTTCAGTGTTTAGTAAGTGTCCAATCTCTTAAGCAGGAATAAAATTTGGTAAGAACAGCCCCAGTAACTTAATTTCCAATAAACAGGAATAAGTTTTTTGATTAAAGAATAGTAATTGGCTTTTGTATGTTAACAGTATGTCTTTGGGCAATTTTGCAATAATCTTATAAGTGCTTGCAAAAACCCATAAAAAACCCCAACCAAACAAAAACTCAACTAACTGGCACACCAAAAAAAAAAAAAAACCACCCTAATAACACTGTTGTTTTCAACAAATGCAGATACTGTATTTCTTAATTAATTTTTAGTGAGCTGTCAATAAATATTAGTCCATTAAATGCAGAATTTAATTAGCTGGGATTATGATTTATGTGATTTATGACTTGCTTGCTATTTACAGTTTCTAGTAAATGTTGCCCTTGGCAAAATAAACATACTTAATTTATAGCCAGTGGATGAGCAATTATTTTTGATCTTGGTGACACTAAATGTCACTAAAATTGTCTGTTTTAAGCGTACAAATGCATTGTTCTGTTGTTAGGGCTTGCAAATGTTTGTGTTGGTTTTGGCTGCAGTAGAGTTAATTTTCTTTGCAGGGTCTGGTATGGGACTGAGTTTTGTATTTGTGCTGTAAACTGTGTTGGTAATTTAGGGATGTTTCTGCGGTTGCTGAGCAGTGCTCTTGACACAGGGTCAAGACCTTTCCTGCTCCTCAGACTGCCTTAACAGCAACAAGGTTGGGTGTGCATAAGAATTTGGAAGGGGACAGAATTTTTTTTACTTTTTATATTTGAAGGACTTTGGAGAAAAATTCAGAACTGAAGGAAAAGGGATAAAAGCTGTTACAGACTGTTTTGGAATAAGAAGTCCAGGGAGCATATTTTTGCCCCCAGGTTTTCAGCCATCATCACTTGAGTCCTGTTGTCACAGCCAAGCTCTTTTCATCCCACCGTATCTCTGATCAGGATCTGTTTGTAGTTCCTTTTCAGTCCTTGTGCTTGAAGCAAGTTGACTCTGTAAGGGACAGTGTTTTGTGGCAATCTGGCTTGCTCTGCTCATTTAGATACATGCAGTGTTTCAGTGAGATGTGTAAAAGTGGAGCTGTGCAAAGCCTGGTGATAGTGAAGGGGAACAGAATGTAACTGCACTGGTTTGACATTAGTCTGTAATTTGCTTGTCTGCCACATGTACCAGTAGAGTGCTACCTGCAAGAACTGCATGGTTTTGTACCTAGGTGACATTCAGGAAAGCACATCTGTCATTTAAGACAGTAGTGAAAGTATGCTTTTAATGTGTATCTATAATTAAAGGTGAATAATTTTCTTCTAGCCTTTAATTAAAAAAGGTGTTATTCCAGATAGTCCCAGGTCTGCTAGCAGAGCAATTAAAATTCAGTTCTAAACTAAATGCAGGGTCAAAATGAAAATTGGAGAGGTTTTAATTTGTCATTATGAAAATAGTTGTTTCTTAAGTCTGGTAAAACTTGCAGTGTTTTATTCACTGAAAGTCCAAATCACAGATCTTTTGTGTAGTACCATCTGTGAAGTACGTTGAAGTCACTTTGTGAGAGGTAACAGATAATTTTGTACAATTTTTACTAAAAATTGAGACACAGAAATAAAAAACCCAGAAGAGCAAGTAAAATCTGTCTACTTGTTTGGAATTATGAAGGAAAAAACTTATTAGCTGCATCATAAGCTAATATGTGGATGCTTATGAAAAGGATAAAATAAATAAGGTAACAGACATAAGTGTCCCTGGATCTTCGTTTTACAGGACACTGAAAGAAAATTGAACTGCTGCCTTGATAGGTTTATTTGTTATGATCATTCATGAATGAGCCCTCCTCTCCTGGAAGGATTTTTATAATATCCAAAAGTGAGAGAGCTTGACTAACTGTGTATAGCTTAGGTCTGTGTCATGAATGCTGACAGAGGGATTCTGGCACTGTGGAGTCAGATAAACTAGAGAGGTATGTAGATGGATGTATACACTTAGATCAGCTGGGAATTAGTCTAGGCAAACTGTTTGCAGATAGTATTATGAAAGCCCGGGACCTTGTGTAAATAAGGCATTTAGTAGGTTAGTTGATGCAGAACAGATGTTTATTTGGACAGAAGGACAATATATGTAAAACATATTAGGCAGGCACGAGCTTTGGAAATACATTTGACAGTGATGAGGACTAGATCTGGTCTGAGGGGCTGGGCTTGTAAACTGCAGAATTAGATGTAGGTTGGTATGCAGATTGAGCTCTGGGTGGAAGCCCCTGATGAGAGGCAAGGAACCTGTTACACCTTTGGGATAACAAAGGGCAGGAACCTGTTACACCTTTGGGATAACAAAGGGCAGGAACCTGTTACACCTTTGGGATAACAAAGGGCAGGAAAGATGGGTAACACCAGCCAAGGGAGTGGACACTGCAAGACACGGCAGCAGTCAGGAATTCCCCACATTTTGGGTAATAAAAGGAGATGAATATGGATGACTTCAGCAAGGTGAATGAACACAGAGGGAGCAGGATTTGAGGTCTGAGAAGGAAGGCTGAGACCTGTGCATGGGGAGACTGGGGAGGTATAAAAGCCCAGGGATTCCTGTGTTGGGGGTCCTTCTTTGGAGGCACCAGCTCAAGCTTTTTCTCTGTTACTGCCCTGTGAATAAACTGCTTTATGGAATGACATATCTGAGGCTGTGATAAGGGAAGCAGGTCTGGCTGTGAGTCAGGTGTGCAGGGAGTCAAATGGGCACCAGTTGTGCCACTGAATCTGTCTGCAGTGAAGAGGCCTCGGTCCCAGCAGTGACAGTCTCTGGCAGTGGTAGTATGACTGTCAGAGGGTCTTTGAATAGTCAGGCTGGAAACTTTGCTTAAAAACAGAAACTGATATAAATAGAAATGCAGAACTTACGAGAAAATGATATTTTCCTTATGTGCAAATTTATTGCTGAAAGGATTGGCTTAGAAAAATGAGCAGTTGAAGACAAAGAGAAGCAAGAGAGAATCTGGAACAACAGAGAAGAGGGGTGGAAATCTATATACTTAGTTTGTACATTTTGTATTAATATGTTGCTGGTTATGACTGTATTTGGTAAGATGTGAACATGTACTATCAGATATCTTATTTATAGATGAAATGTGTTTGAATGCTTTTAAGAAGTGAATCATAATAATAACTCTTGAACTGAATGGCAATAACCCATTTATTTGTAGTTATGTTTATTGGAATATTTTAAGAGTGCTTGTCTGCATTGTGCTGCATTACTCAAATTTGGAAAGTAACATCACTTCTCTGTTCAGTAGTATAGGTTCTCTTTGCGTGTTTAGTAAAGGCGAAAGGTCACCAATCTTATGCTGTCTTTTGTGTTTATAATTTTGATTGATATTTTACTACATTTTTCATAACTGAGTTTTTTTTGTCCTTCATAGGTTACCTTTCATTCTGTTACTTCTCATGACTTCCTCCACAGATTTCTAACATATTCCACTTATAGCACTTACATGTTGAATTTTAGATGGTCAGATATAGTTTGAAAAGAAATAGACACAACCCTCATTCTTCCTTTGATTAGACATGTGCCTGTCTTTCTGATAAGGTAATATTTGTAAAATATGCCTTGCTCTTAAGTGGCTTTGTTGCATCGTGATTGATAAAGGCTGGAGAATAAGTTCCATCTTAGATGGTGAATTATCAAAGTAATTTTGCAGCACTAACAAACTTGCACTACCTAAGTGAGAAAATCAGGTGAATGTCATCAAAATGTTACCTGTAAAGAATATATTTATTCTGAACTCACTGTGTGCAGAGATGAAGCCTTAGATAGGAACAGCTTCCATTTCCTAGTTCAGTAGACCAAAACTCATCTAATCAGCTTGCTTTGTGTTTTACTTTTCATTCTGAAGAGCAGGTATTTTATCTAACTGGGGTGTGTCATTGCAGTCAAAAGAGTTGGAATATCTGGCCCTCTTGTGCCCGTTCCTGTGGGCTTTTACAGACACTGGACAGGAATAAGTTGGTGTATCAGATCTTCTCTGCCTGCCTACACTGTACCATTTTGTATACAAAAACTATTATCTCTTTAAAATTGAAAGACAAACTTCAGAGGCTTGGCTTCCTTGTAGTGTAGAAGGATCCTATAGAGAAATTAAAATATAAAGCATCTCAAGACTGTTTTCTAATTGGAGGATGGATGAGCTGAGGCAGATGTCAGGAGAAGTGTGTTTTACACCTCAAAAACTGTCACAGCAGAAGTGCTAGCCTGTGGTTCAGTCATGGAGTATGAAGATAGCAGATGGTGCCATAACAGAGATATCTGTCAGAACAGGGCTGGAAAAGCAGAAAGCTTCAAGTAAGTAACAGTTTTGACTGCGCAGGTTTTGGAAGTGAACCAGGGAACGGCAAAATCAATATGCCACACTGTAGACAGTCAGTGAAAAATGCACACTGGGTTTAACATCATCCTAACAGATCATTCAGCAAATGCTACCAGCCAGGGTAACATTCTGCTTGCAAGCCAAAGGAAAGAGCCAGTTTCCAGTGGAACAATCCCTTCCACTCTTTCCCCCCCGCCAAAAAAAAATTCCATCAGGTTTGCCTCTGTGTTTTTGAGTTCATGTGCCACTTCCATAAGTGTGTTGAAACAAGGTAGAAGATGAATGGTTTTTTTTAATTGTATGTGCAGCTCATACTTTTTTGAAGGAGAGTTGCAACCCCTCGAAAACAAAAAGCCCAAAACCAAGCCCAACCTTATGGTTCTTCATATTGCTTTGTGCTTCTGAGTGGGCCTCTGGAATATATAGCAAAACAGATGAGAAAAGTACCTAAACTGAACCAGAAGTAAGATTTTTTTTTTTTTCCTCTCCACCATAAAGAGTAAACCACTTTTGCTGGTGTTTTATTTTCTCTAATGACAAATTCATCCTGATAACTTCCATATCTGAGAGTGAGCTACCAAGATTGTGGTTGGACTTGGTGAATCATTAGCATTTTCAAACATGCCTTATTAGATATTAGAATGAATTTAAATATAATGTAAAGATTTTAATTATTATTATGGATAATGTTACTCGCTGAACTGCCCCATACTAGATGATTGTTGTAGGTCACTTCCAATAGACCTGTTCTGGTATATTGTCAGAAGGAGCAAGGCAATAAACTCTGTTTTAGAGACCCACGCATTGCTGGGTCTTGCACATGCATCTCTGAAATGCCATGCAGAGTTGGTTGGTCTCCCAGCTTCTATTTTAAACTCTCTGAAAACCAGCTGCAGGAAATGTATATATAATTTTTAGGAATGAAGTGAACAAATGTGTATCTAAAACCCAAAAGAAATTGATTATGACTGGTCAGTACAACAAAAAATAACAGTACCCAAGATGTCATTTTCAAGTGAATGTTGTCAGAAAGTCAAAAGATGTTTTTTTTCTCCCCACTTACATTCTTGGTTTATTCCCATGAGAATATCTAGTTTAGACCTTGTGGAACACTTGCTGTGTAAATTATCCCACAATATTAATAATTTATTCCTCCTCCCCATTTATATCAATCTTTTATCCTTCAGTAGACCTTTCAGAGAAAACTTTGTCTTGTCCAAAAAGAAAATAAAATGAACAATAATGCATTTTTCTAACCTCTAAGCATAACATAATGTAAAGGTTAATGTATTTGTCAATGTAATACTTAAATGTAAAAGCAATAATTTAGTTTGCTGACTGCTACAGGTTATACTTCTTTATTATGCTAATAAGACTAGATAACTAACCTCTATTATATTATAAATGCTGTAAAATTAGAAATGAACAAAAAATATAACAAGGTTATTTTAAAATGCAGTGTTTAACCTTGTTATTTTCACAATCATTGTTGCCAATTGATGTTGCTTTCCAGTGATTAATCAAAAGCTTTAAAATACCTAATCAAAGTTTAAAACTGGAGTGGTTTGTTAGGTTTGTACTGCATGTATTGAAATGTGTGTCTGGTTTTAGTTAAGAAAGGTTTGGTAGAGAATAATTCTCTGTGCAGGGGTGAGAGAATTTCTTAAGGAGAATTAGAACATCCCACCCTTTTTGCAATTTTGTGGGTTTTTTAAGGATCTTGAAAAGATGGCAATCAGTTTGTTGGTCTATAGCAAGGGTGAAGAAATTTTTACAGTAGCAGGGGATTTGGGCACTTAGAAGGTAAAATCATCAGGAAATCTTCACTGTGAATATTGTGGTGTGTGCAGTTACTTCGTTATCAAATTTGGTGAAATGACTGGGGGCAGTGTGAAGAAGGTCTATCAAAGCTGTGTGGGATTCAATAGAGGGATTTTGGCTGACTGGAGAAATGGTCTGGCAGGAATCTTTTGAAACAAAACTAAGGAAAATGCAGAGTTATGTAGCTGTGGAGGAATGACCTCCTGCACTGGCATCCAGCTGAAAATTAGCTTTGCAGAAAAGACCCTGGAGTTGCTGGTGGACACCAATGTGTCCATGAGACATCAATGGGCCTGTGTAACAGAAGGTTTAGCAGCTTCCTGGGCTGGATCAAGAAGTGTTGCCAGCAGGTGCAGGAAATTGATCCCTCTTCTCCAGAAAGAACTGGTGAAATGCATCTGGAGTGCTGGCACCTGGGTTGAGCCCTACAGAAGAAACATGGAGATACTGGAGTGAGTCCAGTACAGGGCAAAGTTGAAGGGATAAGAGAATTAGATCTATTGGAGAGAGGCTGGGAGCTGCAAATACTCAGCCTAGAGAAGAAAAGGTTTGCAGGGATCTTGTAAATATCTATAATTAGATCAGGAAGAGTGAAGAATACTGAGGGAAATATCTCAGCATATCTTGTGACATGCAAGAAACAATGGGCACAAAATGAAAAAACAGGAAATCGATATACATGCAAAAAAACCCACCCTTTTCCCCCCCCCCCCCCCACCTCTTTCTTGTCAAGGACTGCAGCAACTTGGCCAGAGAGTTTGTGGAGTCTTTAAACCTCTTAGAGATTATTTAAAATTCAATCTGGATGTGTCACTAAGTAACCTGGTCTAGGTGACTGCTTGAGCAGAGTGGTTGGAAGAGGTGATCCTAAGAGATGCCTGCCAATTTCAGCTGCTGTGGTACTGTGAGTTTCAGTTTCTATTACTGGTGCCAAACTGCTGCAAAATCCAATGTTAGAAGTTTTAGGCACATCTAAAAAGAATTTACCTGAATATCTCTGACCATTATAATGATGCATTTTACTTAAACACAGAGTTCTGTGTTTCACACACATGCACAAACACAAAACCCTTGAGGTTTTTTTGCAGTTATTTGTAACATCTTTGCTTAATTGTCTTTCATGCTGTGGATGCATTGCAACAGGGACAAAATAGTGATGCCCAAGAGACTGTCAACTGAATTGAAAATCAAATTGAAATATAAGTCACATACACACTTTCTTGCATTCTCAGATTCACCCAAACTGTAGGCCCTTAGACTTGAAAAAGCTATGTCACCTCTACTTGAAACTACTATTTTTTTTTCTGGGGAAAATAGAATCATTGGTGTAATCCACACCAGAAATCTGCCAAGAATGCTGACAGACCCTCTCCTTTTCTGCTCTTGGTCTGGATACTGGCTAATTGTTTGGGACTGTCATTTTATTACAAATTCCCTATAATTAACATGTTCTGCCAAGACATTTTTCATGATAGAGTAGATGAACCAGTTTCAGCCTGAGCTTTATTTATTGCTGTGTATAAATGAGAAAAGCAACTATATTGTCTTATGAGTATGGTAAAGCTTTATTCCCTAGTGCTTGTTGAGCATCAAGGATCATTATATTCATAATAGAGAAGGAAAAAACACATAGTGGTATTTCTGTAGCATGCTGGTGAAGACAAGTAGGATTTGCTACTGGCAGAATTATCTACTCCTCTGCTGGTAATATTAATATTTGGAAGACATAATTTGGTAACACACTGCCCTCATCAACCCTGGGCTATGTGTTTATTGGTATGAAGTGAGTGACTTCAGGTATGACCTTATAGAAGTTTTAAAATCTCTTAACCTGTGTTTCTCCTGGTAGAGGAAGTCCTGAAGTAGGAAAAAATAGATTGTCCTCTGATAAAAATTTCTGCAGCATTCACTTATTTTGATTGAAAAGAGGAAAAGATGGGGCAGGATTGTTTGGCCCTTCTAGAGTCCTTCTATGACTCTCACAAAACAAGATTTATACTGTTCTTATGCTCAGGAGAGGGAAAGGATCATTGAATTGCCACTCTTACCTCTGGATGCATGGGCTAAGTTAGTGCCTGCTTACATTTAATGAAAATGTGGGTGGAGAGGTTGAGGGAAGATAAAAACGTGTGGGGGGAACATACAAAAACCCTACTCATCCTTTCCAAAACCCTGAAGAAACCAAAAACAACAGTAAGGGCAGTGGGCCATCTCTCTGGGGTGCCTAAAAAAATAACCTTGACCATATTTAATGGAAATTTTATTTAGTAGCACATTTTAAAGTATGGGGACATTGTTTGCTGATGGTTCAAGAAACAGTTGAGTAGTTAGTGAGCATTTTTGGGTTCTATGTACCCTAGTGGAGAGCTACTTGCTGACTATACTTGTTAGCTACTTTGTCTTTGTGTTTGGCACTAGTGCATCACTCTAACCAGTTCAAACCAGAAAAGAACAGAGAGAATTTCCAGTATGCATTCGTCTTTCCCATTATCTGTAATAAAATGCAAACAACTTTGTTTTTCACGAAGCTGTTGGTGACTTGCTTTTATTCAAAGTGTTCGTGTTCATTCACAGAACTGCCTCTTGAGCTGTCCAATGTAGTTATTATTTATATTATGGGAAGGGTGTGAGAATATAGTTCACAGTTAATATGAAAACACTCTCTGTGGGTTATTTGCATTAAGAAATGATGACCTGAGAGCCAAGTCAGAGTCCCTTGGAACTCAAGATTCCAAGCTAGTCTAATTCTGAGATGTCTACTGAAATATTTCAAAAATGAAATATAAACTACTGTAATGGCCTATCAAAGCTGTCAAGCCAGCTCAGCAGAATGAGTGATGTGTTTGATTGTTTTCAAAACCTCCATGAAACTCAAATAGTTTCATCCAAATGGCCAAAAGCCTCTTCTGTATCCAATTATCAAAACCAAGCTTAACAAAAGCTCTCAAGTGCTGAATTGGTGTTCTGGAATCATGCTGTACAGTGATAAAATGATCACCCTTAAAGAGAACTTTGCACATAGATTAATAAACATTTTTCCTACTTAATAAATCTAAAGCAGTAATTAAATATCAAAAGGAAGGAATTCCATTTTTGGCTCATGCATATACCTCAAGTTTAATTGTTACTTTTTGTCTACATTTTCCCAACAATTCTGTAAAGTGTGCCAGCACAAATAATGAGGATTTAACATTAAGCAAAGTCTCACAGACTGTAAGTTCTCACAAAGCTGCCCTTGTAGAAAAACACTGATATAAAATTAATTAATATAATTCAGATCAGTGATTCTCTCTGTTTAACTGGAATTAATAATCAGCTACTCTTTGTATTTTTAAATATATGCTTCTGACTTTACTGTGTGCATTAAAAATAGAGAAGGATTTTTTTAGGGAGCCTTGCTGAAAAGCTTTTATCTCTTTAAAAATAAAATAAAGTCAAGACAAACTTATGAGAAGAAATATAATTGAAGTCACAGATGAAATTAAAGAGGTAGGAGAAATGAGGACACTTAATAGTTTTTCTCTCCCCTTTAGAATCCAAAGCACTGGGGGGGCAAAGAAATTGAGAAATAGAGGGGGGAAAAAAGTCAAACCAGTTAACCAGTTCCTCCTTAGTTCATAGAAAAATACCTTAAAACGTTCAGTTCAATTGAAATTTCCATTTCCCAGGCCTTTTGCAGCTCTGCTGAGACTAGGTCTCTCTCATTTCCAGTTTTAGCAAAGAATAACTTAGACACAGAAGTGTGAAGATAGAAAAATGTCATTAACATAGATTTCTGTTATGGGTACTTTGGTCCTCTGTTGCCAGAATTTTTAGACTACTAATGAGTTTTGTGGGAACTTGCTGTTTTTCTTGAAGTTGATTAGGAGTAGGAGAAACTGTTTTCACCTTACCAGAAAAAAATAAGGACTTTTTTATCTTATCTCTTAGAAGATAGAAATGAAAATGTAAATAAGTGTGATCTGTTGGAAACCAAGGGTTGAATGAAAAAATCTATACCATATAGCTTTAAAAGGCTCTTGTGGTGTGTGACAAATCTTTAAGAGAAAGCTTTTTCTTGTTTAATGTTTAAATTGTTTCAGGAGCATGAATTTTTAAAAAACAAAACAAAAACCAGCTGATTTTGGGGACCTCTTTTGAAAGTGATGGTGTTTGTTTCTGAGAATAATTCAGCAAAAGCAATTTTTTGTTTTGGAAGAGATATCTTACTTTTTGTCTATAGGATGACATACTTCATTGTTTTACTTCATTTTTCCATTTGCTCTCGAAATTTGATTTCTGGAAGAGTGAATAAATGATTTCCCATATTTAAAAGCGAAGATCAGAAGTTCAAAGCTATTTATTAGCTTTTCTTTAACTGTTTTGAGTCCTCAGTATTTTCTGGGACTAGCAGGTGAAGACAAGTAAACCTCTAATTTTCCAACTACTGTATTTGGCAGACAGAAAATAGTACACAGATTAGAAGCAGGTAATGCTTTTCTGTATGTTTCATACTCCTAAGTGTCAGGAATCCTTTAACATTTGGACATCAGAGAATTAGTTCTATAAGTAATCTCTTAATTTTTCACCCTTCTTCGGAGACTTCACTTAAAGGACTAGTCTGCCAAGTTAAATCGAATTAACTTTTTTTCTTTGACCATCTTTTGTGAGAAACAATATTTTTGATAAGTACAGTTTCTGAACTAGGAGACGATATTCAATTCTTCTGTAGAGAGTAGTCAGAATAGAGGGGAAATCTGTGTCTGCCAGAAGTTTTTTTGTTGTTGTTTTTTTTTTTTTTTTTTTTGTTTTGTTTTATCACTTCTGGTGTTAAAAGTGTTGATAGTGTTAGGTTAAAAAGTGGCAAACAAAGAGGCGGTGAAGGATTTTAAATGCCCAAACAAGAGTACAAAGCATTCATAAGTACTTAGGAGTAAATTTTCTCAGTCACATGGCAGTGCCTTCAAGGAGTATCATGTTTTGGGCTTTCTGGGGAATTTTCTGGGGAATTCTGCTCCTGCTGGGGGAGTTTGAGATGGCTTTGAGATAAACCAGTAATATTTGAGGCTGAAAGGTCCTTAAAGTGTTATAGATCAAATTCTAGCCAGTGGACACTTGAAATACATCACTGAGCAAACATATCTATGTGTTCTATGTTGTTGAAGGGGAGATCAGAGTAAGCAGTAAGTATTCATTATAAATTCTGATAAAGGATTTGACTGTGATATTTGTGAGCTCCCTGAGAGTCTTGTTGGAATAAAGGCTTTCATTCACATTATGCACACACTATTTCATGTTTTTATTAACTGCTAAAGCCTTGCCCAGACTTCTGGAGTAGAATTGGTGTCAGACTGCATTTGTTGAAATTTATAAATGCATAAAGAATACATCTAGTGTTGGTATTTTGGAACTTGGTTTATCTCACTTTATTTGTCTTGCTGCATGTGTCATATTTACTACTTGCAATAATTCTGCTTTTAGGAGCTTCACTGCTTCTCCAGTGTTCTTCAGTAGCTAGCACTTCATGGTTTACAGTACAAACTACATCATAGGGATAAATCACACATCAACTTCATTGCCTCTTCAATCACAGACTGAGCCAGGCTAAAGGATGGTTAACCTTTTTAAAACTTTCTAGTTTTGCCTTTTGTCATTTAGATTTTTTTGTCATTTATTAAAACAGAACCTGAACATTTTTTGAAAGACATTTCCTAGGACATTTGTGTCTCGTATTCTATGTGTAAATTCTGAGTTATATAGCTAAGAACTTTCCCTTAGAAAAACTGTCATCAAGATGAGATATTTTGATTAAAAAAAATTTAGTAGGTCATATGAAGAAAATATTTGTTTTTAAAGAAGTTTGATTTGTCAAAGTAAATAAATATAAATAGAAAATGCTTTGACAACAGAAAAGTGAAAATTCATGCAGTTCTATTTGGCAACAGCTGTTACTTATTGAAATAGAAGAAATTAAATGAAAGAAATGAATTCTTAAATTACCATGCTCTAATGAGATGTCATGAAGAAATATAATTGGTAGGAAAAATAAAGCAGGTAAAACTTCGATCTGAAGCTTAACATGAAATTTTTACAAGTATGTGTAGTGAAAAAATGTAAGGCTTCAAAATATCTATTCTGTTTGCTTTAGAATGAAAAAGATGTTGAGAAACAAAAAAATCTTTATAATGACTAATATATGATAGTGGTTTTTTTCTTCTTCTATGAAGAACATGAACCAACTGTATTTTAAATAGCATATTAACTAAATTCAGTCTGAAATCCCAAGCAGTAGTAATACGGTTTGCAATGATTCCAAATTGCTTTGTCTAAAAAAAAAAGAAAAAACAAAACAAAATTAGGACAAATTTTTTTCTCTTATTTGTATGAAATCATTCTGTGTTTTCTATAAGGAAAAGCCTTTTTTCTTGGCAGAAAAGGAAGTTGTGTTATGCGACTTCTCTAAAACTTGTGAAATTGCCAGTGTTGGGTATCTGGATAATTTTTTATGTTTCTGTGCTATTTCCTATTGTCAGTTCTGTATACCAATTAAGCATGTATCTTAGGATATATTTTGATCTGTGCCTTGGGCCAACTGAGTGTAAACTTAGGAAAGATCTTTGTGAAATATTACACACTGCAGGTAAATATTCTCTTTTGGTGCTTTGTGCAATGTCATGTCCGTAGATACCTGAGTTGTGGTGCTGAAAAACATGGAAAAGTGGTCAATAAGATTATACAGCTGGTTATTTTTGATGGCTTGCTGCTTAATGAGTTCCTCTGGTATGATATCAGCTTGGGAGTGAGGTTTTGTTTTAATTTATTCTGATCTGTTGCTTTATAAAAGCGTGTTTCACTACCTTGTGACTAATTGCCCTCGGACAAAAAAATTACGGGTCATAAAAGCTCAAATATTTTGGATGAGTACAGGACCGCTAAAGAACAGATAGAGGAGGTGAAGAGTTAAAAAACCCCCATCTGCTACTTTTTAACACAAACTTCAATGTAATCAATGGTAGCTTAGCTGGCATTCTCAATGAATAAGGTTTTCTTGTAGGATCAGAAATTGTAAGTGATCTATGTGGTAATTACTTCCAGCTCTGGAAAAAGGATTCCAATGTGAAAACACAAGACAGATACTTTTGAAACTAATACCAAGTAATTGGTTCTGACTTATTTTTACTCCATATTTTCATTATTGTTAATTAAAATCTTCCTTGGGGCACTTGGATATATCCTGGCAAATATATTCTTTTATTGTTTGGGTTTTTTTCTTAAATTGCCCTGTCTTCATGTTCTTTTTCTTGAATTTTGGGGGAAAACTCCTTAGAACAGTAAGTTTTTTGGGTGTTGATTTTTTTTTTTTTTTTTAATGGGAGTGAGGTTGTTTGTTTTAATTGTAACTGTACTGCATAAAACTCAGTGGAGAATGCTGTTACTTGATCAGAGCATCTGTGTGTAACTAAGACAGCCAATGGTAATAACAATTGTACAATTCTGGAACATTTTGGACCTGACATAGAACATGCTTCATCTTTGTTCTCTTTTTAGTTCTGCATCTCTTTTAAAGGCACCTGCCATGTTGAAAAATTAAAAAAAAGAAAAAAAAAAAAAAAAAACAAAACACTGGGTTTAGCAGCACTGAGAAGAATACTAATAAGAACTTCTGAAAATGCCATTCTAAATAGACATACCTCTATGAACAGTAATCTGACATTTATAAGTATACTAAATAATGCAACAAAAGAATTTTCAAGGTTCATGTGAACCTTTCCACATGCAGACTTTGCAGTATCTTAAATTATTTACCATGTTTAGAAATCATCTCAGTGAATCAGATTTCTGAAACACAAAGCAAATATTAACTATTGAGTTACATGAGATTTTAGAGTTTGTCAGAAGGATGATGGTAATCTTATGTGATTTGTGGTTTTACAAAATAGTGAGGCAAACTACTGCATTTCTACCAAAACAAACATATGTGTTTCATCTAATTTTTGTAAGGCAAGATATGTACCTTTAAATATTTCTGCACTGAATTGGAATATCATGGTGATATTTCTGTAACAGGAAAGAAATTAATAGCTGTTTTTTTAGTTTTATGCACCTAAATAAATTCTGACTTCTTTGAGGAAGGACTTGACTGTGCTGGAACACATTGCCCAGAGAGGGTGTGGAGTCTCTCACTGGATGTATTCCAGAGCCATCTGGACACAATCCTGTGTCACATGCTCTGGGCCAACCCTGCTTGAGCAGGGGGGTTGGCCCAGATGATCCATTGTGGTCCCTTCCAAACATAACCATTCTGTGTTCTTCCATTTGGAATTTAGCAAAATCACTTCTGTGTAACACAGCAAATTTGTTAATGTCACATGGAGTTACTAATTTAACAAACTATTTAATGGAATAGGAACTACTGACACCTGCCAAGATACAGTTTTATTTTCAGATTTTCAAATTTCTCCTTAATGGCTGATTGCGGGCTGCCCAGGACTGAGTCCTGCAGGGTGACCGCTGCTGGGTAGTCAACAGATGCCCAGATAAAATAATGAAGCTCCACCAAAGATGAGAGGACTCTCGTGCTGTTCAAATCCATGTGGGTTTATTAAGGGGAAGTCAGTGGACGAAGGAACAGGAGCAGGGAGATAACTTCTCGTGAAGGGGAAGGCTCTGAGAGCAACTGGGGATGGATAGGAGTGGTCAGGGTACAAGCTGTCCAATGAGGGAAAGGTTCAGGGGATGGGGTGACATGAACAGGACCAATGAGGGAGAAGGAAAGGAGTGGTTTTCTGAGGGAGCCAATGAGGGTATTGAGAACATAGAACTTTCTGGAACTGGGGAACTATAACAAATGATGGACATACACTCATTTGCATGAGGAGGCAATGAACTCTGGGAAAATGCCCTGCCTTAAACAAACGCAGTCTCCCAGGGCATCCCTGAACTGCTTTCCCCGGGGCACCTCCAACATCTCTCCCTTTTCTGTTTATTAAATAAACATCCCCCAAAGTCTTTATCAGGGTCCTTTTAAAGAAGGTCAGAGCAATGGAGACTATGAGGATGATAAGTAAAATCCACAACAATCCTTTAAGGATTGAGGCCATCCACCCAGGGACACCCCACTGTGTGGGCATCTTGTTCATAACATTCACAGCCTGGCTTTCTGTCTTGATGTCCTCCACTTGTGTCTGGATCCGCTTGATACTTGCTTGGATGGATGTGCTCTTTGAAGAGGTTAAAACAACACAGTCCCTCAAAGTCTTCAAAACTGTGGCCATGGGCTAGTAATAGGAAGTCGATGGCGGCTGTGTTATGCAGTGTGGCATGTCTGGTGGTTTCCTCACCTGCCAAGAGATCTGATAAGGTGGTGGATGTGGCATTGGCCTGCTTACTAAGCCAACACCCTAGGTGAGAAAGCTCACCAAGGGCCTTGGCTGCTGCATACCATGGCAAAAATATCGATGCAGCGACCCTCTTTTGCTGTGCCCCAGTTGTCAATTTGGGAATCGCAATTTGAATCAAATTGTGTGTAAGACCTCTGTTTGCGTGCCAATTGTCTCTCTCTTTTCCAATCAAGAATTTGGGTCTTGTTGGGTGTCAGAGTAGTAAGCTGGCCAAGGCTACAGGGACCCCCTTCGATCTTAGAGGGGATCCCAGCCCACACCCTGTCACCACAAATGAGAAACACTCCCCTGGGGAGCTCCTGGGGATACGAAAAGGACTCGGATAATGTAACACTGGTGTAATTGCACCAATCTATCATGTATCGTGGGGTGATAAAATCTTTTTCAGGAAGCCTTGAGGCTGTTGCCAATCCTTAAGTGAGGGCTTGTATCTAAATTTGATACAGTATGTCACCCTTGAGGAGCTCAGTAGGTCCAATTCCTGTGGTTCCTGTGGTGCATGTGGCAAAATCCTTGTCCATTCGTCCCATGAGTCACAGGGTTGGGTTTCTTACTGTACAGGAATAATCCCTTTGTGACTGGGGGACTCCCACCAGATATGTAGAAAGAGGGTCCTCCACACTGCCCATAGCCATGCAGAAATTATCTTGTTGAAGGACTTTGCAAGTCTGACCCATACATTTTCCTTGAGCTGTGGAACAAGCCATTCTTCTGCTGCCTGAAACCACAGGAAGATGGTGAGCATGGTGGCAGCAATCAGGCTGCTCTGGGGTGTCTTAGGTGGTGATGTCTGGGCTGGTGTCATCACGGTGGCCATTGTTTGCTTGAGTTGGGGTGTGCTCTGACATGATGTAAAAGGAAACATCTGTCAATATTATTTTTTAACTTCCTTCTGGTTCCCTTCCCTCCTCTCTCTCCCTTGTTAAAACATAATAAGATGAAATAAATAAAAGGTAGGGGTCAGTGATAAAGGGAAGAGGTAAGAGGGGAAGGTATAATAGGGCTTGTCTCATCTGGTGGTGGAAGGTATCTTCTGGTGATCAGGACTCAGGAGACAATGTTAGGTGAAGTGTCCTTCCTTTTTTGTTGTGTCCAAGCAATGGCATTGTCTGGTTGATTTGGCTGAGGTGTCGCTGGAGAGTGGTCAGGTGGAAGGTCATCCCCAAACTGCTTTCCCCAGGAGCACCTCCCACAGCTGATGAAGTCTTTCATTTGTTGTAGTTTTAAAAGAAATTTACTTTGTATTTTAACTTTGAATGGAGTCAGACTTGGTAATATGGATCCCCTCCAACATGCGATGTTCTATGATTCTGTGAACTTTTATCAATATGAATAACTGGGGAGAATTTTTTGAATATTCAGGGGTTTCTGGTCTGTTTTGTTTTTTCCTGTGCAGTGGAATGAATACAGGAGCGCAAAACCTAGGAAACTGTCCCTTCTAGCATAAATTCAAGGGTAGATGCTAATAAGCAGGTAATGGAAATGTTCTTTATAATTTTTTTCAAGTCTGTCAGTATCATTGGGGAAGATATAATTTGTAATGGAAAAACCAGTAATATTTATCTCAGACCCATGTCATCTTGATAGTTACTCTTTATAATGCAAGTATTAATGCATGTATGCTAAGGCTTAGTGTCAAGTATTAAAATTTAGTTGTACAAACACTTCCTTCCTCATATTTCAGGGATTTCTAGGACAAGGCTGGTTTGCTTACACAGATTTGTTCTTGAAATGGACTGTTCTGGAAAGTAAACTATCTTAAGAAATAACCAGATTTTTAGCTGTTGCAGTAGTGTAACCTCAAGTAATTTATTTAACTCTGAAACAGGTGTCAAGAATCCTGGAGCTGACTGCCAAATTTGGGTCTCTGTAAACATAGCTATTATACAACTAAGGCAACAAACTGTACAGTTTGCTTTGGAAATGAATATTTAAAATACCAAATTGTCTTGCTTCTCTGTACTATACTGGATAAAGAAAAAGTACTATTCAGTTTAGGACCATTTTGTTAAAGGAGGGTGTCAGAATCCTGTTCTTTGTTAAAGAATGGCTGCAAAATTATTTTTTGATAACAGCTGAAAGTTAAGAAAGGAAAACTAAACCCATGCACCAAAACCCAAAAAACTCTGTTGCTTTCCCTACATCAGACTGTATTTTTGAAATAGGATGAACTTGAAATTTCTTTTGACTGATGAATACATAATTTTTTAAAATGAAGTGTAGGCAGCTGAAATTGTTTCTATCAGACTTTAAAGCATTCAGTTCACACTAGAAGATGTAAGATGTCACAATGACCTCCTGAGATTTCTTGGTTTATTTTTGCAGGGAATTAATTTTCTTCAGGATTAGTTCAGATACTGCTGTGCAAGCTGTGTCAGATTCTCAGTGTATTTGCCTGATAGCCATACATACTCTAAATAGGCAAACAAAAAAAAAAAACCAAAGCATGACAATCAGTTTGTGAAATGTCAGTTTTAATTTCTTGATTGGCTCACCAAACTCTGGTCTCCCAAGAAAGGATAGGAAGGGAAAAGCAACAGTTATTTTTGACATGCCCCTAGGTGATTATATTCTTCTTCATCAGACAAGAATGTGTATGCTTGACTGCACAATGCAGAAATTAAAAGCTGCTGCACTCATTTGTAAGGCATGTTTTCTTTTGGGGTTTGTGCCACCATTTAGAATAATCTTTGTCTCATTTGAGCTGTGATCCTCTCTAGTGGACTCAAGAGGAGCGTGTTTTTATCTGTATTGATGAAGATATGGCTGATCAAAAATACAGTAATGTGTTTCTTTATGCAAAACTGAAAGTAACTTTCCGTGGGCTTTTGATTAAAATTTTCTTGTAATATAATAGTACAGAGAGAGGAACAGCACACGTGGCAAAGATACTACTGGAGTAATTTGCATTTTAGAGCCAAGTGACTTCACATTTCACTGCTGAGCGTAGTCTTGCATGTGAGGGAAATGTCAGAGCTTGTCCCTGCTGTGTTTTAGATATCACCTTGCATCTGCCCTGGGAAGCTGCCTGATGCTAGGCTGAGGCAGAACCCCGAGGCTGACCTTGGTCACCATCCCATGAGAAGGTAGGATAAGAGCCTGTTCTTAAAGGGGAGCTTGAAGTCCTTCCTCCTCTTCCTCAAGTTTAAGTGCCTTGTCTTTACCTGCAAGACACTGGCAGTGTGCATGGGGAGTAGCTCTGCTTCTAAATCATCCTCATGGTGTGCAATTTCTCCCCAGAGCATGGCAGAGATAATTTCTATCTCCTATGGGATAGCACGTCTCCTATGCTTTTCATGCTGGAAGATGAATATGGACCAAATCTGTCAAATGTGGATGCCTGACATCAAGCTCAAAATTAGGAGTTTGAATCAAAATTGCTTTGTATTCTGGGCACTGAACTGTAGCAGCTGTCCATTTTGTGGGTGTTTACCTGATTTTTGTGGTTTAAGCTCATCAGGTAACAGTCTATGCACAGAGCAGCCCTCTGGCCTGTTGAGGTCAGCTTTTCTGGCCATGTTCCCTCCCAGCTTCTTGTACTTTTCCTCACTGTCAGGGTAAGGAAAATAGAGTCCTTGATTTTGGGGTAAGCTGAAACATCAGTGTGTTATCAATCTTCAAAGTCCAACATAGAGTTAATTTTCTTTCTAGTAGCTGGCATGATGTTATCTTGTTCAAATGCAGGACACTGACTTTAAAATGACACTGATATGGTTAAAGTGCTAAATATGCATCTTTACAATTTCTTAGTATCAAAATTGGAAAATTCTGGTTGAGGCTGTCTGTGCAGTGAACTTTTCCTTTCTTCATTTTTTATTTGCATGGTTATGTTAATTAGGGAATTAACAAAAGAAACTGTGATAATAAACTACTCCAACTCAGACATGTGGTACCTAATTCCTGCTTCTCATCTGGCTTTATTTATTTCTGCTTCATTATACTGACCAAATTCATATCAGATACTGTTTCCAAACAGTTTTTCCATTTTGAACCTGCTAGAGATGGTTAAGTTTTGTGCTTGTTTGTTGGAGGCTTATTTATTAAGGAAAATGTATATAATCTTTGTAGTTCACTAGTTTGCTATCTTGAAAGCTGTATTATCACCACTTTAATATAAACAATGTGCTGATGAATTGACTGACAGGCAGATGTTTTCCTTACATGACTGGAAATTATTTGCCAGAAATAAGCCAATTTTTTGCCAGCCATTTCTTTTCTGAGCACTTTATTCCACTTGAATGTTAAAATATTTGTTTCTGTACAGGGAAATAGTTTAGTACTTCTTTCCCCATATTAAAATGCTGCATGTGCAGAACTGCTTGGAGTGAATGAGTATGAATATATGTTCAGAGCTGCATGTTGAATATCATATTTGAAGGCAGACCCAGATATGTGTAGGATAAAGCTTTCTTTCTGTGTCATGGTGTTATCATTTATGTGCTTACCACATAGCAAGCTTTCCAAATAGGATAATTTTGTAGCAGTCTACAGCCAAATATTAACAGCTGTCTTTCTGTTGTGCTCAGATTCAGATCTGAGCTTTTAATGCAGCTCTTCTAGAATGCTCTTTATCATCAGGGGAAGGGGCGAGACTGCTGCTTTGCATTTTTCAGATGTAATGTGGTTTGGGTTTTTACCAAGTCTCAAGTCTCTTGATGACAGCAGAGCATACAAGAGTGAAGAGAAGAAAGCTTAATATTAAAACAGTAAATAAAACTAAAGAGAACTTTTGGAAAGGAACACCTGAGTCACATGTAAAATAATAGCTTTAAAAAGATTACATTTTATTTTTGCTCTTGCTGAATTGCACCAGTTTATGGCTTTAAGCCTTATGAGATATATGTCTGCTCAGCAGGTGTGAGAAATAGTTTCATCACCTACAGGTAGAAAATTGATTTTTACTTAGTGTAAGGTAATGTGTACTATTTCCTTAAATTTATGGTTGGAAGCAGAACACATCCCCTCATGCTCTACAAAAATCAATTGACCAGAGCAGAAGAAACTTAAGTGTGTTCTAAACTGTGAAACAGAGTGGAAACAAACAGTTATGGAGATAGCACTTACTACTGACTGCATTAAGGCTTACTCTACAACTCTAGAGGAAGACAGTTTTTTTTTCCCCTCAGTTCTTTTCGTTGTTGGTGCTTGTCTTTCAGGCTTTGTAGTGCAAAACAGCTGCTCAATGGTTTTACTTTGCTTTTTCCTCCTAAATTAATCTGATGATTTTGCAGGCTGCAAAATTCCATTTTACAGCCAGGAGTGCTTTGGTGTTGGAATATTTTGATGTCAGCATAAAACAACAGGCAAGGCATCACTTAACTTCAAGTGGGCTTTTTCCTGAGATTTTGGGTCACTGTGCTAAGTGGTGCCCTGGGGCACCTGGGTGATAGAAACAACCAGGAGTGTGACCTCTGCTACTTGCTCCCATGGTGGCAGCTGGTGGGAGGTTAGTGCCACCAGAGTCAAGGAAATGAAGGGTTCAGCCTGGCTGCAAGGCAGAGGTGTAATTTCAGCTTTTGTAGACACAGTTAGCACTGCTTGGCCAGTGCAGAAATGAGGGCAATTGCAGCAGTGAGACCCTTGGTTGTAGGTTATGCACTTTCAGTTCAAATAGATGGAAACTGAATTTGGTCCACAACCCAGATAATCAGACCTTGCTCGGATACAGCAACAAGAATTCTAGGCATGCTTTCGGATTCTGGTTTAGACAAATTTACATTATATTGACATTAATGCAAGCAGAGCAAGTTGACCCTGAACCACTAGTGGCTCAAGATCTGGTAAACCAGTTACAATCAATGACAGCTAGTGATAATAATACATGATAATCCTTCACACCAGACTTACAAAGAAGTCATGAAATCAGGAAACCCTCTACTTGTTGGTGCTGGCCAGGTAAATGCTCCCTTCTGTTACAATATGAAGAAAAAAGTATTACTTACATCTGAAGTAGTAATTGAGCATACCTCTACCAAAATGAACAATGTGATTAATTTTATGTGGGCTGAGGGGACTTCATAAATTGATGAACAGCATGAAAAGCCACTATGATGCCTGCTTCTCATTCAGTTGGATTTCAGCTGGTTATGCATTTCTACATGTGAGTTTTCTCAACAGTGCTTAATTTTATCTGGATTTTAACCTTGTAAGAAATCCTTATTGCGAGCCTTATTCCCACATTAGATGGTGGAATCTGAGGATTGTCCAGGGTAGTTAAATATAACATTTTATTGTCTTTTCCCTGGGGAGCTTTTTCTTTTTAAAGAAATCCATCAGATCAACACAAATAATTTAATAGGATAAGTTATCAGTGCACATCACACAAATTGGCTTCATGCAAGCCTTGTTGGAACAATTTGGCTGATTTTGTGTGCATGTGTGTGTGTCTGTACAGATAGCCTTCCAGGTTGTGATCTGTGCATGTTCAGCATGAGCTGCAGAGTATGCCTTTTTGACAGCTTGGTCATCTCTAAATTCAAAGAAGAATTGTCAAGAGAGAGAATGAAAGATGTGATATTTAATATTTTCAATAAGAAGTCCTTGTGCAATGCCTTTGAGGAAACACTGGGCAAGCTTCAGAGTAACATAATATTATTTCAATTTGATAGCCTGAATCCACCAGCAGTAAAAATACACCACTTGAAGTTGTGGAAGTAACACTCTACAGCTACTTGATCTACCCAAGACATGGCATTTTAAATGAATGATAAAGAAAGGATCTGTGGCTGTATTATTGAGCCACTTCTTATTGCAAATTAAAGCCTGCAGTTGGAATTTAAGTCTTTTTACCATATCCAAGCCTAGTGATAATACCCATCCCCTAAACCACCAAAACCTAAGTCACGGGATTCCTGAATGGTGTCTTCTTGGTCAGAGCTTTGTTCAGAATTATCAAGCTTTGCTGTGCTGAGGTTCCATATATTAAGCACAGTTTGCACTGGAAAGTAAGTGCTTGGTCTGTATGTGGTATCTTTATTCATATTTGTAAAGCATGGTCAGGAAACTGAGCAACTCATGTCACTGAAAAATCAGAAGTTTAGAAGACCGATTATGTTAGTAAAATATGTGCTTTGCCTGTTTTTTTGCCCTTCGCTTGCTGTGTCTTTGTTGCTGAGCATGAGAGCTAATTTCATTGTTTGATTTTTATTTAAAACCAGCCCAAATTCTAAATTTATATACTGATTTCTGAGTTCAGCTTTCCTGCTGGAAGTGAAATCCAGCCTGTAAACCAAGAATGCAAGACTTAAATCAATTGTCATGATTTTATATTAGTAAGATAGAATTATAGAAAAACATGACCACCTGAAGTCCAGATAGTAAACACTATAAAAATGGTAAAAAAATGAAGGATGTTGAAATTGACAGCTTGTTATTGAACTGTTGTTTTTTCTGCTTTCCTATGACAGCAGTAGTTGTGTGTTGATATTGATAAATATTGATAATGTGTAGATAGAAAAGCTTTGCTGGGGTTAGTAATGCCAGCTTGGGTTGGGATGTGTGTGTGTCAGCACAGGGCCAGGAAGCAGGGCTTTATAGGGTTGGTTTTGGTGCTTTGAGAACATAGCTGAGGTGCTTTTTGGGCTTCAAAGTGTCAGCTGATTTGTTTGAGGATCTCTGTGCTGCATGCCTTTGTGCTGCTGTGTAGATATAACATGTCTTTTTTTGGGAAACACAGTAAGAATCTCAACAGAAACATAGTCCAGTTCTTCATGACCATCTGCACATGTAAAAATGGAATTTCAGCAGGGGTAATTTTTTTTGTGCTGGTGTTTTACACATGTGATTGCATATATACATAATGTAATCTTACATATACTGGACACAGTTGTGAAGGCTCATTGGCTTGTACCTAATGTCCTTCCTTATCCTTCAAAATTAGTGTTAACATTGTCTTCCACATTATATAATCTGCTCTATATGCTCTTTAGATTTAGAAGACACCAAAAGGAGTGAAATATTTTAATTTGTAAATAAGCTTGTATCCATGTTAAGAAATGCTTCTAAGAAATTTCTCACCTTGATTGACAGTCTTCTGCCTTCTCTCTGAAAAGTTTGATTATCCAGTCTCCTGTTTATCCTTATTTAAGTAAAGCTTTTTCTTATATTTCCACATTACTCTTTCTTTTGAAGTTTAGTTTCCACATAATAAAGAACAAAACCATATTTTTGATCGGCAACAGTGACTTAAACGAAAACATCCCTTTGAGGGAAGCCTTTATAAGGGTTCAGTTTATCTATTTTCTTAAGGTTCAGTGCCCTTTCTCATAAATGATACAATATTTCTTAAGAGGTTTATCTTGTCAAACATTGTTAAAATGTAAATAAAATTGATCTGAAGCCACAGGGTGCCTTTAATAGGATTTCGGCCTAGATGTGGAAAAAAAAAATATGAGCTTTATGGAAACAGCAGAGTTCTTTAAGATTGCAGATAGTGATAGTTACATTCCTATTATGTTCCCTATAACTTTGTCTGGCTTTAATTTTTGGAGTCAAGGGGCAAAAAGTCAAACCTATGGATTTTGTGTTAAGAAGTTAATAAATTATGGATGAAGAGTGACAGTTATTGGTATTTAAAGGCATTCTTGTAGATGAATATTAATAGGGGAAAAAACCTGAAGGAATTCTGAATAAAAACTTTCTGAAATAGAGCAACTGAAGAAAGATTGCACAATTAAAAAAATGCCATTGATACAGAAATGATGGATTATTGAGCAATTCATCTATGAATATGGATCCACCTTATGCCTGTTCTTTGTGTAGTGGAGTGAGTCCTCATAGAACAACTCCTTAACTGCTAATCCAGTCTTCAAAATTCATTTTCAAAGTGGTCATTCTTATGCAAGCAGCATGAATGAGACCTTTGGGTCTTTAATTTTTGCTCTGTGTTTGGGGCAGGTTTATGCAGTGGTTGGCCAACAAGCAACCAGAACCAGACAAAAATATATATGTTTGACAAACCAATTGTTAGAGATGCTTTCTCTGATAAAAGAAGTTAAGTGTAATATCCAGTTCCAAAAGCTTACATTAAATAGTTTACATTTCACAGATTATTAAAAACATTTAACATTTTTTCCCACTTAATTTTCTTATCAAGAGAGAGCATAATGAAAATATTCCTGATAAAATAAATATGCAGCATGCTAAGCAAGGATAGTGGAAGTGGAAATGCAGAGAGCACATACAAGATGACAATAAAAGTCAGGAGAAGAAAACTAAATACAGATGTAATTTATGGACTTAAAATAAGCAAGTCTCACTGAACCCGATATTGATTTCTGTTACTTTTTTTCTCTCCCTGTCCTTGTGGAAATAACTAATGGTTCTGTTCCTGCCTAGTCCAAAATGGGAGCTCTTGCTAGATCTGATCCCCTGTCTTAAGTAAACAGAGGTTTGCTCACTCATTTTACATGGAATGCTAGGAAAATAGCTATTCTCTTGTGCTTTTTTAGATTGTTTTGTTGCAGTTCTGTAGCTTTCTAGAGGATATAGGAGGGATCTATATGTTACTGCAAAGGATTTCATGTATTTATAAAGAAATTGCCAAGTTTACCCTTTATTTTGTAACTTTAGTGAAAGAAGTATAATTGATCAATTTTTTTTTTTAGAATAGTTCTGGTTTTCTTCTCAATGCGTATTTCTTTCAGATAACGTATTCTTACACAAATCAGCCATTTGGTTTTAAGTTTTGCTGAATTTTGCATAGTATATTGGA
Source organism: Anomalospiza imberbis (assembly GCF_031753505.1). NCBI lineage: Eukaryota > Metazoa > Chordata > Aves > Passeriformes > Viduidae > Anomalospiza > Anomalospiza imberbis. The sequence continues at coordinate 37,162,721 of NC_089684.1, read as the reverse complement.
GATCTCATGTGCAGAGTCTAAAACAGTAATTACAGAGTCACTGTGTGGAGTCTTGTGAGATTATGCCTTTACTGTAAAGCATTCTGTTTTGTCAATAAGCTTACATCAATACTTGGCAGGTCATTTATGCAGCTTTAATGTTTCAGAATATAAACTAGACAAAGTGACTAATATAAAATTGAAATTGCTTTGCATCTGCAATTGACAAATCCTATTTTGAAAGCATGCATGAACATGAGGATCAAACTTAGCTTTTATAATTTACATTTTTTTCCAATGGGGAAGTGTCTGATCCGCTTCTAATTCACCTGTTGTTGATTTCCTCGTTCTTTCCTAATCCCTTGAAGTTGAGATGTCCTCACCATTAGGGAAGAAATTAACAAAATCCCTGACTGGAGTGTATGGAGCATCCATTAGGGAAATGTAAGAGGTTAACCTAAATCCTAGCACACAGATGTCAGACTGGAACAAATCAGCATGGAGAATTTCCTGGAGGTGGCACAAGGTTAAGGTGGAGAATACACGTATGATAGAAAGTTTGTTTATTCCTAGCAGAAGTAATTTTTCTGGATGAGAAGCTCAAACAGGCAGAAATGCAGATGTCCACAAGTCCATGGTGAGCAGAGATGGTTTTAGGCTCCAGGTTTCACCTGGCAAAGACCAAGCTGGTATATTTTAGTGCTTTTGATATGTCCAAACTAAAAATACCTAAGTGTAGGATTACAGAAGTTACTGGATTACTGTCCTCTCTGGATGGATGTACCCTTAGCAGGCAGTTATATTTTAAGCTCATTTTCATCCAAGTGTATTTTGGACTAGTTTGAATAGATTGGTCGAATTGATTCTGAAGAAGACTGTTCCCTCTTTTCTTACCCCATAGTGTAAGATGTTTTAACCCTTCAAGTTGGAATCATTCAGCACACGTTGGTACAAAATGCTTTTGCAGTATGTGTATTAATTTGTGGCAAGCACATTTCTCTCTCAGGATTTTTATAAAGGTGCACAGAGAGCAGTGAAAGAGAAAACAATTTCTATTTCTGCTCCTCTCTGTGCATCTTTATGAAAATCCTGAGAGAGAGAGAAATGTGCTTGCCACATTAATTGTCTAATTTCCAAATCTAAATACTGTGGCTTCTATGGTTCCTATGTCTGAGACACAAGTGTCTTCAATTAATGATGTAGATATCTCATAACTGTAAAATATTGGAAACATTCAGGCATCATTCTACTGCCTCTCTTGCTCAAGATAGGCGTATATTCCCATCCCTGCAAGTGTTCAAGACCAGGTTGGCTGGGGCTTTGGGCAACCTGACCTGCTGGAAAATGTCCCTGCGCTTGGCAGGGAGGTGGAACCAGGTCATATTTAAGGTCCTTTTCAGCCCAAATCATCCTAGTGTTCCATATTACCACATGCTTCTAGCTGTTTCCTAGGGTAAAAGTTTAATTCCAGGACACTTGGGTGTTCTCCAAAGGATTGGCACTGGTGTGTGATTTCATCTAAAATATGTTTTGAAGTCATTCTATTTTGTGCTCAACATTTGCATGTACATTTTTAATATGTAAACGGTCCTGCATTAGGCGGATGCGTGCTCGTGCTGCTGGAGCTGGCACAACAAAATGTGAATTTGCTGAAAGGAACTCAGGGGAAAAAAATCCCTATTAAAAGAGATTGGAGATTTGAAGAGACCAATTAGAGGGAGAAGATTAAATGGTCTCATTGTACCCTTTTCATGCAGGCAAAATTCAATGGAAGATTATGTATTTGTTTTTGGAGGGAGGAGTCCCAACCAAAAAAAGAGGCATAATCAGAGACACAGTAACTAACGGGATACTATAACCATCTCAAATGCTTGAATAGAGAAGAAATTGTAAACTGAGCTCAGAGGAAAAAAAAGGAAATAAAAAGGGTAAATTAACTACAGAAAAGTAACTTAAAAAATAATAGAAATAAAAGGAGAAATAAAAAGGTAAATGAAAATCAAATTCTTCAGAATGTGGAATGGCCACCCCAGAAATGCTGCAGAGAATCCATTAGTGGGAGAATTTAAAATTGAATGCTTTCCAAACATTAAAAATGTGAAAGCTAGAAAGGACAGGCATTTTGAAAGAATTGTGAAATGCACCATAGTTGTTTTTTATCTCTGATCTGTGTGTGTATTTATGCAAGAATGAGTGCAGTAATACTTGAAAAAGATAGGTCCTGTGTGTGGGGTTTCTGTCTGCTAATATAAATGTTTGACTTAAGAATGCCTACGAGGTGGAAATGCAAGGTTTTGCCCTCATCCTACTTCTGGTGCTCTGGATTTCATTCATATTGTCAGGTACTCCATGCATTTCAGCTCACTTTCAGCTGGCTTTTCAGTAGGAAGCCATTCCATTTCCAAACAAATGTCCTAGGCAGGCAACTGTGGGCTTTCACTGCTAAATTATTCTTCCATACATAGATTTACAAATATTCCAGACTCAAAATATTTAAAGAAACTTGGAGATTATTTTTCCTTTATAGTTTTTGTTTGGCTGGTGCAGTTGGGTGTTGTTTTTTGTTGGTTGGTTTTGTGTGCGTGTCTTCTAGTAAAAAAATTTTGTTTTCAATGTTATTGAATTTTTAATCTTTGCTCACCAAAACACATAGCAGAAAGTACTTTCTGTGACCTTGGTTATGTGAGCTGTTTGCTTTTACCTCTTTATGCGTGTTAACTTCATCATGTAAGCTTTTGGTGCTAGGATATTTGAGATGTTTTACTTTATTTACTGCCTGTAGATAGTTTTTTCTACCAGAAAATGCAAATTTCCCTCTTGGATCAGCAAGAAAGTCAGCATGAGTAATACAGTAACTGATTATTAGATTTGCATATCAACTAGTGGGTTGTTGGGGCTTTAGATTAATTCATTACTTCTGCCTCTTTCCTGAAGGTTGAGGTTTTGGTGAGGACAACCTTGTTTATCACTTGCTAATATCAGTCCCATGACTGATTGAATCACCTGATCAGCCCTCCTGATTTGCCTTTTTCCCATTTCCTTTAGGGTGTTCCTGCCTTTTAGAAAGGGACTATGGGGAAAAATCAGAACTAGTGCAGAACTGAGTGCTTCTTCCTGTTCAAAGCTGGGTAGAAGTGTAATTTTCAGTTCATGAAATTGCCATGTGAAGTGTCATCTTTTTTTTGTCTGTATAGAACAGCTTCCGCAGATGCATACGTGTTGCCACATTTAGACCAAAAAAGTGTATTTTGGCAAAAAGGCGCTTTGATTTTCAAAACGATCATGCCTTAAAATTTGTTTGCTGCTGCTCTCTGTATGAAGGGTAAGGATTCAAATTTTAATGCTCTGGACTTTTGTTATGGGTTGCATCTGATTTTGTTTTTATTTCAATCTACAACAGACAAATTTTTTTTCATCTGTGACAGCATTTGCAATTTTCTTTTGTAAGGGCATTTTTTTAATGCCCAAAAACAAAATGCCACCCCACAACAACCAACCCTCCCTGCCCCTTTCTCTAAATGGAGGGTGTGCAAATTCCCCAAGTGGGATAAGGGACAAAAAAACTGCTTGGAAAAATAAACATAGTCAACTGATTTGAAATATAACTGAACTGTGGCTAAAAAACTTAGCTGAAAATTCATACTTTGATAGGTTTTTATAAAAACCTGCTTATTTGATGTCTATTAGTCTTAACATCCTTATAAATGAAAGCTGATTTACTAATATACTACTAAATTTGGTTTTCTATGTTGTGGTTTCTCTTTTCAATTGCTGACTTATGATTAAAAGTTTTTAATGATGAGTGTTTATTTCATTACATCTGTGTTTTCATATCCATATCAAAAGTTTGTGTTAAACACTGATGAGGAACAGATGAACCTGCTTTTTATAATCCTGGTCTCTTACCTAGTGTTTCAAGTGATACAATTGATTATATTTGTGCTTGTGCCATGTGAAGAACATCTGTTATAAAAAGCAGCCTGGGAAAGAAAGTGTCAGGAAGGGAAACACTGTAAGAATTAAAATTGGTGCTGTTTTTCATCAACGTTGAGTCTGTCAGAAGTTGCACAAGCCAGCCCTAACTATCCACAGCAGGCAATCTGATGCCAGCCTGCTGTTAAACAGCCAACATTTAACAAGAAATAGCCTGTAGATTTAACGTGTGGCTTAAAACATTGTGTTAAACATCATTAAAGCCAAGTCTCCTTAGAGTCTTATTAAAAAAGTCCTTTCTCTCTCTGTAATAAAGCATTTCTCTCTGACTGTTTCAATTAAGGTTCTAACAATACAAACACAGTGGCTCCTAATTCAGTGCCATGTTGGAGAACCACTGTTACTGTCAAGCTCTAAAGGCAAATAGAACAAGCTATCTTCACAAAGCCCTGTCTAGCCAGGAAATGAGAGGCAGAAGATGGTTATATTCTCCTGGTTTTCTTCAGTCTATCATCCCTGTAAAGTCTTAAATTTGCAATTATCTCAGTGCCTGTGGTTCAGTGTTTATGTCAGCTGCAATCCCCTTTATGTATCTCATTGGCACCAAGATTTAAGGCTTGCAGAAGCTGAGATGTTGAGCATGCCTGCTGAATCTGAATCTATTGGATTAAGTGATGGTCAGTTGCTTCATATACTTCAGATGGTCTGAAGTATTCACTTGCCTGGAGAAAAAAATAAATAGTACAGATACTTAGCCTCATTATGTTTGGGTTGAATCAAGTTCTTCCAAACACTTTTTGGATCAGTTTTAGAAATATATTCCTACAGCAAAGTGTCTCCCAATGTGGAGTCCCACAGACTTCTCACTGGTTGTCCTAGTTTAGGGCAAATTTGGGAGAAAACCTACGGAAGGAGCCCCCAGAAAGCAAACCCCCACGGTTGCTCCCCCACCTGGTTCGGGAAGAATTTCCTCAGAGAGAAGTGGAAAAAACCTGTTTGTTTAACAAGCAAAACACTCCCCAATACAAAAAAACCCCACCAGATGACAAAACTCTTTCACCGCTCTGAAGAGATGACAAATTCAGAAAGTCTCCCCTGGGAGTGGTTGCCCAGTTCTGTTGCATCCTGGGTTTGGGTTCAAATTATAGGTTTTTTCTTTGTTAGTTTTCCAGTTCTTTGTACCCTCGTGCATCCCCCGGGTTTTCCCCTACTCCTGTGGTTTCCGTGCCCGTCTTCCCGTTCTCGTGGTCCTACTCACCCCAAAGTCTCGTGTCCGCCCCTGCCGTGTTCCCATTGGTCGCTGTAGTACACATCATCACCACGATGTCTGTACCCATTGGGCGGGAGGACTCCCCGTCCGCCCTGTCCCTTCCCCATTTGATCCCACTCCTCGGCATGCTCGAGGCCATTTGCATCCCTGCGAAGCTGGGAGCGGCTGCAGCTTTTCCACTGCAGTTCTCGCAGCCAATAAAGCATCCAGCCGCCACACGGATGGATTTGGATGAATTCCCTGCCTCTTTGTTTCTTCCCTCATGCCGATGGCAAAGCGCGGCCAACAGCCCACCCCGGAGCGTGACAGCAAAAGCACCCGGGAACTGCGGTGAGCCCCGGCCTCGACGAAAAGCTGAGACGCCCAAGCTGGGCGCTCGAGAGCTGACTGGGGCCGAGAAAAGTAACGTGCAGCCGCGCAGTTCTCGGTTTCTGGCGCTGGGGATGGCTGCTGCAGGTCACACAATGCAGGCTCTTGGTGTTTCTTGGCATTTCCCAGGTCCCAGTCTGGAGCAGGCTCGAATGGTATTCAGGAAAGAGAAAGGGAAAAAAACAGTCCAGGGTTAAAATTGGAGTGCCTAGCTAAACTAACTAATAAGCAAAAGCAAAAAGCAGGAATGAGAGCCAAGCCAGCAAGCCCTAGCCTTTCTCCTAGATACTGAACATGGGCGGAAGTGAGATGGCTGATGACAAAACAAACCTTCACTTTTCCAAGCCAGTCCTGAAGGCACAGTACATAATATCAAACATAAACAGAACACATGACTGGGGATACAAGCACCATAATGTCACCCTAGGACACTGGTGAAGTTTGCAGTACTGAAAACGTCATCATTTGATACACTGGCCAAAATGAGCAAGCCCAATTGCATTATCCTGGATGTCAGGTATTAAATTATAAGCACAAAGAGAAATTGAAGTAGTGTGTTAAAACACTAAGAGTTTTATGACAACCTTGACGGATGAGAATTCTGAGAGCTTCTTAATTCTCTTGGACCCTGGTGACAACTATAAAAGTCCTAAAAATGGGGATGAAACATTTGGTACAAGCAAATAAAACACCTGTACACTTGTTTTGGTGTACTTGAAAGGAAGAACGAACTTTATGGAAGCAAAGAGATATTTTTTCGTGCTGCAAATCAAAAATAAATATTGCCAGTAAGATAAAGCCCTTTCAACAGTGAATGCTAAGTGTTTGTAGCAGGGGAAGGCTGTTATGTTGTACTCAGTGAAATGATGATTGCTCTTTAAACAATTTATTTTTAATTATACCTTTTGCAAATGAATCTTTTTTTTTTTAAAGACAGATGAGCCACTACCTGTTACTACTGATGTATTTAGTACAGATGTATTTGAGTTTTTAGATTTTACAACAGAACCCAAATACTCCCAAAGCCATAGTTTCACACATGAACTCTGCAGAATTAACCCATGCTGTTTCTTTGAGTTCCAACACAGCTCTTGTGAGAATAATAGTGAATAAGGAGAATTTCAATTAAAGCCAAACGTATATTACTTAGGAAAAGTTTTGTCATTGGCGCTTCAGGAATGGTGATGGGTGTTGGCCTAACATATCCCTGTTTTTAAGGAGTGCTGCCCTCTCTCCTGGAGTCATAATACTTCTGAAAAGGTTCCTCTTGCTGAGTTTAATACTGAGGGGAAAATTACATGGAAAAATGTAATGTAGCAGTGGATCTTCTCAAAATAGGGTATAAATGGGTCCAATAAACATCTATGGAATGTGTTGTCATTTTTATAGACTGTGTAGTCAATGGTATCCAATGACATCCTATTATACAAACTTTGGTGCTACCACAAGCTGGCGATTGTACAATATTTTATACAGATTTTGGTGACTATAGTTTTTTCTTTATTGTGAAAAAAAAAAAAACTTAAAAGAACTTTGTGGGCTTTTTAATATATATAATTTTCATTTTAGGCAGTGTAGCATAGACTTAATTATGGTTAGACTGAAGTCTTTTCTTGTCTGTTAAAATGGAAATAATATTGTTAGAATGAAAGGCATCATATACCCACAGCAGATTTCACTGCAGACTATAGAAAGTGGTTTAGATCGTGTTATTAAAAGCTGAAAGTATATTGATTTCTCATGGTCTCAGAAGGGCCATGCATTTTATCCAGTTCTAAGTAAAAATAAACCAATAAATGGCTGCATTAATGATGCTATCACTGGGTAGCAGCATTATGTTTCTTAATGTCTTAGGCCTCTAACATGCAATCTCTTACTCATATGTTTTTCTCTAGGCAGCTTCACAGAGCCATTACACTCAATTGGGTCATTTGTCTCAGAAATGAATTCCCTAAAATCAGACTTGGTTCAAATCACACATTCACTTCTGAATGGATGTGAATTTGCTGTGTGCTATGAAAGCCTAACCTGGAGGAAGATATTTAAAACTATTGCTAGCAGTGCAAATTGCTGTACAGTGCCTCACTCCCAGTGAATTTAGACTGTCTTAATCATTAAGGAGATTTATTTTTCATCTCTTACAGCCAGATAAGTGATATATGCCAACACTGCAAAAATCACAGCAGAGGTAGAAGTAAGTTGTTTCTTCCATTAGTTCTTAGTCTGTCATAGCCATATATTTCACTCCTTCCAGCCCTCATTCCCTCCATATCTGTGACCTTGTTTAGTTTTCCTTATGAAGAACTAGAGCATTGTGCCTCCCTTGGGATTTCATAATGGGGCAGGTAACATTTCTTTGACACTGAAGATAAGTGATTAAAAGTCTCTAAGAGAAACTGGAGTCAGTTTGGAAGATTATTTTTACATATATATTTAAATTTATTTGGGTGTCAATCAATTTTATGTGAAAAGGTCTCAAAAACAAGTATAGAAAAAATCTGTTTTCACTTCCAGGACCCTTAACTATAGAAATATGGAGTGTCTTTTTTTTTTGCATGGATTAGTCCATACTGTGATATAGGTAGTAAGAGCTACACAGGGAGGCTGCAACTTCATTTGTAGCTTTTTTATTTTACTCCAGTATAATTTCCAAACTACCTAGCAGTATTGCATCAAGGATGCTCAAATGGTTCTTGGTTTATTAAAAAGTTTTTGGTGGATGTGAAGGCTGAAACCCCATCTATCTATGGGTCTACCAAAGTATCTTGATTAGAATTCCAAAAATCAGGAATTAGAGAACAGACAGGAAGAATTACTAGCTATGCAGGATATATTCTTTCCTGCTTCAGGCTGTGGCCAGGCAATTTATTGACTGATGAGGATTTCTAACCTACCAGTGTGACTGGAACTCTCCCACTTTGCAGTAATCAAAATCTAAATCTCAGATAAGACCTCTGGATATGCCCTATGGTGCTTTGCCAATCTCTTTACATCAGCAAGAAAGAAAGAATCACCTCTAGATTCCAGATGTGCCAGAAAGAGCAGCTCATCCCAGCATGAGTGTCAGCTGGTGATACACACAAAAGAGTTGTACTCCCTGCTTAGAAGGCTTGAACTTATATAATAGATGTTTTGTATGTGCAGACAGCAGAGAGGAGATGAGCTTCTTCCCTCAGATGCAGAAAGAAAAGATGTGGTGAAGAAATGAGAGAGTTTATCATACTGAGCATTCCCTTAGGTATTTGCAGCCAAGAGATCTCTGTGACCCAATAGCTCCAAAACCACCAAAATTGCACCCTGATTAGTGGGAAGATAAGAGAGGAAACAAATATTTGTTTTAAGTAGGCTTGTGTCTCAACACCTTAAACATTATGCTTTGGAGCTAGGAATAGTCTCAGCACAGGTTCACTGGGCATTTGGTTGCCTGTGCATTCAATAGTTAAGGTACAGCTTAATTTCTGTCGATGAAAGAGACAAATTCACAGGGCATTCATCCTGGATACCCATTTGTTCCTATTGCCCTTCTTCCCTCTATAAATGGATGAAAATAGGAGTAAAAATCACCTGGACTGTTCACGTGTTGCCTTTGTTTGGGCTGCTGAAAGTCTGTGCTCATTAGTAGGTCTCAGCCACACTAAGGGTGTCATCATCAACAACCAGCTGAAGAGTGAACCTGTTATTTTTTTTCTAGACCCTAATAGTTGGTGGCAGATGAGTAGGAGATTGCATGAATCTCACCTGTATTCCATTTCTCTCCTGTGACAAATACAATCTGAGCTTACAGTTAACAATGCAGAAATGACCTCTATTTACTGAATTTGTCATGCTGATGAATGCTCACAATTAAAATGTCTTAAAATAGATCTTACAGTGTAGTCACAAAAAAAAACCAAACAAACAAAAGAGAAGCTTGAACTTATATGTCCTTAATTATTTCCAGATGATTTAGAATGAACAGATGATTTAGAATGAAAGGCAAACCATAATTTAATTTTCTAATTCACATTTAGTTATTTAAGGGAAAATCTTGGTTTTTAAGGGGCTAAAGACACTGGTATCAATTAGAAAAAAAGTAATCTTAATTATGAAATTCTTAATTTAAAATTAAAAATACTGTACTTAAGAATTCTAAGGCCCCAATACTTCAAACAGGTCCATGAACTTTAGTGTCCACTTAGAGTTAGCAGTAGTTATGTGAAGATGTACTGTAAACAATAAGGATTTCTGAAAGAGTACAGGACAATCCAATAATAATCAATATGGAAGCAGTTTCAAAAAAGTCAATACCTTGAATTTCTAGTAAGTTTTTCCAACTACTTTATAAATTATTATCTTAGGCAATGTGTATTTTCAATAACAGTATTTTACATGAAGATACTGCCATGAAGGCTTTCCAATATGAAATAAAATTTATAATATGCTCCTCCTAGAAAAATGAGGAGCAAAATAACAATAGAAGAAAACTAATGTAATATGTAGCTGCTAGAGTGACAGCACACTAATGGCTGCACAGGAATTAATTAGAAGTTAGTTAATTAGCAGGTTGAATTCATTATCAGGTTTGCACAATAACAGCAGATATTAAATATTCTACTTGCATGGCTTGCATCCTCCACGTGGAGTCTGACAATAGTGGTCAAAATAGTTTATGGTGAATGTTAAATGGTGACTCCATGTCAAATCTTTAATTGGGGCACAGAAATCTTCCTTACGTATTCACTTTAAATGTTCATATATTGATTGAGATGTTTTCAGAAGTGTCCCTTTGCTGTGTCAGCCAGAGGTTCAAAGAAAAGCCAAGCTAAAAAAAGTGTTGCCAGAAAGTGTCTTATTAACTCCTCACTAACTTAATAAGTGATGCTCTTAGAGATGTTCTTATCCAACAAAAAACTTTCTTCACCTGAATTATTTTGTGCATAAATCTACTTTCATGGAAAAAAAAGTAATCTCTTTTTTTTTTTTTTTTAAAGTCACTTTGAGTGCATCTTTAGGTTAGAAAAAGAAGGGAAATCTGCAGTAGTCTCCACTCATTCTGCTCTGGTTTGTGTTATGTAGTGGTCTTTGCCTGTGAGAACTTGATTTCTTTGGGATGAACCTGAGTGAGAAGATACAGTCTAGGAGGGCACCTAGCATGCCACAGCCACTAAGTAGCATTCAGTCCCTGGAACCAAGTTAGAGGAAGTCTGGAGGGGGAAAAAAGGCAAATAAAAAAAATCTGGCCCCCAAAACACAAAGCAAAATAAAATGAGCGTTCCTGAGTACTTACTGATGTTCCCTTCAGAAATTACTTTTCTGGCCTTTACTGTTTGCTGATATGGTGAGAGCTATTGATGACTGAAAGGATTTACTGCATATGACAGCTCTGTGATTGGTTTATTTTCATGCCAAAACCTGCCAAGACTGGAGTTTGTCTGGAGCTGGCATGGTCATGATATCTGGCAGCTGTGGTAAAGGAAGGCAAGTCTGTGAAACTAGCATTAAACTTCCTATTTCCTTGCCTTCAGCTCAGTGAAAGTGTCTGTAAAATCCTTGATGGTTCCACAATGGCTTTTGAAAAATATTTGTTCACCTGACAGACTTTGTTCCATTTACAATTCCTTCAACTGAGAAATGTAATTTTAAGTGCTGTCCTAGAGAAGGATTGCTCTTGGTGAAGGAGATTGTATCAGTCAACAGCAATTTTCTCACAGATAAAATTTTCTAAATCAATCTTAGCCAAATTTTTTTTTACTGCAAGAAAAAATATCTAATGGAAAAAGTATTCTTTGAAACAACATAATTATCCCATGGCAAAATGGGATGTACATGATTTATGCGATGATTGGACATTGTTTTTACTTTAACAAATGGGGATGTAAAATGTCATATTTATGCAAGAATATTTTACAACACTCTTGGTATCAGCTCAGTATATATAGGCCATGTTTTCCCTTAAAAAAACGTTCCCAGTCACTATCAGAAACAAAACCAGGAAGGTTGCCATGGACACATTTCAAGAGCAGATCATTTAAAACTCAAAAAAGAAAAGTCAACAAGAGAAATCCACTTCTCCCACTTGTTTTAAAAATGTCTCTTCAAAGTATAATTTTATAAATGTAACTTTTGAGGAAAAAACAAATTTCTCACAGAGTTTGTTCAATTTGTGAGTGACTGAAATGATTGATGGCTCAAAACATTTAATGTGTGTATGTGAGGTGAAGGGGCAGGTTGGGTCTTGATCTGGTGAGGAGATTCTCTGCTCCAGACATGTCTCCCCACCCCCAGAGCCTGTATCCCAGCCTGGCAGTGGCTGCCCATCCCTGGCACAGAAGAGGCAATGTTCCACACCCACCTCTGAAGCCCCTAACCCAGCTCCTGAGTGGGCAAATGATCAGAAATCCCACCTAGGGAAGGGCCCAGGAAAGCCAAGGGGTGTTTAAAGCATAACATGGGACAGGCACATGTTTGGACCCTACCTCCTCTTGGAATTTCCATTAGCTGAACACTGCTGGAAACCAGGACTGGTAGTTATATTTCTTCTTTTGTATCTCTTCTGTCTTTCTCCTGCTAATTCCCTTTTGGAATTTTGAGTAACTTAAAATCGAGCTGACTTAGAGTGTGCGGAGTTGAGTGGGTTAAATTAAATGCTTTAAGAAGTATTTCATATTGGTAGAATGCTGCTCTAAACCTTTTGACGAAGTTTTCTGATTTTCTGGGTTTACCAGACAAGTTTTTTGTTGTTTTGACCCCCTGAGAAGATCTTCTTATTTCTGTGTGTCTAACTCAGAGTATGCAAACCACTGTAATGCCCTTTTACAAGTTTCATTGAGGGAGATTTTGAGGCCTTCCACAAATATGGAGGAGGTTAAAACCATACCTGCTTAAATATATTGTGGCTTATTATTTTCTTTTAAGAACATTAGCTAAACTAAGTATAGCAATACTATCTTTGTAGTAGTAGTCACTCTCACCCATGCTTATTCCTGTGCTAGGGCTTGTTGCTCCATTCTTAGGATTATCTTTTAGGAATGCATTGTTGTGCAGCTCTAGGCTTGCAATTACTATGACCCACCTGATAATAACTGAGACTTTTTTAGAAAGCAATGTTTTTGTATGGGTTCATGGAACATGAAATCTCATACAAAGAATAAAAAAGTAGACAAATAAGGTGTTATTTCCTGGAATTATAGATGGAAACAAATTCTTCCCAACTGTGGTGAACCATTGTTGTCTTCCCTAGAGAGATAATTGTCTTTTGGTGTTTTGTTTGTTTGTTTGTTTTTATTTTTTTTTTTTGTTTTGTTCTGTTTTGTTTTGTTTGTTTAACAGAGTAATGCAGGAATTTTCTTTTACAGCAATTAGTGGTGATGCATGGAGTGAACTGCTAAGCACTCATGACTTATCTGGATAGACAGGGCTGTCCCCTGCTAATCACAATGAATTTTGGGCTGTCCATAAAGAGCAAGGAGTGATATCAAAGAGAACAGTCAGCTATTACTAGGGCAAACTCCTGGCCGTGAGCTTCTGCAGATGATAATATGGAAAGACAGAGATGAAATTAAAAGCAGTGTTAACTACCTAGGAAGCATAAAAACATGTAATTGTTTCTTTGCATTACTTGTGTGTTGTACTTATGCATTGAGATGATATTTGTCACTATTATATGCATTTTTTGAATGTAGAAAATGCTGTGGAATTAGTCTCATATGGTAGCAGATGAATGAAGTAACTGGCTCCAGCAACACAGAGAACAATCACTACATTGAGTATATATGTTTTTTTTTTTTAAAGCTGTATGGTCATATGCTTTAGTTTGTAAAAATATCTTCCTTTTGCTAAGGTGTGACCAGTGGTTATGTACTCCAGAGGAAGTGTTGCAATATGCAGACTTTTTCTCTCTGATAAGAGAGAAAAAGGTTCAGTAGACCCTCTCTTGCCCTTACTAAGGAATTCCCATGTAAAGGAGGTTGAGCACTACTGATGTGATGTTTCACACAAATCCCTCTGATACTGTGGAAGCTGTTGAGAGCTTGCTCCTTCCTTGGTGTTACTGTGCTGCAGAGAGCATTAGAGAAAACTTCCTGACCTCTGCTTAGATCCTCAGGTATCCATTTTGGTTTATGGAATTAATTGCCTTTTTTTCTCTGAGGGGACTTTGCAAGTACAGTTTCTTGAAGTATATCTGCATTGCAGTCCTACTGTGACTATTGCTCCTTCAGAAGGGCTTAGCTTGCCTTAAAAAAGGCAGCTTGGCGTTTTCTTTTTGCCAGGACAGACAGCAAACAACCTGAGCCTGGGCAGCTGGGTGTTGCAACCTGTGCTGAGTTTTTTTTTTTTTTTTTTCTTTCACAGATAATCTGCCAGCAGAACCTGAGCTGGCTTGGAGTAACTGGTTTAGGGATGTCTGTAGTACCATGATTGCAGTGTAGGTGTGTCTCCAGGAGTAGCCTGTGACACGTAGCTGGTGATAAATTTGGGGGAAGAGCTGCTGCTGGCTAAAGGTTAAAAGGATGTAATCGTTTACTAGATTCCAGAACCATAGAATGGTTTGGATTGGAGTGGACCTTAGAGATCACCTCGTTCCAAGTATCTGCCATGGGCAGGGAGACTAGGGCACCAACCAGCCTGGCCTTGAACACTTCCAAAGATGGGACATCCACAATTTCTCTGGGCAACCTGTTCCTGTGCCTCGCTACGCTCGCAGTAAATTTTTTCTTAATATCCAGTCTAAACTCACTCTTTCAATTTTAAGGTACTCTCCTGCATCCTGTCTGTGCTCTTGTAAAAAGTCCCTCTCCATCTTTCTTAAAGGTTCCCTTCAGGTGCTGGATGGTCACAATTAGGTCACCTTCTCTTTTCCAGACTGAATAAACCTCATTCTTCCAGTAAGCTCCTCTGGACTTGCTCCAACATCCTTCCTGTGCTGGGATCTCAGAGATGGATGTGGCTGGGCTCTCACCAGAGCAGAGGGTTAGAATCTCCTTTCCTGCTGCCCAGTGTGCTCTGGATGCAGCCCAGGACACATTTGGCTCTCTAGGCTGTGTTTGCCATGGTCAGGGCATGTCCAGCCTCTCTTCTACCAGCACCCCCAAATCCTTCTGGGTAAGGCTGCTCTCTATCTGCTCACCCCCCAGCCTAGATTGATATTAGGGGTTGAATGTTTGTCTCTGTTAAGTAAAAGCTCTCCTAAACCTCAAGGCACAAGACTGAAGAGCAGGTAGACTGGTAGTGTTACTATTACTCCTTGGAAAATCTTGCCTTATTGGGGCCACGTAGAGAGCTGAAATCTCTAGGTGGTGTGGGACAAAATAAGAACCTGACAAGAGTGAAAGTATTAAAACATCATATTTTGTTGCTTCTGAGTCTCGCTTTCTCTCATTTAAATGCCTTTGTTAACTTATTTGTTGCAAAAGCCTATTTTCATAATTTTTGTGCACAAGGAAAGTGTAATATCTCTCAGTTGCTTTTGTATGTGTTTAGCTCCCCCAAAAGTTCAGGTGAGTGGTGACATTTTCAAGTTACTTTCCTTCAAATCACAGTTGAAATTTTGCCTCTTCTTTAAGATTTTTATGTAACATAATTACTAAATTTCAGGAGCTGAATTCCTTGGTATATCATGTGATTTTTATTAGTTTTAAATCTTTAAGTTCTTCCTTGAGTTACAAAAATGCAGAGGTCATATTTTAAAAATGTAGAATTTCCTTTTGCAAGTATTGAATTTTATCACTATGAGGAAGTCCCTTAAGTTCCTAAAATAGATCAAATTTAGCTCTGTTATTAGTGAGAGTATAAGAAAAATGTTCTAGAGAAAAGACTGGTGGCATTTTTAGGTGTTTATGATGAGTGAGTTGAGTCAGTCTGAATCCTGTTGGACTGCACATCACCATCCTTTATATACCTTCAACAAAAAGATGATTCTGCTAGGAGATGCTTTCCTTGCTCCTACATTTAGATAAAACTTTTGTGCTCAACTGTGGCCTCTTTGGGGGCTTTTTTGTTAGCTCACCTTGGGCCAGACTTACTATTTTTATGCTTCACCTTTTTTTTTCCCAATGAAAAGAGAAAAATAAATGTCCTCAAAGTCCAGGCCTCTATTAAGTACTGGTTTGTTAAAGGTGGTAATAGAGGTGATAACAATGAGGGTGAGAAGAGGTAAGGATTCAGGCAACTGCTACTCCAAAATCTGTTCTTTTCACCCTGAATTTTCACAAAAAATAAAGGTTAAAATTAGGTCTGTGGGATGCTTCTGGATATTCAGATATTCAAGGGCTCAGGATCTGGTCCAAAAATCCAGAACATCGTGAATGTTTTCTAACTAAAGAAATATTTTCCTTCTACAAAACTGTAAGTTTGTGCAACTGACTTGTGAATGCTGAAATAGTAATGTAAGCAGACAACCCACTTTTTGGCCATGCTTTTGGAGAACAGTTGTTCTGCTAAATGAATTTTATTAAAAGTAAGTGGTTTGCCAGAAGTTGTCTTCTTCTGGCAAACAAGAGCCATAAGCACAGGAAGCCAGCAGCACATCTGTAACTTCTTTGACCCTCACCAGTTACTAAACCAGTGTAACTTCTTCAGGCTATCTTATCCTTTCAATTTCATTTAAGCCTGTAATGTCACTGACATATGTCTACATATCATACTGTTTGAAAGAAAGCAATTTCAGGAGAAAAAATGTTTTGCTGTTGTTAAGAGACTGTGTTCGTATTTCAGAGGACAGTTTGTTCATCTCTAGTCTTGTGACCTTAACTCTTGCACTTGACTGGAACCTTAGTGATATCCTTGGTTTTGTCCTCAGATACAAGTCTGCTGAAGCTAGAAATTCTTACTATGAGCACCTCCAAAGCTTTGAAGACTTTTTTAAAATTTTGTTTTCATTTTATTTATTCAGAAAGTGATGAAAAGCACCTACATCACAAACCAAATTTCAATATGTGTCTACTGGGGGCCAAAAAAGAAAAAAAGAGCCAGTACCAGAAAGTGTAAGTACATAATTTGTGGTGATTGGAGTGGGGCTGTGGCTGAGCCTCATCCCCAGTGGGCACAGCTGTGAGAAGCAGATGAGCAGCATTGACAGCAATGAGCCATGGAGTGCCCAGGTGCACTGACCAACCTCCAAAGGGAACAGAGGGCACACAGGTGCAGTGCATCAACATCAGGGCATAAAAGGCTGGGCTGAAGGACAAGAAGGGCAGACACTTGCAGCCTTCTGAAGTTCTGGTGTAACTCTGTGTGGGTTGAAGCCTTCTGAAATGGTATGGTGACACTGTGTATTGTGGCCATTTTGGATGCGACAGGAAAGTGCTCAAGAGAAAAAGGTATCTGTGTATTGCTTTTGGTTTTTGCCTTCCTTGTGAAAAGGAGAAGCTGCAGTTGCTGCCACATGGAGATGTTTGTTCTTGCTTGCTGGTTGAGAGGCTGCTGCAGGCTGGGGTGTCTCTCTCAGACTGTGTAGGACTGGAGCAAACCCATTATCTCCTTGTGGCAGGAATGGATGCAGGAGCTCCAGGCAGGAAGGAAGCTGTGCATTTTCCAGTCTAGCACTGATCATTGAGACAAGAATCTGCATTTGTGTAGGGGTGTGAGGAGAGTCAGTCAAACTGGGCACATTTTGCTCCTTTCAAGCCTCAAAACTCTTTAGGCATCTGCAAGGAAGAGGGTGGCCCCTGGGGAAGGTGTAACTGTGGCAAGGAATGGCAGACCTGGGAAGGGAGCCTTCCAGCATGCTGGACAGTGGCCCCTCCTCAGTGGCTAAGTGCCCCTTCTGCTCTGCTTTCCTTCACCCCATCATGGCTCCCTTTATCAGGCTGCATAAACGTCGAGGTGGGAGAGCTCAGAAGGGGTAAATTTTTCTGCCATTGCAAATTTGGTACAAGGCAGTTGAAATAGAATAGCATAAATATAAGAGCTGATTGAGTTTTTCTGGACTGCCATGAAAAATGGTAGGCTAGTATACCTGTTGATTCTGGACTGTACTTTTTCTATGTCCTAATTATACCAAAATGAATTCAGAAAAAAAATACCCTGATTTATATGATTCAGTGGCAGAGATGAATTTGCAGCTGCCTGAAGATGGTGGCTGTCAATTCATCTGGAACACAGCATGCAGAAGAGCTGCATATAAATAGTGCTGCACCCAGACAATGTTTTACAAAAGCAAGTGCTCCAAAATACCAATGCACGATTCCAGTTTTTTGCTAGGCAGCTGGCTCCAATCAGAGTGGCAATTTGTTACCTATTAAAGTCATCTTGCTGCTGGCTGTCCTATAAAGAGAGCTTGTTTGGTTCTTCTTTAGAGATAGCAGTTATTGCTGGCCTCTTTTATTGATAATGCAATATATGGTGGTAATAGCTATGTAGTGGTTGAAGAACAGCTCCTTGGGGCATTTTTGATCCCTTGTCCTAATTGTGGCTATAAGGAAACAATAAAAAAATCTGATGTTGGTGAGAGGAAATGAAGTAATATCCATTTTAGGCCAAGTGTGAATTTGTGCTCCTAGTGTACACAAAAAGCTATCAAGATGATAGCAATGAAGAAATTCCTGCTTGGAACTTTTCAAAATAGTTAAATAGGAAATCTTTATTTAGGAGGAATGACTAATGGATCACCTGAGAACAGAAAAGTGTCTTATGAGAGTGTAATCTCTTATTCCTCAGCATTTCCTGGAGCTGATTTGCTAAGACTGATTTTTTTCTGAGCAATGCCTGAATAGAAACTGATTGAATTGACATTCTTCGTTACTGTGATAATTATTTCTTTTTTCCTGTGGATGCTACATCTGGTTCTTTTTGAGGAATATCTCAGCTTCCTTTAGTCCAACTCTTAGGAAAGCCTGAAGTGATTGAAAAAGGCATGGTTAACATAAATGTGTATGAGCTCACAGGAGTGAGGAAAAGGCTCTCCACGAGTAGATGCATGAAAACTTTCAAAGCCAAAAAGGAGTGACCTAAATAATTGGTAGAGAGTAGGCTTTGCATTCCTTGATTAGTGTGGCATTGAAAGCACAGCAGTATTTTTCCTCAGAGAGCAGACAACACAGTTTTAGGTTACTTCCCAAGCTAGCTAGCTGATTTTGGGAAGGGTTCCTCTTTCAAAATGTGTGAAATAAGCATGAAGCATGTTTGCAGTTAGGGCTTATTCTTAGACTTAATTTAGAGACTTCCTCCCTCAGACCAGTTGTAAGAGCAAGTTCTAGGCAGTGCTTGCCTCTGGCCAAAATTGAGATCTTATCTGTGCTGTTTCAGTTGTGAGAAGTGTGTGACTCTCAGGGCACCTGAATTTCTACCTGAATCCCTTTGAGAGATCACACTGAACTTCCATATGCTGAGTCAAACACTGTGAGCCTCGTGGAGCCTTAAAATCTGTCGAAAGCAAGAGCTGACAAAAAAAGTCCTTGTCCGTGGCTTGGTGTGTGTGGGGGTTTGGGTTTTTAAAATGAAGTATTTCATATATAGCTATTGTGATAATTGGTGGATTATTCCCTCTGTGGGAAGGGATGCCTTCTCACTTTTTGGTTTGTTGAGGACTGTGCAAGCATGCAGCAGAGTTCTGTTGAATCCCACTAAGGCTGCACTTTCTCAGTCCAAGATTGAAGTGAGAGGTGTCAAAGCCAGCAGAGCCTTGCTCTGAAACATCCACCATAAATCCCAAACTTCATTCTGTCTGGTGTCAACACTGATGCAGCTGTGTTGATGATAACAAAAATGCCCAGAGTAAAATGTGACTTTGTGTCAGAGTATGTGCTCCAATTCCTTAACTGGTTTGCAGAATCTTCTCTCCTTTTCATTAAAATGCAGGGGGAATTAAAGTTAAATTTGTTTATAAAGTATGCTTCTCTAAACACATTTACTCCTGTGGCAGAAATTTTTTGCATGCTTCCCAATGACAGAAAGAGAAGCTACTTTGGATGAAGCATGAAAGACTACAGACTGTCTAAAGTTTATTCCTCAGTGCTTGAAGCTGCTTTTTATTATTCATTTATATCCTTCCAGTCCTTCGAGCCATGATCTAAGCTTTAGTGTCTATGAATTTGTCTAATTCCTTTCCAAACTGTCTGATAGTCTCTACAACTTCCCAGAATTTTAGGATCCACTGTGGAAAGAAATCTGTCTTTATATTTTAAAAATGAATTGCCTTTTAGTTTCACCAAGTACCTCTCAGTTGTGGTGTTGCAAGGAGATGAGGAAATGTAGTTTTGCAAATTTCTTGTGTGATTTCATCGGTCTTTATCTCTCCTTTGGGACTTCTCTCCAGCCTTTTCACTCTCTTCTCATAAGGAAGCTATTCCAACCCTTTGAACATTATAATTACCTCCTCTGTACTTTACCTAGCTCTGCTATATCCTTCTGAACTGAGTTTGACCAGGGTAGAAATCTCTGTAGAATTTGTGGAAACATGGGTCTCTTTGTTTCATTCTTCACAGCATTTCTAATAAGTTCTAATAACAAAGTCTCTCTTGGTTTTGGCCCCTTCTGCACATTGGGCTGGCTTGTCTGGAGAATAATTTGGCAAGGGTGACTTCTAGATCTCCCTCCTCTCCTTCCTGAGCTTTGACTCCCATTACTGAGATGAACATGTGGACTATTTTCCCTGGAACATATTCCTCTATGATTAATGAACTGGTTTCCAGCTTTGTGCCTGCTTGCTTATGTTTGCATCCTGAAGTTTGCCTTGAACACCTTTGTTTATCCTCTGCATCCCTTCTTGGCTACCTCTGGCATGTTTTCAAACATTTCACTCTGCTTGAAAGCTTTTCATGATGCACTGTAAATTTCTTGTCATAATTTCAATTTTAGGTTGGTCCTCCCATCTTGTACAGGCATTCATTTTTACCTTAATCCAGAAAGCTTTCAATTCCTTAAATTCCAACACTTTCTGGAAGATGGCACCTGTAACATTATTTCCTACTGAGGCTTGCTTGGGTTTTATTCTATATGCAGTATTTATTTTTTTTTATTTCAATTGCAAAAATCCTTTTAAGCATGTTCTGCAGTTATGTAATAGAGGTTGATGTTTCATGCTGCTATATCTTTTTAGTTAATATGCCTTCTTGATCAGTTATTTTTGAAGTCATCTACAGATTAACTTGTTTTCTGTTGCTCAGTTTGAATTGGCACCATGATCTTTCTGTATTTGAGTCCCATTAGTTACACTATCATGTTTTTCTCAAGAGCTATCCTCAAAAACTAGGCTAGAAATCCTGTCCAGTGAGTTCCAGGATCTTCCTGTGTTGATTATTTAACTTATGGGATTACTTCTAGTCTTGCCCCTCTGTGGGTCCAAACCAGCAATTTTTTTTTTTCACTTTTACATTTATGAACTAGTCACTTTAATGCATTTTGTTATTCATGCATGGGATGGTGGTAGATTCATCTAGTCATTGCAGAAAAAAAAGTATGTTTGAATAGTAGGGTTTTTTTCATCAAAGGTCAGAGTTTTTACAGTTGACAAGTAATGAGGTTTATGCTTATTCTGTCTCTCTATCACTGAGTCCACGTATTTCAATTATGGCAAAAGTTGTCTTCTTTGTCATACAGAATCCTAGACCTGCTGAAATTTGTAAGAATTTTGCAACCAGAAGGATGAAGTTTAGCCTGTTACCTTCTTATAATTTCAGAATAATGCAGCTGCCTTTCTCTGTTCACAGTCCTATCTCATACAATCATGCTTGTCCTATTTAGGGATTTTGGCCTTGGTCTTTGGTAATAATTTCAACTGTGTGTTTCTCTGTCTATTGTAAATATATATTATTATAATTGGATGTATATTTATGACATCATGAATATCTACTACAGAATAAATGCCAGTTTCCATTTTATCTAAACTTCATAATTTTCCCATTTACATACCTTGCCTTTTCCTTTTACATACCTTACCTTTATCATTTCTTATCTTATGCTCTCTGCCCTTTTCCCATATGCTAGCTAAAATACCTATACCTGAATTGGGATGAGATTGCTTATGGGAAAATGTAGCAGAAAATTGTCATTGCTTTTAGGACATTTTTCTTGTTGACAGTAGATTTTTTTGTCATCACACAGCTCTGATTTTGCCATGTCCCAGCAACTTTTGGTTTTCTACTGAGTCTTCTGAATACACAGGCAGAAAATGCAACATTCAAATACCAGTGAATAAAATTACAAGGTTTAGCAAACAATCCACCAGATAGGCATTGGGTTACATATTTACCTTAGCTCTACCTTCATTACTTCTGCACTTGCCTGCAACAGTAATAAAATGTGTTCACTGGGCTTTTTGTGTGCAGTAAGAATTTTAATTTACTCTAGGAGGAAGAGCTAGTTCATAACTCAATAGAACTGACTGGACTCATAAGTTTAGTTCAGCTCCTTGTGATAAAATCTGGACGTGACACCATTTATTATGTTTTTTCTGCCCTCTCAGCCCTGTACATTGATTTAGAGCTGAACAACTGAAGTGGCAAATGGATTTGTTTACAGTGGAAATGTGAGCCTGATCGGAAATAATGCAAAAGGCATCACCAATTACATGTTTCCTAGCATAGGATAGCCTGAAATGAAAAAGCTTGAGCTGATCTGTGCTCAGGGATGATGTCTGCTTACTCAGTCCTGACTGCCTTGTGGTTCTCAGTGGCTGCCAAGGATCTGATGCTGCTCTCTTCAGGACTGCTCAGGCACACACTCTGAGAAAACAGGCTTGCTGCACGTTTGCCTTTACTTCTTTGCTGTTAGTACAGTGGGTAATACATTTAATTTTTGAGGAGAACAAAACAGTAGTTCTATGTCTGAGATAAATAGTCTGTGTATGTGTAAACTGGGAACTTTGTTTAGTTGGGGAAAATGGAAGGGAAATAGGGATGTAAAAAAAGAAGAGAGAAAAATAGTCTAAGTAAATATAATTTCAAATGATATTATAGATAATAGATAATACCATAAAGAATATAATTTTCCTGGGAAAGTCTGTGTGCAAAATATGAGGGAAGCAGTCTTTTAAAAAAGTGGAACTGTCAACAGAGCAATTAATTAGTCAGTGTTTGTCCTTGTTTGAGGCTAAATTTCAGGAGCACACAGTAAAGGCTCAGCACATGGCAGGGAGGGTATTATTGTTTCCCTGCAACACAGTCTTGGAAGCCTTGAGGTAAAGTTGACTCTCATGTAAAGCTGTTTTCTTCCTGGTCTTTGCAATCAAGTTTTCCCCCCACCCTACCAACAGATGCCTGTCCTCTGGGGGAATTTGAGACTAAATCTCAGTGATCTGACTTCAGGTTTATGTTTTCATAAAATTACCAGGTATTGAGATTCTTTTTCCTTCTTGTTGTGTACTTATTGTAGGGAATAAATATTTAGAGGCAAAGGACAGTAACTTAACAACTTTTTTTTTTGAAGCATAGTTGTTTTCATGAATACAAAATAATAATAACTCTATGCTGATATACAAAATAATAACAACTCTATGCTGATCACATAGCAAATCTAGTTTTAGCACTCAGCACACAGCAGTGGCAAGCAAGGTCCATTTAATCAGAAAGCAGCTATTCAATGTGTGCATCACATTTTTGAAAGCTTGCTGCAGTGGTTGTAGGCCGTGCTTGCTTGTTGGCTTTTCAGAAACAGTTGTTGCAATTCTTAGGGATGCAGCTTATTGAACACTGTACCTTTTGAAAGAGCAAACAAGAATATGTAAGTAATCTTTCATTTGTAGTTGGGCACTGGAGAAGATCTGAACAGATATGTAGATGTGCATGTTTGGTACATGCAAATGTCTCAATATTGAGTAAATATTTGGGAAGACTTAAGCTATATGCTTCTGTATCACCATTGCTGCTTGGCTTACCTCTTAAAACAATTTTGGAAAGCAATGACTCATCAGATATGATGGCTGCCATATTAAAAAAAAACAACAATGCAGGCTAAGGGACTCTACAAACAGCAATTGCTGTAATTTTGTGTTAAAGTGTGAATCAATTTAAAACAATTGTCTCCCTTTGTGGTGGAATGAGTTCTATTTTGGTGGTAGTTCTGGACGTCCTGTGCAAATAATGGTACTGGAGCATATGTTAGAAATTCATTTTTAAAATCATCTAAAGTAAAGCAGGATCAAAGTGTCAGGAGTGTAGATCAAAACCATCAAATATTTACAAATATAAATATCTGTCTATTTTTGTATGTATTTGAATCAAGAGTTCAAAGGAAGATTATAAACACTATCTTCTTGATTTCATTAGTGGCAAAGCAAACCTTCTAAATCAGTGTTCAAGTTTCGTCATGTTGAAAACAGTTTAGAGTAAGAAAGATGCTTCAAATTTTCTTAGAATAATAACCTCCATCTCCCTAAAATGCTGAAAATATTAAGATAACTCCCATGGGAAAAGCTTTTACCTTAAATATGGAATCCTTACCAAATCTGTTGATTGAAAGAATAGTTTTTCCAAATGAAATAAGTTTTCTTTGCTGATACTGTTCTTCTCTATTAACTGTAATATTGAAGATAAAATAGCTTGCACAGAAGGGCTCAGTTTCTATGGTTGCATTACTTTTCTGTGCATTTATAAAACAGGACTCTTCAAATATTCTTCTAGTAGGAAGTGGGGGTGTGTGAGAAGTTGTAAATATCAAATTCTACTGGTTGTTTGCTTATTTACTTGATTATGTTCAAGTGCTTGGAGACTTCACCTCCTTATGTGGTGAATGCCTGAAATCAGACATATCAGAAAGCTTTCACCATTTCAGTATTTTAATGGTTTGCTCTCTGTACTTGAAAAAACATTCATATTTTTCTAGCTGTTTCCCTCCAAGTTTATGTACCAAATCAATCAGAGACAGCTTTCAGCAAATTCCCAAAAATTCTGCTTTGCTGTAAAAGTCATCCATTTTCTTCAATGCTTTTGTTCTAACTAAAGGGATAAAATTAAAACCAGTGTTTATTCAAGTAAAAAATCATAAATTAGAAAACTAATGTCCTCATCAACTTTTGCTTTCCAGTTTTTATGAAATGTTTTTACTGGAATGAAATCCCTTAATCATATTGATAGATTACAAAAATGGTTAATAATAGCATGCATTTGTAATACTTATTTTTCTAGTAATTGTTTTCAAGATTTTTACATCTAGCTATTTTTGTGGCTGTTCTAACCTGACATTTGTTCATTTTTATTTCATTAGTTGCCATGTTTAATGTACCAGCATATCAAATCCACTCTAAATTTCAACATAGTTGCAATGGGAATAGTTTTCATAATGTTCATTTACAGTGAGGAACTATTCTCTGCTTATTTTTCTATAAAATGACCAGGGATTTGGGGAATGTTGACCAGCTAGAAACTCTGATATGATGAGTTTCCTCTACAGGTTTTCAAACTTTGCTGCCATGAAGTGTCTATGTATAAATCTGACTTAGAAAAGTCCCTCAAAACATTCTTTGGAGTGATCATTAGATAAGCCATTAAGTGCTAATGTGCAGTTGTTGGTGTGGAAATAATTAAAAGCTGTTGTTAACTAAGGCTTAAGGAAATCAGCTTTGCCAGATTTGGCATGATTTGGGTGAGTAAAACTTTCCATGCAGGTAATAGAAAGAGGTGAGACCTAACTCCAAAATTTGTAAGTAGGTAATATGAGATGAAAGACAGAAGTGAATTATAGGCTCTGGAGAGATCCAGGAAACTTTTCTCTTGAGGAGTTACATAAACATCCTATATAGCAGAAAAAGTTTTGGCTCTTCATTTCTAACCTTGCTCACATCTTGCCACTCATGATGCAGCTTTTTGCATAGTCATGCCCAAAATCAAGTCACTGACATTATGTGTTTAAGGAAAATTTCCCTTCCCTATCCTCTAAATAAATTTGTTGATTACTCCCCTGCCCACAGCTCTGCTCTTGTGCCAGCATTGGTACCAACTTGGTCCTTTGCTGAGCTGTTGTATGCATTTGCAGTGTTCTTTGCTGAGCTTTTCTGTTGTGCTTCTCAGGTGTTTTTGACTCATGAAGGAATCTAATGTTAAAACGTTTTGGCTCATGAAGGAATCTAATGTGAAAACTATTGTTAATTAAAGGAAGGAGGAGACTGAAGGGCATAAGAGCAGTGCTTCTTCCCAGTAGCCACTCAGCTGGCTCACTCTTCTCCTAATAAAATGCAGTCTGAATGTTTGCTCAGGAATTAAGATGATGTTAAGTGTCAAAGAAGAAAAGGAAGACAGCTGCAGCCAAAATATCCTGCAGTCAAAGTGGTGCATGAGGGATCAGATATGTGCAGACAAGGAAGTGCAAGATGACTGAGACAATGCTGCTTTGCTCTCAGCACACCAGCAGTCTCCCACTTGCCTCCCAACTTACTGTTGTAAGTTCTGAGGAAAAGAGTGAGGCTCATTTGGTTATTTTCAGAAAGCAACTTTTGTTACATTGATGAGTGCAAGGAAGAAACGATAGGAGTAATAGATTAGTTTCATCTATATAACTATTAGAAATGAAATTACTTATTTTTCTAAGTAATGAGTTTGGAATATTTTTTCCTTTTCTGAACTGCAGGGTAGACTATGCACGCATGTATATTTTTGGATCCCGGACATAAAATTATGAACAGAGACACTCCAATCTGGGTCTTGAAATTATAAAGCAAACAAATATAAAGGCATCAAACACCTCCCGCTTTTCCCCCTCCAAAAAAAGAAAAGAAACACAACCAAAACCAACTCATCCCAATGTTAATCCTGAGCCTAACCTTGTCACTATATCTGAAACTAGCTATTAATGCAAATTTGTGGAAGTCTCTAAGTTATTGCTCATTCAAAGGGCTCTTCAGACATTTCTAGCACTTAGGATCTGATATTCAGCATAAATAAATGAGTCTGTTGCCATTGGAAGTCACTGTTCATATTACAGAATAGTTGTTTTTGGAAAGAGGAGTTATAGGTTGTTGGGAGAAAAACCAAGAGCTGTTGCTCTGTGCAGCACTATTATCTAACTGACAGCAGACCATAAACTCTCCCTGAGTATACAAATTAAAGAGAGAACAAAAATCTAAACTAGGGATTTATTTAGTATTGCAGAACTATTGTTTTCTATTTTATTGTATGGTTTTAATGATTTTTTTTGTAGTTATTTTATTCTCTCTAACATTGCTTTCTCATATTGGGCCGTGCCACTTGCTGTTCTTGAGCGGCCTAAGCAACCCTCCACTGATGTAAAGTGCCACTTCTTATGATTCTTCTCCAAGTTCATCAATGTAATGTGTTCAGGGAGAAATGCTTGTGGAGAAATGTTGCTGGAAATCTGACAACAGCCTTTTCTGGGAACGTGGCTGTTTTCACCTGTTCAGGGTGTGAAGAGGTGGCACTCAGCCCAGCACACTTCAGTATTCAAGTCAGTCAAACATTGCCTGTTCATCTCATTGCAAGTGGCAGCAAGATAGGCTTTGATGGCTTTTGCTCTCTGCTGAAAAGTTAAGTGTTCACTAAAGGAAAGTATTATTTACTGGGCACTTTTAGATCAGGCTGATGGCTCTTCACTTCCTGTCAGAGCAGTATGAAGAAAATCTCTCAGTGAAACAGGCAACTTTGGTGAACCTTGGTTTAGTTCTGCTGTGTGGAGGCTGTGTCTTGCTCCTTGATAATATTTGTAGAGCAACATCAGTCAGCAACTCATGGATGGTTCCCTGATATGTATCGACTCTGCCTTTAACACATGAATTTTTTTGACAGAGTGTTACAATAACAAGTTTTCTGGGTTCAGAATAGATCTCCTCTGTCATCTGGGAAGCTCAATAATGCCCCACAAAGTTGCATTTCTCTTTAAAACACTACTGTCTGAAAGAAAACTAATCAAAAAGGAAAGGGTGTCCCTTCACAGCCAGCTGTAGAAGACCAGCAAGATAACTTGGGGTAGGGAAAAAACATCAGAGAAGTTCAACATCTTTGTAGTGAACTGTGCTTTTCCTGAGCATTATTGCTGTGTGCTTCTTTTCTTTACCTGAACACTAATATCCAGAAGCTGAGGGCTGGCTCTAAAGTAGAACTTGTCATCTAATACCTGTTGCTTCTGCATTTTACCATCTGCTTATAGATTTGGATATCCAAAATATTTGGTTGTATTCTCCTGAGGTATGAATTCTTTTCTATATTTTAACACCTGCTGAGTGTTTGTATCCAGGGTCATTCAGTTGTTCCTGCAGTTGTTGTACTTTCATTTGCCCAGACAGTGAGCATGCAGGAATGTGCTTGTTTATAATTGCACTAAAACCAGAAAACTGTCAGACTGTTTCATGCAGGTTCATTGAAACATTGAGCTCAGCATGGTTTGTGTTTCAATAGCTTTCAAAAGATGGCCTACAAGCTGCTGTTTTCTCCCAACCCTTTTTTTTTTATTTGCTGGTACTCCTTTGCCATCTAAAATTCCCTTGCTATGACAAGTTTCTTTTTCAGTGTATCAGTAGTGTCTAGTTCAGTTATTTTTCTCTCTGCTCTCACCTCCCAATAGAAAAATTTGAAAACAGTGTTTGAAGTGTGAGTATTGAATGCATGTGTGAAGGAATTTACTTCTTGAAAATGTTTTTTCCTTTTAGGGAAGGAAGAGCTGGCATGCAGTACTTTTACTTGTCTATGCTTTTATGTGTCGTAGAAACATGAGCAATTTAACTAAATAAGCTATGTGTGTTGTTAACAGGATGCAAAGCAGTCAGAAATTTGGGTTTTACCTGTTTATTTCAGTTCTGAGTACTGAGCACCCCAAAGGCTATAAGAAGGCTTTTAAGATGACAGCTGTGTTTTATTAAAAGATAAACTTGAATAACTAACTCACTAAACATAGAAATCTTGAAGTGATGTGAAAAAAGACACATGGATCAAGCACCTTAAAAATAAAATGTTCATGTAGAAGAATATCAAATGGAAACTGATAACCTGGAAGTGCAGAAGCCACATTCATAGTCCTGTTTTTCAGTTTACCCCCATGGGTGACTGGACAAAAGTGATGGAGAAGGGCTTCCAAGGGAATGTAGAGACCCTGCTCATCATTAGCTTTGATGTGCATCCCTCTCTCCACTGCTGCCACTTTACAGCTCTAGCCTGGCAGTGAAGGCTTTCCCTCGTTGGGAGCTACTGTCAGAAGGGGGAAACTGGAATCTTTGGTTTTAGTAATTTGGCCTTGTTTTACATTTCCTTACTTCTCTAATGTGTGTTTGAACTCAGTCTCTCAGTAAATGCTTGCAGGTAACCATCCTTTTCATTCAAAAGAAACTTGTAAAGACAGCTGAAGATACACTCTGAAGGGTGCCATTTTTACAGAACTTAAAGTACTTAATGCTGGAGAACTTCATAAGCTTCAGAATGCAGCAGAAACAAGAGATTATCAGAAGAGGAGTACCACAGTCTATAGTGTCATTGACGCTGTGGCTGAACTTGAAAGTTGCAGGAATTACTCTTTCCATCATGGTTTTCCAAGACAGTAAAATCTAATTGCTTTAAAGACAGATTTTGTAATGCATAGGTCAGAATGCCAAATACTTGGAGGAAAGAGAGCCCTTTAAAAAAAAAAAATTTCTAGATTTAAGATTTGTTCAAAAATTGCATAGTTTTCTTTTTTTCGCTCTTTCAAACATATCATATTTGAACTTTGCTCTTTTGACCTGTATTTATTTTTCTGTGCTGGCATTTATGCTTGAAAATCCTTATGTGAACTCTGTACTCTAGTTCTGTTCTTTGCTTCAAGCCCTACCTCAGAAGGTATCAGAATTGTATGTGATTTAACCTGATTTAAAAGAAATGTGTTTAAAAATAGAAAACCATCAGTCTGTAAAAAACTTCATGATCATGTTGTCCTTATACTCAATCTGTTCCATTTAGTGTTTCCTATTTATATGAGCTGTATCTGTATTATGCTAGATATGGGAAATTTTCTATTTTTGGTAAGTGCCTAAATTTATACGGACCTGAAAATGATAGGTTTTCAGGATTTGCCTGGGAGGTTCTTGACTGAGTGTCAGAACTTATTTTTAGCTTTTCATGGTGATCTCCTACAGAAATTTGGTCCTGTTTTAATTAATAATTTGGATACTAAATATTCCTCAGAACCTACAGGATATAAACATAGTATCAGGATTTTTTTTTTTAATGGAACATTTTCAGGTTTACTCAGAAAGCAGAACAGGACAGAAAGGCAAATGCCTCAGAATGTTCAAGCTAGGGTTTTTCCCATGAGGAGTGCAGGAAGCAAAGAACTCTTTAGTACAAGAGAATCTAGTTCTAAAGGAAAAAAAAAAAAAACACAAGAAGGCAAGACTTTGATGTTTTCAGTGGTACAGGATTAAATCATCCAAAATGAATAGATGAGAGAAAACCTTTAGCTTCACTGGCTTGACTTCTTTTGCAAAGAATCAGTTGAGCCCATGGTTTTTAGTCATTACCCATCATGTTCAATTTAAATAACTTTGCAGTCTTTTGGCTCTGCTAGTTAATTACACATCACTTTTAAAATACTCCTAGCCAAGTCATTCAAAGAAATAAAATTTTGCATGCTCCTTCACTGCTCATAAAGTTACTTTATAATTTTTTTAATTGCAGGTATGGGAACATTTGCCAATTAGACTAATATAAAATGTGCTGAAAACAATGAGCATTGTTTTTACCACTATGCACAAACTCCCTCTTTAGTTGCATAAAATAGTGTAAATTAGCTTCATCTAGTAGACACTGTTGGAGTTAATTATCATCTTATATTTTATAGTAGCTATGAGAGACAGTATTTGCATCCAAAATAAAGGCAGCTAGTTAGAAATTCAGATGTTCTGTGTGAAGAAAGTTTGGCTGATTATTGGTACACCAGGGGTATGTTTGTGTGGCTGAACTATCTCACCCAGGAAGCAGAGAAAATCCTTGAAAATGATTAAATGTTTCACTTAACCTGAGCAGATGCAAGCAGTGTTCTTCCAAGACAAATCTTTGGAATGGGATGAATGAAAGGGTTGATGCTGTGAGAGGTAATTGCTTCAGTTCACTTCCACTGCATACCAAGATGAACTTGATACATTCTTGTAAACAAGTATTTTGTACCAGAATTCTGATTCAAACCTCTGCTTCTGACTGATAACTCACCACAAGATCCTGATTTTTGGATTTGAGGATATAGGAGTTACCACTGTGCATACAATGAACTTCTAGAAGCTAATTTTTTGTTTTTCTCAATGTTTTACCTGATAATTACTGTGAGATTTTGTAAAGATCTGTCTTGTCATATTGGTGCAACTCTTCAGTCTTCTGAGACTGTCAGTGTGACAGAACTCACTGACAGCCTAGAAAGATGCCTGGCTGGTTCTTTTAAAATCCTTCAGTTATATGGATCTGATTTTTGAAATGTCAGACTTCAAAAGCTGCTAGCTAACATATTCCTGACTCAATACCGGAAAGTGTTTCATCAATCCTGAGATGTACACCTTTGTCTCTGAAGTATAGAGCAGAAATATTTATTGGGCACTCCTGTCTTTTCTGAATTGCAATTAATCTTAATATTTCTACCATATATTAACAGGCCACTTTTGTCATTTGGTTTCTTTTTGCTACTAAACCCTTAAAAATGTTGAATTTGATCGAATTTTTGATTGGAAATAGCCCAAATTTATTCTGAAACGTGCCTTCCAAATGCAGTGCTTTCTCTCTACCACAAAGCACAGCATGGAAAGGAAGTGGACTTTTGAAAAGTTAGAGGTAGTATTTTGAAAGAGGAGATTTGGCACATAAAACTGAGACACCTGGAAGCATAAGAGAGTAAACATGTCTGTAGTTCATATTTGTTGTGTATCATGTTTCTTGGCATGGCTTGAAATGGAGTGCAAATCAAAGCTGTTGGTGATTTTGTAGAAATAAATGAGGAAGAAAACACTTTCTTTTCAGAGTATGTATTTGTGGGCAATCATTTGATATTTTGACACTGAACTTATTCACACCTCAGTGTTTTTAATTCCTTGGGCAGAAAATTGGTTACAGTTGTTCTTGCTGGCTCCAGGATGAGGCTGCAAATGAGCACATTATGCTGTCTGCCTTTTACATCTTTCCACCTCCAGTTCTGGGATGCAGTGTTTGGCAGGATGATTCTTTAGGTGTCAGTCTAATGTATTCTTCTCCTTTCCACTGACAGGCATAGCATTATTTCATTAAAAACTTGTCATAAGGACTATCAGTGCTCCCGAGCACTCCAGCTGTAAGATTCATGATTTCTGTGTTGGCAGATGTGTTACAGATTTGCTCTGAGTGTACTGTGCAGCTGAGAAGGTGCAGGAATGCAAAATTAGACCTTTCTTTAATAATTAGGTTTGCTAGGTATTCATTATTTTCATGCTAGGGTTTAGATTTGTACATAAGTCTTTGCAATCATGATGCTTCCTACCCTGCTGAAGGACGTATTCATAATGCCATCTATTTTCTTGGTTTTTAATAAATTGTGGTTGATACCACTTGGATACCAGAGTGAACATAAGATGATGAATTAAATCAGTTTAAAATTTTCCCCCCCTTTATGACTAAGGTGTTGTAGTTTATTCAGTAAACCCATGACTGAATTTTGTCCCATTTGTCATTTACAACTTGTTCTTATGCCTTTGTGAATGTTTGCTCTGCAGTGTCTTAGAGCCAACAAGAGCAGTAAACTCTTTTAAAGGACACTTCTGGTCATACAATCACACCTCTTTTTCTAAACTTTGCATAAAATAGTTATAAAAATTTGTGAGGACTAAGTTTTTCAGCATGGAACTACTTTCTAAGCAGTTAAGCAAAAACATGTAGATATTTGCTGGTTCAATTTCTACATTAAAAAAGTAAGGCTGGTTTTCCTAAAATTAAATAAATAATTAGTGCTGAAATAATTGCAAGTATTATATGCAATACATTTTAAAATTAGTAAAATATTTGGGCTTGAAAAATTGTGTAGAAAACTTTCTATAAGTAGAACTTTGTTTTATTACTTCAGCTACTCAATATGCAATGTTTCCATTGTAACAAAGAGATCAGGGCATAGATTGTGCTGAGATCCCTTAGCAGATCAGTGTTTTGCTTTTCTGTGGAACTTCATTATTTTAGACCTTCAAAGCAAAAAAATGAGCCTGTAACAGCTAATACTTGTCTCTGCTAATGAACCCTTAATATAATGCAAATATCTTGACCTTGCAGAGAATCAAAACAAAGTTTGATTTACTCAATGACAATGCCCTTTGATTTTTCCTATCTTTTCTTAAAGTGTCTTGTCACTCATTGCAGCCTTCAAAGTCATTTTGTTCTGGCTACTGGTGCTATAAGACATTCATGATGACAGTTACACCCTGAATTGTCTCTTGTGCCTTCAGATCACTGCCAAAGACATTTCATACTGTTGTATGGACGAGTCTGAAAGCCAAGTAACTTTTTTGTGTGTGTGAATATCTTAAATCATTTTCCTCTCTTTTGTATTATTTCTTTTGAATATGCAGATTCAGGTGCTAAAGGCATGCAATTAAACATTTTCTTTCATTTTGATACTTTTCATAACATCTTTGGAGAAATATTCTTTAAGGCTTAATTTTGCAAAGTTCTTTCATAGTTTTTATTTTAAGCATGGACAATGATCAAGCAATTTTTTCAGAAGCAGGAACACAAGCCCCTCAGGGCTGCACCATTCTTATGCACTCTCCAAACTTCTATTTTCTGCTGTTGGTGTCTTTGAAACCTTGAGATTTTAAATCAGTTTTTAATGAGTAACAGGTACTAAAAGACCAAACTCTTAATTCAGAGGCTCTCCCAGGGTACTGTACTGACTGACATGACCTTCTGCCCTGCAGAAGTGACACTTCTGACACCACAGAATTTGCTGGCTTTTTTAACCATACAGAAATTATTCTAAAATTAAACAGCTGAGAGAGGCTCTCTCATATAAGTCACAGAAGTTGGTTTCTATCATCATTAACTGTTTTCTTTCCTCATTCAGACATGACTTGCGTGTAAGTAGATTTTATGTGTTTATCCATGGCAAAGAGAGGAAAGCACAAATATATCAGTGGTTCCTCCTATAATGGACATTTTCTAACTTATTCTTTCCTTTTTACTTCTCAAAGCAAAATAAATCGACCCCTTAAATAAAAAAAGAACACAAAAGCAGTGATTCTTGGAGAGTATTATTTTTCTAGCTTCTCCAAAGCCATGCAAGTCCTACAGGTATCTGGATTACCTTGTTCTTTTTTATGTGAGTGATGTGTAGATCAAAGGCCAGATCTCAGCCCCACAGGCTGTATGCAGCAGATGCTGTTATAATGTTTAAGCAATAATTTATCACTGCTGTGTGTTCTCTGCATTACAAACAAAAAGTAATTCCACTTCTGAATGGAGTTAATGGATTGATTGTGTTCCTTGCATATTGCTTGGCTGCTTCAGCTCCTCAGCCTCTCCCACAGAGAGCAGAGCCTGAATATCGGGAGTGGTGAAGTCTGAAGTGACTCTACTCCGGGAAATTTGTTCAAACACAACAAGTAGTGTTTATTTTTAGCTAAGCACTTTTCACTCTTTGAACTGTTTTATTTCTGCAAAAGCTATATGAGTACATGGTTTAAAATGCAATGAACCAAACTCCACCAAAACCAATTCAACACCAGTTGCAAAATCCATATCTGAGCTGTTTAAGAGAAGACATATTACACTTGTCCAAAGTTTTTTATAGTTTATCTCCCTGTGCTTCTGAGTCACAATTCTAGTGAAATAAACTACTCTAGTTTTTCCACAATATTATATGGTTTTTGCTCAAAAATGTATTTGCCTTTAAATTTGGAAGGTTGTTGTTTGTCCCTCAATAGTAAAAGTGCTTATCCTCATTTTTTAAGAAGAAAAGTTGAGAGAATGGTTTTATTTAAGGAAAAAATGTGAAATTTGCTGCTGACCTTTAGGGTAGCAGGTATCTTATTCTGGAAACACATGCCAGCTTTGATTTTTTTTTTTTTTTTTTTTTTAAGGAAATTATTTGTTCCTTAGATAATTATCTCCATTCAGACTGTCCTTAAATGATAGCAATGGGAAATCTTATAAATTTTGTGCAGTATATTTCAACTCGCTCTGTGTAGGACTTTGTTAGGAAAATGGCATCATTTACAACAGGAGATGAGATTAACTTTCATGGTTTCTCCTGCACTCATTGAATTGCAAGACCTTCATTTCAGGGTGATGTTATTGCTAGCAACCCCTGGATGAGAAAGCAAAATAGAGAGTTGCAGAGTGGTAAATCTGGCAGTTGGGTTGTTTGTCTGTAAACCAAATGAATTTCAGCCAAACATGGTATTACCTTGCAGCAGCCTGCCTGGGCCTTCATGCTGTGTGCATGCCTGTCATTCTATCCTGACACTTTGTTATTTTAGTTATTACAGATATAGCAGTGAGTGAGGGGTAATTACATATGGCTCAATAGCTCTAAAAAGATTTAAGTGGTTATATAAATTTGGAAAAGGAGACAAAATACTTAGATATGCTAGGATATGTGGTATAGACTCATGCTAGTCCTGTGAAATATCATCCAAAAAAATTTCCAGATAATCTGAGGTCTGAGGATTGCTTACCAGTGGTGAAACGGGACATAAACATGTAACAGAGTTCCTGTTGTATCTTTGCAAATGTTCTTAGACTTTTTAATTTTCAAAGTCTGAGTACAGAAGGAGTTAATGGTCAGGACCCGTTTCTGTAAATTCTCATTCTAGCTGTAAATTCTCATTCTAGCTTATAGTGTGCTTTGTTTGTTTACTGTACTTTGAAACTAACTTGATTATCTGGGAGTTATTCCTCTTTTTTAGCTGATAAAACATTCAGTTTCCTAAAAAATACTGGGTTGGCTGATTAATTAGGTAATAGCACATGGACTGTGCCTGTGGAACCATAAGTGGCACTTGGATTAACTCCCTTATCCTCAGGTGCTCTGTGATACAGAGGTTTCTCTAGCACCTTGCTTTGGCCAAGGAGCAACCCTGTGGAAGTCACTTGAAATTCTGTGATCTAAGATTTCCCAGCAAGGCTTTCCAATGCCCTGTGCTCTGTGGGGTGCTGCCTTCTCTGGGCTCTTCTCTATGCCAAGAAAATTTCTCAGAAAAGACAAGACACTGGAATGTGTTCAAATGAATGTAAGAAATGACAAAAACTGAACTCTTAATGTAAAGCTTTAGAAACTCTTCTGTGAATGGCAGATTTGGAGGCATGAGAAGCTGGGCACAAGTACTGTAGACAGAACCTGATCGATTACGTTGTTTTATTTTATTTTCTTCTTTCAAACTTGAATGTTATAATGAAGAGGCAAGGGTGAAGAAAAATCACATTATGCCATGGATCAGAGAGCATGCAGAAATTCTTAGCAGGAAATAAAGCACTGAGAATCTAAGGAAGGCCTTGAGATTGTGCAGGGTATTAACAAGCTGGTTGGGTTACAGTGAGGAAATCCCAGCTTGGTATATTTGCTTCCATGGAAGATCTCTGCATCACCTCATTTACAGGTCAGTTTTAGAATCCATTGACCTAGGCTGCAGGAAGGCAGAACAGCTATGTGACCTACATTCAGGTTTAAAGTGCAATTACATGTTGCTGGTTGAATAAATAGGACATTGAGTCTTGGGCCAAAATGTACTTCAGTATAAAGATAATATAAAAGATTTTTAACGTGCGGGTGCATCAATGACACTGTAGTTGATATGATGTGTCCTTAACATGAAATCCATTTTTCACATAATGTAATAAGAACTGTGGTTTCTGGTGATTAGTATTATGATTGGTAATAAATGCTGTTATTAAGGAAATCCTATTAGGAGGTCCCTACATACTGTGCACATAGTCCAGATTTATTAACATACCCTTCTGTAGTTACTTTTTTGAAAACAGTTTTACCTCCTATGAAATACTAAGCAATAATGCCATTAATAAACGTGTCTAATTGCAGTGTGTAACTGTGAAAGCCTGAATGGATTCGGATGGGTTCAAACAGAAGCAGGATTATGGCAGTGGGATGTACTGAACAACAGACATTGCAGGTCCCTAATTTTTGTGCTACTGTTATGTCAAGAGAGAGTACTAAATATATAGTCAGGCAGCTAATAAAAACTGTAAGCCTTTTCATAAAGAGCTGTCAGTAGATGGCAATGTGACTGTTTTATACAGACTTTTTATTCCAGATGAGGCTTAAGTCGTATAATCATCTGCCATTGCTGCTTAAATTACTGGGGTTTTTAAATCTCTAAGAAAACTTTAAAACTGTTTTTTAAATAATTGATAGTTACAAATAGAAATCTTAGCCCAGAACCTCCAAAAGTGATCAAAGTTGTTTTAATTTTCCAATAGTTGGGGTTGAGTAAAAATAATGTTGCATAACACACCATCAGTAAACAGGAGATTATTGCACTTATGTCTCATGTTGCTGCAGATTCAGTAAGCCCATGTTTTATTGATAGCTAGATAGTTTGGCCATAACTCATCCAAAACTATGGTGCTTATAATGAGCACCAGATGGAATAACAAAAATAAACATGTTCCTGTGCTGTCAACAGTACATCCAGTGGAAAGCTTACCAGTATTTTTTCTTGCCTCTACTCCCTCTTCCTAGTGAATTTAGCCAGGGAGAAATCAAGCTTTGGAACATTAAGTTCATCATCTGGCATTACATTAGATATTATGGTCATGTCACATCATGGTGTGAATAAGTGCAGCACAAATGTATATGTTTAGTGCTTAACTGGTAGTTGCTGTTGTTAATATTTCATATGACAGCAGTACAGTGAGACATAATGTGTTAGATGCGCAGCAAACAACTTGGAAAAATTATAGTAATGTATTCCTTATTAGGCCCCATTGGTTTTCAATAGCAGCATGGATTTGAAGGACCTGATTTGCCACAGCTTATTTGTGCTCTGAAGTATTTAGCTCATGCTTGTGTTTACAAAAGTGCCTCACATATTTGATGTCCACTTTCTTATGAAGTTTTTCTTTTTATAAATCTGCCTACATATTCTTAAATCATAAGTAGCAGAGTTTCCTTTGGGTCACTGCCCTCAGCAGGACTAGATTTAGGACCAGTCCACCTTCATTATAGTGGTCTCATTTGTAAATCATACTGTGGTGTGAGGCAGCAGCCTGTCTGTGCATCCACACACCTTAGTGAAGAGGCTGCTTGTTGAATTTAATCAGTCTGCAGTGGGTATCTACTGTTGTGTATCTGCATTCTTAACCATGTCGATTTCTCTTGCGCAGAGGAGTTGTGGGTGCCCCATCCCTAGAAGTGTCCATGACCAAGACAGCCCTTGCTCATGTGATGATCTTGAAGGTCCCTTTAAGGCCATTCTATGATTTTGTGTTTTGGAGGTTTGGGGGGATGCAGAGCTGGCTGTACCTCCTGTACTCTTCCTGTTGGAGTAGGTTGCTGTCATAGTGACTCTGGAGAATGTTCCTCCAAGTTCCCAGTGCCAGAAATGTGACTTGTGGTTGAGTGGGTGAAGCCATCCATCCCAAAGTGCCTCTTAGAGACATTTGCCAGCTGAAAAGGACTGCTGTGCTTGTCCCTGTGGATGCACAGCAAGCTCACGAGGCTCACTGGGGCCATTGTGGCTCTGGAAACAGACAGGCATCTCCAGAAGCAGCCATAGAGAGGGAAATGGTTTAGGCTTTTGAAGCAAGAGGTTATGTTTGCAATGGGAAATTGACCCCCTTTGAACTTTTGAAGAAATAAATTCTTTCATAGTGGGCTGTAAACTGTTGTTTACAGCAACTATTAGCTGGGCTTTACTGCTTGTGGCTTTTTTTTTTTTTTTTTTTTTTTTTTTTTTTTTTTTTTTTTTCTGGAGGAGGAGAAGCTGCTTATGCTGGTCAGGCATTTTTGGGCACATCTGTACTCATCTAGAGTGACTGTATCCTCTTTTCCTAAGCAGAGCAGAAATGGATAATAATGAACAAGTTTTTTTTATGCAGGCTTTTAAACCTATTTTTCCCCTTCACTCCTGCACCTAGGAGGTCCATTTCTATTCTCAAGGCCAAGCCTACATCTGTTTTTCTGGCTTCCTAGTTGTTTTCTGCCTACGTGCACCAACACATCAACCTCCTGTCAATACATGACTCAATGTTTCCAATCAATCCCCTGGGCCTCCCCACATGGCTTTCTGTTGTTTGAGCTGTTTTACTCAATTAAAGATCTTAATTCCTCAAAAAAAAAGAGCTGCTAGCATGCACATCTGCTTGCAGAGGCCGTGATTTCTCATGTATCAGAGGCATCCTTGCTGGCAGCCATTAACACCTTCCAGGGAAACAATGCCCTGCAGCAGCGTGGGGCATGGAAACCCACGGCTCCCATGTAAGAGCCCTTCTGCAGGGAAGCCATCTGCCAGGATGCCTGCCCAGCCTCCCTATTCTGATGACTGTGCAGTGGGTAGGCAGCCTTAAAGGACCTTTGAGAATTTAAAAGTTTATTTGTTCATGTATTTTGAGTCATGTTTCCTTGAAGTTAAATTTAAAAATCTTGTAAAATCCTCAATTTGCCCAAATCCCCATAACGTAGATGGAGAGATGTTTATCTTCCTATGACTTTCTGTAAATAGGTTTGAACATGTAAAGTCTTTTTTCTTCTATCTATATGTAACTTGCTTATATGTATGGTGGTGTCCCCTTAAATCTATGCGTCCAGGATAGCAGTTGGCCAAAGTCATTTAGGATGAGAAATGATGTCCTACAGAATGACAGACTCCTGGTTAGTCTTAAATGCAGATTATCAGCATTTAGAAGACAAATATTACTTACTGGCTAATCACAGGAAATATTCCAATGCCATACTGAACCCTTACATACATTCCTACAGAAAAGAAATACAGTCCCCATTTTTTTTGCTGCTCTTAACCAATTTGAAACAAGGACATTAAAATGTGGTACTTCATTAGTTCCCATTATGTTTCTTCACATTCAGTCGTGCCACCTATTTTATTCTGCTATGGATGCCCCTACTGTAACAGTAAAAACCACGATACCCTACTTCCTTACCAGTCTCCTGAGAGCAATCCTCAAATGATTAATGAGAAGGATGAAGTTTAGCTGTATTATATATAATTTGGACTTTCTGAATGGTTGAACAAAAACTCCTCCTAAATTGTTAAGTGCTGAAAGCTGTGTCTTACGTCATTCCACAGCTAATTTTTCCTAAGTATGTAATAGGATTTTTGATTTAACTAGTGTGCTTAATGTCATATAGCTTTAATTATTATCCATACTTTTGGAAAGGCACCGAGATAAAAAAATTACACTGTTTCTAATGAAAAGCTTTTGCTTGAACTCTCCCTGATCTGCCATTGATGATATGTAAATATAATGTGTTTTTTTCTTATTTGCATAGGATTTCCATCAATAAATTTAGCCTGATAAATTTTACTTCTGTTAATCAATTGGTAATGAATGAATAACATTGATAGATGGCTGTGGTATGTTAAACAAAAAATTAAAATGTAGGAAATCTCCTAATTAGACCTGTGGTTTTTGGTTGTGAACTGACAAATATCGATGCTTAAACCTTCTCAGAAGACATCTGCAAATTATTAAGCCTTTATGTTATGTGTATTCTTTTCTCAGTAAAAAAGGTGTGCAATGTGGACATAAAAAAAGATTTTCTGTCAGGAAAATTTTCTAGGTTTTCTGTCAGGAGAGTTTTGCCTTCTGTTTGAGCTGGTTTACCTTTTCCAGAAGCACATAAATACCGTGTTGTGGTGGATGGTCTTGCTGGGTCATCAGTACAGAGAAACAGACATTAACAACATGCATCATCATTCTGACAGGCAGAAAGTAGCTGAGAAACTAAAAAGCTTGACTTTACTCCTAAAGTTTGACTTAAATTCCTAACACTTCATTTTAATCTTGCAACTTGCCCTTTGGAAGATTTTCAATATTAAACTCAGACATTAATAACCTATGTTGACCAAACAGGAATATTTTTTGCAGTAGTGGATCCTTTGAGCAATCACAAAAGTGATTTTTTTTTTTTCCTGTCTTATGTTTTCAGCACTTCTACATGACTTGAAATGTTAGTCTGGTAGTTGATGGTTAGATGGATAAAAGCTCTGGTTTTGCTGAATAGAGCTGTGAGGGTTTTTTTGACTGCACAAGAAACAGACTGGGCAGAGAAGTGAGGTTGCCATCATGTGTTAGTGCAGCCTCGCTAAGGGCTTGATTGTGTACTTTGACTGGGGAAGTTCTTTTTATTTCTGTAATGTAGAAGTAGACAACTGAAGTCTGCTACACAAAGCCTCTTGCACTCATAAATCGTTGCAAGGCACGTCCCAGCTTTGTTTCACTGTGAAGCAACAGAAAAATATAAACATACAAAAAAACCCCTCATTGCTGGTCTGAGATACATAAAAGAGTAAACCCCCCCCAGATTTTAAAAAGCACCATATAATGAAACTTCTTTAATCTTTTGAACATCATTTATGCAGACAAAATAACTTCTCTGCTTTGGGTTTGTTGTGTTGAGGTTTTAAAAATTAGATTATTTGTCACATTTAATTCAATACTCTCATTAATTCCTTGTGCTGAATGCTCTAATGTAAATCATGCAGAAAATGTTTAAATATGACAATTTCTTTTTAATTATCATAAAACTGTATTACAGTAAAAGCAAAATTCTTGGTGAAGAAATTCAAATAACATAAGCCAAATCAGAATTAAACAAACAAACATTGCAAAAATTGCGTGTGAAAAAATGTGAGAATAACAAAAAGGCTTTCATTATGGAATCACACTTCTCTGCTCTCATATTTCACCTGGGAGATTAAAGATGCTTCTTCTCCAGAAAATGGCTGATTTTTGTTTTGTCACAGGAAAGAATCAAATGATTCCCATTAATTTCAATATGCATTTTAGTTATCTGAACTGGAAGGTTTTTTGTTTCCTTTACTCTAAAGATTTCAGTATTATCCAGCGTTTGAAGTTGGGGAGTAAGGGAGCTGCTAATAGAAGGGGGAAATGTACAGCATACCATATGCAAATATTAATGCATTTTCTTTGATCTTATATGAAAAATATTGTAGACTTCTGAGGGCTAGAAATGTCGCAGCTAAAATCAGCACCCTTCCTTGAGGGGGGTGCTGCTTTCATCAATTTCTCGATTTACTAGTAGTCTGAGTTAAGATCTCCCAGTTCTGAGGCTTGATTTCATAATTTACATATTTAGTCCAACAGGCATTAGATCTTGCCACTTCTTCAGTTCCTTTTTAGTCCTTAGATCTATGACTTAATGGAGGGGAGAAGAGCGAGACAACATCTAAAGCTGTGCTTGAAAGGAGAGCCGTAAAGCTTTGCGTTTTATTATTGACTTGCCTCCTGTCGAGCCATTTCTGTAAATCAGATGAAAGAGTAAATAGATCATATAGACCTCTTGTTACTTTTGTAGCCTTGGAGGAGCCTGGAGTATTTTCCATAGTGTTGTGATTTCCAGGGATGCAGCTCAGATGTACTCTTAAATGGCAATTCTCAAACTGCAGTGCGGGGATCACTCATTCAACCAGGATCCGCTTGGTACTGCCCTGGCTCTTCTTTCATCCATTTTACAGCCTGGCATGTCGCTGAAAGGTTGTCCCCACAGTGCTCTCCCTAGAAGCAACATTTGCAGACACATACAGATATTTGATGGCAGGTAGTAGAAATGAAAGATGAGGCAGAGAATAAAAAGGTCACTTCTCTTAAAGTGTTACTATTTCTCAAAGATTCATGTTCACTGTTTCTAATGAAAGATATCTTGCCTGAGATTTGCCAAGTTTTCAAAATGGTAACATGTGAAGAAAAATGACTGGATTTCAACAAATATCAGAGAAATCACAGAATATTCTGAGTTGGAAGGGACCTACAAGGATTGTTAAGACCGACTCCAAAGTGAATGACCCACAGAGGGATCAAACCCACAGACTTGGCCTTATTAGCACCAATCTCTAACCAACTGAGCTAATCTCATATATTCATCTTGGCTTGAAATTACTTGTTTTGAAAATATGACTGATTTCTTGCTGAGTTTTCCTTTGGAGTTCTTGTTAGTCCACTGACTAGGCAGAGATCAGTACATTGGAGTCAGGCAGTGGCTTCTCCTTGTGGGTTAACCCCTTTGATCTAAGGCCTTTTCCTTATATCCTTCTTGTGAGACCTTTGAAATTTCCACCTTTTATCTCAGATTCAGATCCACCTTCCCCAACCCAAAGCACAAAAAGCCCCAGCCAGCACCACCAAACACCAAGATTCTCTCTGGTACCCAAACAGCTTTCCACTTGTATCCTAAAATTAAATAAACCTGAACAGGAAAATCTGCATGTGTCAGTGCACAGGGCTGTGTGTACATATAAAACATTGCTGACTTGGCCTCTTGTCAGAGATACAGAAATCTTGGGGTCGCATTCCACTTGTGCTTAATTCAGGATTACAGCAGTGTAGCAGATGCTGTGGAGATTTTGGCCAGGAACTTGGCCTTCGATCTGTTATCAGTGGTGGTTTTGTAGCAAAATTTCAGCTAGTAGTGGCATTTTTGTTCTCTCTTGCAAGGAAAAAGTCTCTTAAAAACACTCTCAGTGCTCTCAAATGTTACAGCATAGAAACATGCATCAGTGCTGCCCCTGAAGGAGGACAAGGTGGGTCTGGGGGTGACCCCAGCGCAAGCAGAACTGTTGCCATAAGTTGGCTGGTGAACTACCTGGGCTGGTGACAGGTGGGATTCGCAGCCCAGGGAATGTCTGGTAAGGCAAAAGATGGACAAGTGGCCCAGGAAGTCTGGCCAGGATCAGGAGGAGCTGGTAAATGGGACCTCTGGGTGAGGGGCAGGTCTATTAGAACCTGCTAGTGGCCTCAGGACCTAAAAAACTGTGTGGAGAGTGCAGTTTCAAAACACATAACTCATCCCCCTCCTATGTTTCCTGGTCAGTCAGGGAGCTCTGCACCAATTGACTTACAGTTTTAAAAAAAGGAAGAGATACTTTGAAAAAAGTATTTTGCAGACCCTTTATCATCATCGAAGATGTCTCCCTCAAGCAAGAGAGTTCCCACCTGGTGGGAGCTGTGAGAAGCAGGGAGCAGGGTATGGTGGATGCATGATTGCCTGTACAGGCTTATGCATGATATTCCTCACAAATTAATTTGATGTGTGAGCTGGTTTTCTGCTGTGCTACTGGTGTGTGCTTTCATTCACAGGCTTTTTCTGCCCAAAGACATGCCATTGCTGTTGACAACAGCTGTGATTGTCATGGCAGCCTACTTCCAGCTCAGATGAGATACAAGATTATGCAGGAAAGGACATGAATTTTAATGGCAAATGTTTTAGATGACCGGGAGGATAACAAAATCAGTAAAACAAATACAGTAACAGTGTTAGAAAATGAAATATCAGTAACTTTCTGTTTGTAGTAGGCAAAAACTTTAGAGAGAAGCCTGTTCTAAAGTTGACTGTAATAGTTTGCCTGTCAAGACAGATTATATCATTTGGGCAGAGCTGAGAAAACAAAACCTCTGTTTTCATAAAATATATCTGTGGAGCTTTCTGCTATGCATATTGTGACATAGATTATGACCCAATGATTTCTCTAGTGCCTTGTAAAGAAATATGCAGGTTTGCTCCTTGTGGGACTCATGTTTTAGCATCCTTGTAAGCGTGCATTTTGTACTCTATGCAGTTATAAAGAGGCCTTGATGCCTAAACTCAAAGGCTTTAATCTGTGAGCAATATTGATCTGAAGGTATAGTGTAAATGTTTAGTAGCCACAGGCTTTTAGAGATTTTGCTCTGTATGAAGGCTATCTATCTTCCAAAATTATGAGGAAATGGCTCTCTTTTCTGATCCTACTTTACTTCAATGAAGATCACAGGAGTCATTTTTGTGAAGACAGTGTATAGGACTTTTGTCCTACATTTTTCAACATAAAAGTGCTTTTGAAATAAAAAGTTTAAACAAGGCTGCAATGCTTGAAAAAATACAATGAAGGTGTTAAGAACTGCATAAATAAAATGCAGTATAATATGAAATCCTCATACCATCACAATGGAAAAAGCAGATGCAAGAGTAATTTGCAAAACATAAAAATTGTTTTGCCCTTTTGCTTAGGATTCTGCAGGCAAATGGCTTGCTAGGTTATGGTGCTCTTCTAAAG
Source organism: Anomalospiza imberbis (assembly GCF_031753505.1). Classification (NCBI taxonomy): domain Eukaryota; kingdom Metazoa; phylum Chordata; class Aves; order Passeriformes; family Viduidae; genus Anomalospiza; species Anomalospiza imberbis. The sequence continues at coordinate 37,118,097 of NC_089684.1, read as the reverse complement.
CACATCACCTCAGTTTTTTGGTCTCTTTTCTAAACATGGAGTTTAATGCTCAGAAAATTTACCAGATTGTCAGTAGTGATGTTCCTTGAAGGCTTTCAATTTTTAAAGCATTTTGTTGGGTATTTTGAATGAATAATTCTTATACTGGACTTTCAAACTTTTCATTTCATTGGGCTTTCTTTTCTTATTGATTGTATTGTGATGGGCCAGCTGGATCACATAGCATTGCAAAGACTCCCTGGTACAGAAACTGGGACTTCTGTCCTTAAATCAGAAAATAATCAGCAATAGATAACTGATGCTCAATTGTGCATTTTGAAAAAGATTGCATCAGAACCTTCAGCATTTGTGAAGTATTCTTTAAAAAATCTGAATGTTTTCAGAAATATATGCATTATCCTGTCTTCTAAGTACTAATTCAACCAAATCTGATGATTTAGCTGTAGGGTCATCAAAATTTCTCAGGCAGTTACATGCAAATTTTAACCTGTTGGAGTTGTAGTCTGTCTAGTTTTCTTGGATAGAAAAGTAGTGGCTCATAGCTGAAGACCATTTCTTCAAGTTAAAAAAAAAAAAAAAAAAGTGTCAGTTTGGGTTGACAAGTATTGCATTCTACTAAAGAAAATGATTCTCAGAAGCAAATGTACTTGAATTCTAGCTCTTAGGAGGCTGAACTTATAACCTGTCTTGGGCATTTTTGTCTGCTATTTTGATGTGTTCTAACAGTGGAATTTTTGTGGGGGGGGGATGAGTAAAGCTCATTTTTGGGCAACTTTTAGTTATGGTAGACCAATTTATGAGGATTCATGCATACGCTCCATAATCAACCCTTCTTTTAGAATGTACATTTCTTCAAGTATAAAAAAAAAACCCAAAGAAGTGTCAGTTTTCATCAAAATTTCTCAGGCAGTTACATGCAAATTTTAACCTGTTGGAGTTGTAGTCTGTCTAGTTTTCTTGGACAGAAAAGTAGTGGGTCATAGCTGAAGACTATTTCTTCAAGTAGAAAAAAACCCAAAAAAAGTGTCAGTTTGTGTTTTTAGGGTTTTTCTGGTGTGCTAAGTGCTGCTCATCTTGGTTACACAGATGAAAATGAAAAATGCTGTGAGCTATATCCTGTGGCTGCTCTCATCCTCTGAATTCTGCTACTGCAGGTACTGAGTAGAGTTAACAGAATTTGGCCCATTTCTCTTTGCTGTTATTTGGGAGACTTGAATTTCTGTCAAGAAAAGGCAAAATCTGTTTTATTTCTATCGCATCACAGGACAATGGTTTGTCTCTGACATATTTGACAGATGGTAAGGGCACTGAAATAATTAACTGCACCTGACTGCCAACATTTCCACCTTTAAAGACACTGGGAAATATTAATTAGAAATATGATTTATTCTTTTAATGAGTGTGTATTCAGTATTAGTCACCAATGGCAAGTGCCTTATAAAACCTTTACAGAAAAAGATATGCTGCTCAGTTATTTCATCTGTGAATTGCCTTGTGTTAAGAATTTAAATCATACCCCTTTGCCACTTTAATGCAAAGTGGATTTCCTTTGTATTAAGAAATGCAGATGAAGATGTGATTTAGGATGAATCCTGTCAAGGTGTAGCTCTATGTTAAATTCTTGGAGAACTCATCTGAAGACAAATATTGGTGTGAAAAATACTTATGGTAGGAAGTTCTATGTCAGTAATGCAGGCTTTGTGGGCTCTTTCAGCCTCCAGAAGTACACTTTTTTTTTGTCAGCTCTCCCACAGCTGAGGCATTTGTCAGGTTGTAACTGCTTAAGAAACACCTCTTCACTTAATATTGTGGTATACAGAATTTCTGATTTTCTCAGGCAAGTCATGGAAATAGAGATTTTTAGCCTGGAGGGATAAGATAGAAGTTGTCTGACTATCAAAGGAATACTCTTCTGAGAGGAGAAACCATCACAAAGTCTAGCAGTTTGAATGTTTGAATATAAAACTGTACAAACCTTCAAACTCTTAAGTATAAAGGAGTGTCAAATTGCTGATAGTTTTCCTTTTTCCTTTCTTTCTCCCAGTTTCAATAAAATGATCCTTCAGCTGATCAAATGTAACAAGATGACAAGCAGTAATTTAAATGGGATCATATTCTCTATGTAAATGATTGCAAGGGAAGAATGAAAGCTCATTTCTCCTGTGTGCTTGCATATCCAGCAGCTGCTCCTCACATAATACTTATGGATGGATTCTGTGATTCTGACAGCGCATTAGGTACCGAGGTAAAAGCACCAGGGAAATGAATGAAAGAAATAGCATGTGCCTGAGATGTTGGTGCAGCCAAGGTAGAACAGATTTGTCACTGGAGATAAAGTTGTGTCATTCAAATGCATCCAAATGTAAGAAGGCTCCACCAAGGGGGGTGGGGGGGAAATAAAAATGAGGATTTTCTTCCTTGCTTTTAATTTTTTTTAAATTTTGGCTGTTGATTTAAATGATTAATGAGAGGTTGGCCATTGTGGCTGTGTTGGGTGCACTTTGTGATTAAAAAATCAGTGGGGCTGAGGCTGCTCTGCAGCATTAGATCTGAACCTTGAGGTTTCATGCTGTTGCTTTGAAAAAGGGAAACCAGCATGAAGTCATTATAGAAATGGCCCAAAGAAATCTGTTGAAGCTATTTTCTTTATTAAAATTATTTTCTGTGTGAGAAATGTGTGCTTTTTACAGACAGTTTTGACTTCTGAGTGAAAAAATGAAACACCTGAAAACAGTAACTTTCAGCAGAAAGCTGGAAACCTTTGATTTGAAAATGCTGCTGTGCCGATTCACAAGTGTTGTATTCTTCTAAAGAAAATCATTCTCAGAAGCAAATGTAATTGAATTCTAGCTCTCAGGAGACTGAATTTATAACCTGTCTAGGGGATTTTTGTCTCTTATTTTGATGTGTTCTAACAGTGGAATTTCTGTGGGGTGGGGTGGAATGAGTAAAGCTCATTTTTGGGCAACTTTTAGTTGTGGTAGATGAATTTGAGGACAAATGCATACTCTATAATCAACCTTTCTTTTAGAATGTAGAGAGACCTGATTATTTTCACTTAAATCATACTTAACTGTCTTCCTTCCCTCACACTCCTAGAGAAATGCTTGTGTAATGGACAGGTTGTCAGCAGACCAACTCCTTTTCATCATCACAAATAACTGTAGACATGAACTATTACTCTATTTTCCTGAGCCAGGGAAGGAGTTTTACTTTAAGGGAAGGCTTAAAAAAATTGTTTCAACATTTCAATTTTCCATCAGAATATACTGTGCTGTTATAGATCTTAACTCCAGCATTTTGAAAAACCTCCTGCTATGTTGAAATTTAGCATGCACCCTCCTTGCAATAATTTACTTTTAGATGAGGCACACTTAGAACCTCATGATGAGATAGTGAGGCATTTATGAGACTTCAAGGCTACGTCTAAGCTGCAACCTGATCTGGTGGAAAATGTCCCTGCCCATGACAAGGGGTTGGAGCCAGAAGGTCTCCAAGGTCCCCTCCCAACCCAAACCATTCTGTGATCTATACTCAGTCAACCAGATGAGTGGGTTTTTTTTAAATTCTCCATTACTTAAATTGTTTCATATTCTGTTGTTGCTGAAAATTTGATACAGAAAAATCAGGCAATTGTACAAACGCGGTTCTTCCATTATTAATACCCGCTATGACTCCTGTGCCATAAACTGGCAGAGCAAAGGTTTTACTTTCATAGTGGGTTATTCACCCACTTGAACCATCCAAAAGTGTCACTTTATTTCTATGAAGTAAGACAGGTGCATTAACGCTTTAACATGCTCAGCTGCTTCATACCTTGTCACATTAATATTCCATCCAGATTTTTAAGTAAGTTACAAGTATGCGAGTCAAACTGTGTTCATGCTGCAGGCTGCTTTCTTGTATTTCACTTGGAGCAGTGCTGGTAGGTCACAGTGGTATTAATCGACAATAAAAATAAAGAAATTTAAAGCAATGATTGATTACAAGGTGACTTTACTTTTATTTTTTGAGTTACTGGATATGATTACCAGAAGAGGCAATCATCTCCACATCAGAGCAGCAAGAGCAGCTCTATCAGGATGGTTGTCCACAGATGCACTCTGAGTGACTAATGGCAGAAAACAATATCAGAGAGCTGTGTGGGCAGTTTGAAAGAACAATTAATCTGACTAATGGAGGAATCTTTCCTGTTTGTGAATAACCCACGTGTGAATTCTGTTTGTGGTTTTTATTGCTATTTTAAATTGCCCCTTAAATTTTCATGAAGGAGTTTCAGCTGTTGAGGTGATTGTAAAATGCTTGCTGTTAGTATTCCCTGGAAGTATCCAGTGTTACTGGGTGTCCCTGTATGGTTCAGTTGCAGAATTTTGTCCTATGCTTTTCTAAGGAGCCTAGAATGAGAATTCCCAATTTGAGGTGATGGATCTCATTGATAGTGGTCATTTTTATTAGACTGAATTCTGGAAGTGAGACTTAGAGTGTCTCAGCTGAGAAAAATAAACTGCTAAACAGTGCTTTTAGAATTATACCAAGTTTCTCATTTTAGCATTGTAATCAAGAGAAATTTATTTCAACAGCCTTTCAGAATTTAAAGCCCTACTTATTACCTTTTGGTTGCAGCAAGTGCAGATGCACAGTATCTTTGTTATAGTGTGGTAGTTTGAACTTTCATGTGCATTGTACGAATGCCATTTGCTTATGAAAAAACAAAAAATATTTAGGATTACAAAACAAAATTGTAGCATTGAATAACTTGAGGCCATTCACATTTTTTGTTAATAATAACAAAGGTGTGGATGGCCTTTTGCTCAGTGCTGTGATTCTCATATTGTACTGATTCTCATATTGTAGCAAAAGGAATAGTTAAAATTATGGCTGCTAAATACCACTTTCAAAACTGAATGTGCCCATTTTTCTTTTGTCCAGATGAAGAAGTGTGTTTCTGACAGCCTTCATGCTAACAAATGCTGTTCTCTGTTGTTTCTCTATCTAAATTTATTTTCTATCCTCTTATAAATGTTTTCAATGAGATAGAAGCAGGCAAAGGAGGATGCAATAAAAATGTTTGGTAAAGTAATTAAGTATTCCTTTGCCCTGCATAAACTTCTTTAAAATGTAGTTGACTTCTCCCTGTACCTTTTTTCCATGCTGGCACAGGCCTGTGACTTTAAAATTCAAAATGTTTTGCCCACACCCTTCTAATAAAAGTTTTCAGTCAAAAGATTTAGTAAAGTTCAGATGTAGAGTCCTCTTATGCCTTGGTTATCTCTTGCCTGGAAAGACAGAAAGGCTCATCTTTTACACTGACAGCTCTGAGTGGCTCACATGACTTGAAACATGCACATTTATTGTGCGGGTTTTTTAATTTCTTGCTGCCCTAGACACCACAACAGCAGAATCTGATACAGTGGATATGTTCATTTTAACTCTGCTTGCATAAATGCAGAGCCTTTTATAGAGGAAAACATGGCTTCTGCTCCACTTGCCTTTCCCTCTGCATAGACAGGTACAAGCACAATTTTATGAGGCATTTTGTAGATGATGTCTCCCTGTGCCTAATCTTAACTGCGTGAGTGCTTCTAAGCACAGAGTAGCCATACAGACTGTTTTAAAAACAGTAAAATCTATGCACTTTGGATTCCTTATTATACAGGACCAGCAAATTATGTCAGATACTGGCTGCTGTCAGGTTTTTTTGTGCTCCGTGGCCTATTAATGTGTCTAAAATCCACCATAATCTTTCTTCCTCTGTAAGCTCTGTGGACCAGTCTTGCTCATGACTCTGCCCAGGAGGATGGCATGGTGTGTGAGGGCATTAGGGCTGGTGTTCCATCTGAGAACAGCATTGCTCCAGCTGTGCTCCTCTCTGTGTACATCCAAAAGACCCACAGTCTTGTTCTAAATATATAAAAGAAAGATATAAAAAAAAAAAGGACAGTTAAGCTTTAAAAAATTTCACTGGCTTCATGCTTCATACACACCAAGGCAGCTCTAAGAATCTCAGAAATAGCAAGTGTGTAGGTGGTTTCAAATCACAGAAGAGATGATCTCTAGTACATGATGGACTCTCAGTCACAGAGCAAGAAATTATTACTGTGATCTATAAATTCCAGGGAGGGGAGAGAAGGTTGGAAACTACTGATGCCCTACCAAAAAACCCCAACAAGCAAAAAAGATGCCCCACTTGAAAGTGTTTTCTCGTGAAACTTTAAGACAAATAAAAAGCTCTGCCATGTTTCCAATTCAGTGCCATGCTGGAATATGGATTTTAAAAGCAGTTTTTTATTTATAGACAAGCTTTATATGTCAAGTAGGTGACACAGCGTGATTTATAGGCAATTAGAGCTTGTGCCACAAAAAATACTTAAGGGTTTAAGTCTTGCCTTAGTGTCTTACATCTGAAAGTATGACCGTCTGAAGGAAGTGCGAGCTCTTGCTCAGATGTCTCATGCTGACAGTTTTTGACTAAAAGTTCTCCACATGACTGGGGTGCTGTTGTGGTTTGACATGGAAGTAAATTCTTTCAGGAAGTTAGGTCAAACGAATCAGTGGTCAAGTTTGGATATTGGAGAACACAGGTGGTTAAAAGCAAGAACTCCCAAGAGCTCGCTCTCTTTGGTTCCGGTCAGGGTGCTGTGCAGACCTCCCCTGCCCAGCCATGGGGCTGGGTGGGGGAGGGGAAGCCATGCGGCCTGGTCGAGGTGAGCCGAGGGGTAGAAGGACTGGAACCGAGCCAGCTCCTGTGGACAGAAGGGTGGAGAGAAGCGGAGATGCCTTTGTCGTTCCCCCCCCCCGAGAGGGAAGAGACAGAGAGTCCGGACGGCACCTGTAACTTTGCCAGCGCGGAGGAGAAAGAGGTGGGGGGAAGGCGCCCAGCCTTGGCCTTGGGAATCAGCTGCTGGGCAGAGATTTCAGCCGTCCGGGGAGTCTGAACTTTTAACCCTTTCCTGAGAAATGAAGGCTTTGTAAAATATTACTCCTCCTTGATTTGAAGTAGAAGAGAGGCAATCTGGGATCCGAGATGATGGAAGAGGAAATTTTTGAGTTGGAAGGAGATGATGGAGTGGTTTGTGGCTGGACTTTTCTTGTTAGCCACAGACTGAACCAAATTCTCCTGACAGAGGCTGCACTTAATGGGGTGCGTTGGTGAGCCAAGAGACCTGTTTCAGTGATTACCAAGAGAGGAGTGGAGAGAACAGAGGAGAGATGAAGAAGGTGTGGAGAGGCCCTCTGTCTTCGAGGAAGAAGAAGAGGAGATCTCTGTTCTTGGACCCTCGGCCCCAGGGGAAAATAGGGGGGACTGTAGTCCCGAGATGAGAAACTGAACTGTTGTCTCTTTTGGTCCATGGCAAAGCATCCTTAAAGGAGCCCTATGAGCAGTCTGTCCATGCACGGTGGTGAGAGCACTGTGACTTGGAAAGGAGAGTGTCACCATGGCAGATTTTCTCCGGGCGGTTGCCATGTGTGACATGGAAACACAAGGGTGGCAGTTGTGTTTCCTGGGGGGCCTGTGGCACAGGAGAGACTCCTGTCTCCCTTGATGGACTGAGTATTGATTATCTGAAGGGTGGCAACTTGATCAGGATCCTGGGTGGGGTCTCACTGCTGGGTTTGTTTGGAAATTAGGTGGGAGGAGGAGGGGTGTTTTGGGAGGTCTTCATCCTGCGTTTAGTGTTTGTAGTTTTATAGTAGTAGTAGTAGTTTAATAAAGTTCTTTTCTTTGTTATTAAGCTTGGGCCTGCTCTACTCTGTTCCTGATCACATCTCACAGCAATTATTTAGGAAGGTGCATTTTCATGGGGGCGCTGGCATTGCGCCAGTGTCAAACCATGACAGGTGCTGTGCTGGGGATTATTGAAGAGACACCCTCACTCCTTGCATGTTGAAGCATGTTTGTGTGCACAAACCTTCCTATAGCTCACTGGACCAGGCTAATCCAGAAAATTTGTCCAGGATATGCTCAGCAGACCCTGCTCTTCCCACAGCTGAGCCATCAGGTGCATCATGAGAGCTTTCCTTTCACTACCCCTTTTTCCCATCTTGTTCATTCTACAGCTTGTGCTTGAAGGAGACAATTCACCAGGATGTGGGGTTAACTGCTTTAACTTTCTTGCCTTTGCCTGAAAGATGCCCTCAGCTGCCACCTGAATGTGTTTCAGAGAGAGGAGGAAGCTTTAGCAGGGTTTTCCTATGTCCTGGGTGAATTTTCTTAAGTAAAGTTATAGCCAAAAAATTAGGTTTTTCCCTTTATCGTTCTTAGAGGAAAAGTGTCACCCTCATTTAGTTTTAAAAGAAAAACAAACCCCAAGCTCATATGTATATATGTGTGTTTGACTGGAATATGCAGGTCAGGGTTTTAATAACATTTAATCATAATAGTTGTAATAAATCATAATTTAGATCATTAAAAGAGGTAGGCATTCCAGTCTAAATAAAAGCAAGCAGCTTGACACCTTTCAAGAGTGTTTGTCTTTGGCACTTCTGTTCATGTATCTGCAACACGTGTTTGTGATTGGTGCCTTTTACAACTCCCATTCTGAGATGACCAAGCTCCAGAGTGTTGGAAATCTTCATGCATAATTCAAATTGATAAAAGATCCACATGTAGTGGAATTGTAGTTTTGCATGCTTTGGGTGTAGTTTCTTTGTCTAGACCATGAATATAGATAAGATTTTTCTCCATTAATTGAAATGCTTGGAAATAGATGAGGTTAAAAAAAAATCTGTTATTCTTCCTTATTTCATTTTATAGTGCTGAAAATTTACTAATCACTCCAGCAGTCTGGTTTTGGCTTCTGTGGTTTTTTTTTTTGGGTTTTTTTTTTTTTGTTTTTTTTTTTTTTTTTTTTTGTCTTTATCACAACGATCTCTTCTGCATGTCACTGTGAATTCACAGACATGATATTATAATGTCAGATGAAATGCTCCTCCAAATCTTTAGAGATGTCAGTGATGCAAACCCATCATGGTTCCATCATGTCAAGATGGTGAATAATGTCACTGGGAATCTTTGGAGTGCATTTCATGGTGAAGCATTGAAACAAAAAGATGTCAAAGCAATTTCAAAATTGGCGCTTTCTGATTATGAAGGTGATTATTAAAGACAAAAGCTGTAAGTACTTGTAACTTGGCTCACGTTACCAGATGTTCTGTCTTCTGAACAACAGCTAAATCTTCCTCATATTAGCTTATAACAGTGTAAAGATGCCCATGTCATTGAAGTGTCACCTCTGTCACTTGTCTGGGATTCTGGTAGCAATTGGGGTGTGATATCATTTGACTGACAAGGATAGAAGGAAGCTTTGGCTGAAACTTTGGAAGCTGAATATTTTACAGTTAGGACCGTATTCTTAGTATTGTTACTACAATATACACTAAGGAAGGGGTAATCCTTGTCAACAATTCTTCTGTGAAGAGAAAGGAGAATATGGACAGAGATGGGAGAGTTAGTTTTACCTTGTTATAACTAAATGTGTGCTCAACTCTCAGTGGCTTCTGAGCCTCAATGTATCAAAGTACAAATTAACTGAGACTTTTCTCCTGCAAGTTAGGCAGATGAAAGGAAAAGGTTGTTGTTGACATTTGAGATCATTCTGATGATGCAGATATGTGATTCCTTTTGAACCCAGATGAAAGTTTGCAGAATGAGCGTTTTTCTCGTTAGTTCCCACTTTTTACTAAATTTCTTCTTAATTTGTGATCAATCCAATTTTTGCAGGCTGGGTTTGCTGTGACCATTTTTCTACCCAAAAGCTTTACTACTTACAGCATTGTAATTCAAACACAGAAAGATAACAAGTTGCTTGAAGCAAAGCTGCTGTTTCTTTATTTAATGTCAGGTCTAGTGTCTTTTGAATGCTGGTATTTGGTTTCAGAAGAGAGATGTTGCCCTGTATCTGATCTTGGTAGGCTGGAGATGAAATTTTAAAAATATTTTAGTCAGATGCCCTGAGCTGCCAGGGGACTTGATCCAGAAATATAGGAGGTCACTGAGCAAGGTACTACATTACTCATTACTCTTATTTCATATTGCACTCAGCTATCAATAGCTTATAGATAAAAGGAATATGAAGAAAATGTGAAGTCCTTCCCTCAGTTCTTGATATCTGTCTTGTCGCTTTTATTTTTTGAGTGGAACTTGTCTAAATGTGAAATTTTTCTGCTTTGAATTTTTTCTGCCTTAACAACTCTCAGCTTTCATACTGCATATTGGGGTGCACAAAATGAAAAGGGAGGATCTAGAAATATTAACTGACTGAAATGTCATTTGTCCATACATATTCCTTTGTAAAAATAAACATAGAGAATGAAGATATTTTCTCATTTATAATAAAGATGAAAGGAGGAGTTAAGCAAAAAATACAGAAGCATTCATCCATGGTTTGTGATTATTGACTTGTAAATGAATTAGCTTTGCTCAGGTACTCTTATTTAAACTTCTGTTTAGTTTATTCTAGCAAGGATATGTGAATCTGTATTTTTTTTTGATACAATCCTCTCAGTCAATAAACTCCAAAGTGTAATTTGATTTTCAGAGTACATTTCAATGTTCATGAAAATAGAAGGTGGAAGTTACAACGCTAACAGCCATCTGGCATAAATTTCAGAGGATTTATTTATTGACCTCATTATAAAATCTGCTATTCAAAATAATAATGCCTTTCACTTAAAAAAAAAATTGCATCGTTTCTGTAATAATTTTTGCTCCTTCCTCTAAGAAGTAATAATTTTTCAGGCTATGCCTCAAACAGGGATCTATATTTTTTTATAAAGATGATTACGTTTCCAAGTAAGAAACAATTACTGTAAAAAAGAGTTTTCTTGGATGAAAAATATATGGAAAACCACTAACAATTTTTCATAAATTAACTGAGTCTAAAAATAAAATGAAAACTAATTGAGTAAATACAAATCTGAAGGCCAGTTTCAGCCATCTAGGCAGACTTAACAGGCTTTTTTAAGCTAGAAAGAAATATACTAGGGATCAATTTGATTCAACATGATTTGAAATCTGAAAAATTCTTGTCTCTGCAGTACCTGTTGTTCATTACAGTATTGTTACTTTAAGATTTTATCCCATTTCTTTCAAGTGATTCTGGTAAGACCAGAGTTACTCTTCAAGTATTCTTGTAGGTTTGTTGCTGTTGTGTTAGAGCTGCAAGATAGTGCAGAAAAAAGAGAAATATTCCTGATGAAGGTAGTTTTCAGATGCATTGGCTAGGTTTTAAAAATATCTTTGTGTGAAACACAGTGCTCTTGGGTGTTAGTCAATCTTATAAAAATTAAATTGTCTCACAAAACACCATTGAAAAAAAGAGCTGGTATTCTTAAAATTTAGATAAATTTTCTTGCTATGCTCAAGAGAGAGAGATATGTCAGAAAACCCAAACCTTCCAACTTCCAATTCCTTTATTTGAAAGACCAAGCTCATCTTAATAAATCCTGATGATTTGGCAAAGCATTTTTGATTGGAAAATAAGTGCTATTGCAAATATGATATTTGAAAAAGCTGATTTAGACTCTTGCACCCCTCCAAGATTAATTTTTGCATGCATCCATGCTTTTAAAATAAATGTTGATGTCCTTCTTAGCTGTTGTTTTCTCTGATGGAAACTATCCCCAAAGAGATTGTTCTAACTTGTTAAACCTAGCCCATTACCACCTTGACTATCTTTATGATCTGTAGCCTAATCCTGAAGCTGACCTGCTCGGTAACTCCTTAAAATGTAGGGTTTTTCCTCCTTTTTTTTTTTTTTTTTGTGATTTCTTCCAGTGTAGGTCAGTCTTAGATGTCTAGGGAGCCGTGAATCTGGAGTTTACAGTGACTAAGCATATTCTCCTGAGCTCAGGAGGACCTGGTCTGGTTACTCCCTCTCTTTGGGAGTTACTCTTTGGGAGTTTGGGTTACTCCCTCTCTTTTGGTCTGAAGCCCACCATCCCAAACTTTTGTGCTTCAGTCATAACAGCCTCTGACCACAACAAATGGAGAAGGGAAGGAATGGGTTTTTAGAGATTTTAAGCAGGGAGGTGAATGCTCTGACCAAGGCAACATCTGCTTGTCGTTTCTTGGCTCTCATTGTGGAGCAGTAATTTGAAAATATGGTTTGCACGAATGTCTTCATGGCCAAGGATGGATTTTTAGGGTAGTGCTCAAAAGGGTGCTGGGTCACTACAGCTGCTTGTTTCCGCACCCTTGGAGTTTGTGGTTGGTGTAAACCTGTACTGGAAATGACCCAACTTCTTGTGAGTTTTTTTCTAGTTACTTCTTGTAGAAAAAGTTCTGAATAATGTGGGTTTTTTAAAATTTATTTTTAACTAGATGGAGTTTTAAATTCAAAAAATCATATCTGGACGACTTTTAATTTATTCACTGCAAATGTATTAACGGAAACACAAGGGTTCGTGAGCAAACCTCTTAAGAGTTTATTTGCATTTTGCCTGAAAGAAAATAAATCAACAATGGGCTGCTGCAGACATTAAAATATAGCACTTGAATTGTAACACTGCTGTGAAATTAAATATAAATGCTTCAGAGATCCAAACAACATTAAAGTGTTGAAGATGGAATTTTAAATGTTGATTTCTGGCAAGAGAATACATATATAATAAACAATTAGGAAACATTCCAGATCCCTAGGAAAATAATTTCCTTGCATTAGTTTCTATCAGAGTTTACATTCTGAAAAACGCAGTTAAATGATTGTGTAAAATATTTGTTAAATGTGATGCCATAAAAGGTAAGGAGGATAAAGAAATATGAGCCTGATAATAAAATGGTGCTGTGTTTTGAAATATGGTTTAATGAACAAGTTGAGTAATCACTTTGAAGCAAAGTCAGACTCTGTTGCTGTCACTGCCAAATTTGAGTATTAGCACAAGACACTGTTTATGAGTTATATATTTTTTTAATGTTTTACATTGATATACAGGAAATAGCACTGGTTTAGGGCTTTATTCTTAAATGACAGTCAAAGACAGAATCAGAGTATGAAGGAACTAGAAAATCATCTCTCTCCAAAAGCACTACTGTGCAAGAGCATGTGTTCACTGATAATTTGTTCTATATACAGATTTGTCTTTAAAAGCAAGGTAATACAGCAACTTCAGGCAGGAATGAATGTTGGCTGTTTATTTTTTGTCTAGGATTTTAGGTTGAAAAGCGATACCTTCTAATAATAATTAAAAAAACCCCAAAAAACCAAAACTAAAAAAAAAAAAAAAAAAGAAATATTTCTTTTTTCACTTTGTCTGCAATTACAAATTTAGATTTTCAGTCCCAATTCAGCTTCTGCTGCAAAGTGGGAAGACAGTTGACCTGAAAGACTTGATGATTTTTGAAATACAGCAGACCCTGCAGACCTCTGCAAAGTTTGGGCTATCTATAGGAATTCCAACATCTTGTTCTACATGACATTTGTTAATTAATTTATAAATGTCATTAACTAACTTTTGTGATCATCATTAAGTATTTATATTCTGGAATATCTTCAGCATCTTTCATAGAAGGGACCTTCCCCAGTAACTCTAACTTATATAAAAACTTTTTATAGAGGACAAGGCAACTGTTTTATGGTGTCCCTTCTTGCCAACTGCCTTTTGAAAATTTCCAATGACGGGTTCTACCCTTTCTAATGAAGTACATTTCTCAATCCCTGCAACCACTAGTGAGGTTAAGGGCACCAAAAGAATTGAAGAGAAATTGGAGTAGATGGAAGAGAGGGAAAGCTAAAGAGACACGAGGCTTACTAGCTAATATCCTTAATATTTGTAATAATTTTAGGTTAATATGGAATACTATTTGAGATATAACTCAGCATATTTTTAGCCATAATGATTCAGAACCTCATAAGGTAAAATAAAGCAAGCATGCAATATTTTTTTAACAAAGTAAAGTAAAAATATAGCAATGATTTATGAAGTAGGTCAAACATGTTGATCACCACACCAAAGATGGAGGTACATTATAAGATTAGCAACTTCCTAATACTGAGCAGGATTCACAGGGATGGGTAATAATTTTCATGTAAACTACTCTAAAACTGAGCTGTTGTACTAACTCAGTTTTTGATTCTGCAATAGTTAAACTTTGAATATCAAAGTAAATTCTCTAGTATGTCGTGCATTCTCCCACTCCACTCAGTTTTAAAACTTCCACCTTATAAATTAACTCTCCTTTTAACACTGATGACTTTAGTTAAAAGGTGAATTTTTGCAGTTCTTCTTTTGCCAGAAATCACAAATGACAGGTTTGTTATCTTTGTAGATCTTACACTATGGAACAAGGCACAAACACTGATGCATGTCTTTGAGACAATTTTTAAGCTTTCCAAGCACAGGGTGCTATTGTCCTGATGTCTTTACTGTGAGTCCTTGCCTATGCAAATGCTTTCATGCTCAGAATAAATAGTTTGGAAAACTCTATATAGGGGATGAAGGAAAAAGGAGATAGCTAAAATAACATGAAAAGTAATTTGGAATGTATCTCACCTCTCAAATTCTTCAGAAATCTAGCAGCAGAGAAACCTGCACCTTCACCAGTGATCTCAGAGTCATGTTTCACATGTAATACTTCTTATTACCAGATGACTTTTGTTGGACAGTGGCTATTTTCTCTGTGCATGATTAGACACAGGTGTTCTGGAGCATGAATCTCTCCCTGCTGATCTTTCAATTATAGTGGCAAAATCTTTTCATTGCTGGCTTATGGTATTACAGTATTATACTACAGACTGATTTTTGTCCTGCAGACTCTTCCTATGGGGTCTTCTGAATGGTGGTCTGCCTTGCAGCGTGATTCAAATTAGGTCACTCTTGGACATTTTGCCTCAGTAGCTAGGCCTGCTCACTTCCCACAGTTCAAAAAGCCTGCTGCTGCATATAAAGAAGAAAATATGTTCCTGATTAGATGGAAGATCTGATACATGATAGAACTGTTTTCCAGATATGTGCAATCTTGGAAAAAAAAAAACCAAAAACCTGTCAAGTGACTGCAAAAACCTCAACAGCCCTAAATGAGAAAATCAGGCACTCAAACTATGACCTCCCAAGCAACAAAATTAAGAATAAAATTGCTCTCAGAGAAGAGAATTTGCAATGGTAATGGGACTACATATAGGTCAAATAGTCTATCTTCATCTTTTCATCTGGATCAAAAAGCTTACTTTTAAGCTTTTTGAGATTAAACTAATTTAAAATGCAGGGGTCTGTATTCTTGTGCCACCTGTTTTGGTCACAGTTTTGTGCAAGACCTGTCAGCAATACAATGTTACCCACTGTACTGATTATTTTTATTATTTGTGTCCTGGAGTTGAAATAAATTTCACAGCTAAATTAGTTTCAGTATTCATTTAGGCCATTATTTTAATGTGTGTATACAGTGTAGGTGTTTTTACCACCTTTTGTTTAATTTTAAAATTTTGCCTAATTTGACAGTAGCTTTGAGAAAAACCTAAAAGACTTGAGGACAATGGTACCTGATGTGCCTTCCAAATGATGATTGGTATCCTGAGAATAATTATCCTCTGTGCAGTCATTTGTCCTTTATGTTTCCTTCTTCCCATCTACTTTCTAGAGGGGATGTTAGGGACAAAAGATGTAGTTGCTGCTAACATCAGATTCCAAACTCTATTATCTACTGAGATACAGCAAAACCTGTAATTGCAATAGACTTGAATGGCAAAGTGAGGAGAAAAAAAAAAGCTTATGTATCTGAGACACCAGGCATAGCTATGAAATGCAAAAGGGTAATGGCAGTTTCACTAGGAATGAAATATTCATGTTGCTAACTTACATAAAACAAAAGATGGAGTGTTTTCTGCAGGGAAATTACTTTTGCTGATGAGCTCCATTTATGCATGATAGAGTTTTAAATTTTTGAAAACCCCCTTGGTTATTTTTTTCTCTTTTCAGTTTTAGCAGCTTTAATTTTAGGCTTATAAACAGATATACGGAAAATTTCTTGCTGAAAGGGCCTTACTCTGTTTAAAGTCATATTTATTACATTCAGCAAAAATAGAATTGCTTCTTTCAATGGCATTGAATACAAAATCAATATTTAAGACTGCAGTCTCATAGACTTCATGTTGCAAAGTGAGTACTTCAGTTTGGATTTGCCCTATAATGAAATGTATCTTCATTTATCATTCTTCTTTTAACGTCTCCAGAGGTTCTAGTTTTGCAGCAGGTAGCTGGAAAGCAGACAGAGTTGAGAAACCCAGATTTTGGCCAAGATTAAAGCATGTCCCCAGAATTATTCCAGCAGTCTGATGTGCTTGCTTCCTGCTCTTGGTGGAAGATCACCATGTCCCAAAGGCAAACACTGGTGGTATTAGTAGAAAATTTCTACACACTCTGTGGGCTTGACAAGCTGGAGTGAGGAGATCTGGAAATCTAGTCTCAAGCTAAGCATAAATTCTCTGAAACACTCATGAATCTACCTTGTTTCTGTATCATTACAAGCAGTTTTTTGAAGGCCAAGTAATTACTGACCTTATTGGCTTTCGGCCAAGACATTCCACTTAAAATCTTCTAAATAGTTGCATCAGCCAAGCTTTGGACAGCACATCAATTCAGGTAATGTTCAACTTCAGCACATCAGGGTGAGTTATTGGCTTATGTTCAGTGTCCCGGGGGAAAAAACACTAAGAGAATATAATTCCATCAAGTCTAAGAAAAATATGTTCTTGGAAGATGTTACATAGTGCTAGAGTATACACAATGTATAAAGCAACAGTAAATAAAACCTTTCTGTTTAAAATTAATACTGTTACCTGAATTTCTTTCTCTTTTGGCTATAAATAATGCAGTATTCTTAGTATGTATATTTAGATACCAAAATTCAGCCAGGTTTGTCCCTTAGAACAGGAATTTTGTAAATAAGCGGTGAATTTATTGTTCTGATCTGTTTGAAATTATAATATTTAGCCTACTAAATAGGTAAATAATGAAATAGATTTATTTGATTGCACAGAACAAAGAGTATAGAATATGCATCCTAGGGAATAAGTGCTTTAAATTATTTTTGTTTTTAAAGGCTACTGTAGTATAGAGTCTCCTGTACCAAGTGTATGTGAGAATAAATTTGCTAAAAGTATTTTTGCCCTTAACTCTTGAAAGTGGCAGATATTGTAAGTTAGGAAAACTTACTCTTCCCTGCAGTAACCTTTTATTTACATATCATAATGGTGGCAGAAGCAAAACTCTTATGACATTCAAGATGATGAGCTAAGAAACAGGACAGGTTTGAAATGTGTATTAACAAACAATGAGAATTTCTATGCTCTCCTTACTATAAAAAATGAGACTAGTGAAATATATTTTAATATAGAGCTCTTCTAATGTAAATATTAACAATAAATAGGTGCCAGGGATGGTTATTTGTGGGAAACAGACTAGGACTGCCTGCTCATGCTGTAGGTGCTGAAAAGCAGAGTCAGTTCTGCTGCTGGCAGTACAGCACAGCTGGCTGAGCTGCTCAGGCCATAAGGCACCACATCTGTAAGAGCTAGCCGGCTTCCAGACCCTCTGGCCCTCCATATTGTGGGACTGCTGTAGTGCAGTGAGCTGAAAAAAGTCATGTGCGAATCCCAAAGTAGAGTGGCAAGTCCTAAAACTTTCAGCTTATTGGCAAATCAATGGTTGGGTCATCTTCTTCTCCACCTGCTCACATTTGGATGGTAGTTGCAGTGTGTGAGGACATAGTTAAATTCAGTCCTTCCCTAGGAATATTAATCTGTAGTGTTGTTAATAGGTAAAATATCCTTCCTTCTTCTTTTTCAGAGAAAAGGTTGATAGGGTTGAATAACAATAACAGTTCTAGTACTTTGTTATTTTGCTGCAACTCTCAAAAGGCCTTTGCAAAGCTGATAAGTATAATTAGACCCGATCAGAAACTTCCAGGCAGGACAGGGCTCTGCTGGAGCGCACTGATACAGTAGGACTGACTGCTTTGGCTCTGGCCTTTGTGTAACGAGTTTTGATAACAGCAGAATACATGTTTATATTCTGTAATATGTAACAGTTACAAAGTCTACTTTCTAAAGTAGAAAGTAGTTCTCTCCCAAATTTACCCTAAACCAAGACACAGTTGTTCTATTCCTGCAAGGAAATATTTTTCTGCTGGTTCACAAGATGGCTTGGAGAAGCCCTTATTGTACTGAGGCTGAGTCTGTGCTTAGGAACTGGCCAACTACCTTATCAAGAACTAATTGTTAATTAATATTTTGGGGGATGTATTATATAATCCTTGGTTTCAAGAGCTAGCCAGAACACTCATTCAGCACCTGGCAGGTGCAGGAAGGTGTGGTGATTCCTTTGGCTCTGCATTACAGATGTCCTTTCTCTTTAGAGCTATCAGGAGGTGATATAGAAAATGCTTCTGGTAGCTGATACTTTCCTCTCTAAGCAGATAGGTTATGTGGTGAATTTCTTAGAACTTGTTATAAGAACTACTATTTGAAAATAAAATGAAGTAATATTGACTGTGATATGAGCAAAGATTTTATTAGATTTGATCTCAGTAGAGTACTGATAGTTGTGTTTTGCTCTTCTGATGTCAACTGCAGATGAAAAAACCAGGGTGATAAATGGGAATCTCTACAGTCCTAGGGAGACATCTGTTGCTATATAACAGCAACCCATATAAACTTAGTGAATATAATAATTAGAAATTCAGGTGAAATACTAAACTAGGAATATTAACTTATAATATGATTTCAAAATAGAAGTGCATAAGGTCAGATAGGTGTAAAAAAGCTCAAGGTAACATCTCATGTCTCCGACGTGTTCTGTTGAACATGTGAACCAGTGTCATCTTTTACTCTGATATAGGACAACTTCTCTAGGTTGCTGGGTTTACAAATTGGAGAAATGAGGTAGGAATTCACATTATATGTTTGACAAAAGATTGATTTTCCTCCTCTGTTTGGACTTGTTAAAGGCAACAGTTCAAAGAATGGCTAAAAACCTGTAATTGTTTGGCTCCATGTTCTATCCTACCATTATATGTGACATTTTTGACACTTTTTACTTTATAAAATGGCATAATCCTTAGACATTGTAGGAGTTAATTCTGCAATGTTTCACACTAATGGAATTTATTACACGCTTGATTCATTGCAGGGACTTTCTTTATGAATGAAGTGTGATAATGTGCAAAGAAAAAAGGGGCAAAAAAGTTTTTCTTCAAATAAATTTAAAAATATTCAGGGAATATTTTTAATCATTAGCATAAAGAAGTTGCCACTTTCCAGAGGGGAAGACATTTTGTAGGAGATGTTTAGCCTTGAGGCAGTTCGTTCTTTACACAGAGGCATAAAAAATACAGCTCCTGGCTGTTTTTATCATTACTAATAAATGAATAAGCACATGTTCTGAAAAAAACATGTTTTATTAGAAGGACATGTTACACTGTTCTTATCAATAATTCTATGCAAGTAAAATTCAAGCCTGTGGGATTGTATTGTTGCAATTCTTTTATGCAATCACTTTTCATAAAAGAAAAATAGACTGAGGTGATGATGAAAATTTTAGATGTAATTAAAACAAAAATAATGAATTCCCAATTTCCTTTAACAAAGGGAATTAAAAAAAAACCACTGTAAAGCTATGGCTTGACAGATAATATTCCATTAAAGTGAACTGCATGCAGGAAAATTAGGCAGGTTTATATGAGAGAGATTGACAAGCTTTAAATAGCCATGATTATGTGAATAGCTGACCTGTTTTGCTTCCCATTTTAATTGTAGAGATGAAAAGATTAAGGATTGTGCTGGAGAATGCAACTGGAACTTTTAAGGGGGAAAACCAGAGAAACAGCAATCTTATAGGAATGTTGCAAGAACTCAAAGGGAGTTACATAGCTATTAACAGAGCAACTGTAGAGTGATCTCATTGCTGCCATCAAGTGTGTGAGCATCATGAAACACTGATTTTTGGCAGATACCTGAGGAATAGAGGAAAGATTATCCAGTCACTGGAGTTAGTTGAGATTATCATGGACTCATTTCAGAACTAGGAAAAAAATTCAAAGACGATACTTTGGCAACATATTATCCCAAACATAAGCAATTTTTATACTCATAGTCACATTTGGTGAATAATTTTGTGAAGAAGAATTGTTGTTTGGAGTTTGGAAGCTTTATCCATCAGAAGAAAGACAGCAGCTCACTTAAAATTTCCTGGATGAGTGGCATCACCTAATGTATTTCCTCTTGCTAGTTTTCATACCAAGAGCCTAAGAAAATTCTCCTCAATTCACTTTCAGATAGATATTAGTGGACACTCAGTATTTAATAATTGTATGTGAGCTTCAATTTCTTTAAATTCTAATTTAAAGAATTCCTAAATTCTCTTCACTGTTTTCCTCTGCTCTTTGGAAGATATGTAGGTCATCCAGAATACAAAGCAGAATGGAAAATTTCCAATCAGGGCATTTACTTTTTTATTCTCTTTGGAAAGGCTGTATCAGGAGGTGGAAATTCAGATGCATATCCTTTCTTTTCTGTTATCCGGGAAAAATCTAGTTTTTAATCCTGTGGTCCAGTTCAGTAATAGCAAAACCTCTCAAGCTTGTCTAGCTTCTCTAACTTTCCTAATGTTAAAAAAAATTTGATTGCTTTGGGCGCCTTTTACCTTTTTCAGAAAAAAAAACCCAGCCTAAACAGCTCAGTTTTTATTCAGTAACATGTAGAAAGTATGTAAGAATAAAAGTTGACCTATAGCCAACACAATGGATTTTTGTTGCTTTTAAATGCATATACCACTCTTTAATTCTGCTGTGCCACAAGTTCTTTTGACTCTGCTGGTAAAATCAGTGTCTTATTTGGTGTACAATTCTGGTAATAGTAATATTTTCCAGTGGGGGTCCATGAGAGCAACCCATGTGAGAAATAGATTACAACACAAATTTTCTTGCTTTTGTAAGGCTGTTTGCATCCACATCACCAATGAAAAACCCAGCATAAAGCTCATAATTAAAAAAAAAATGAATTTAAAAAGGTCAGTTAGTATTCCCAGATCTTGGAAACTAGAATGGTTTGGTTCAGAGCAGTAGTACCAAGAGATAGATCTATCATAGCATACCATTCTTGCAATTTTCAAGACACAAAGGCAACAGAGACAAAGAATAAGCTTGCCTGACTTGACTTTTGGAGGAACCAAATTCACCACAGCAAGGATTGCAGAAGTTACTCTCAATGGGAGCCCACTAAAGGAAGTGGATATTCTTGATGAAGTTTGTTTTATTTTGGTGTTGTTAAATACCGCTGAATGCTGAGTATCTAATTTTCTTGGAAGGATACTCTCATTCTGGCACATGTCAGACATAACAAAACTGCTATTTCTTATCAGCACAAGTAATACAGCAGCATCTGGTAGATCATGGTTGCTTAAGAGGATGGTGGGACCTTCAGAGGCAAAGCCAGCAACACTAATTCAGACTATTTTTGACACTGCATGATGTTTTCATGCAATTTCCCTGAACACTCCTCTGAATCTAGATTTCTATAAGCCTGAAGAAAATAAAGGATTCATTTGGGCAAGAATGAAGTGCCATCTGACTAGGCAGAGCAGCCACTTTCTTTGATGTTGGTAGTGAGTTCTCTTAAGGAGGATAAGTTCTTAGAGGAGGCAGCTTAGGGAAAAGGAAGCAGGTGTTTATACTTCCATCCAAAAGAGAAATTCTGCATAAAAATGCCTAAAAATTGTAACTGTTGGGTAATATTTATGTTTTTTCTTGGCTATATAATTTTATTTCTATTCTAAGAGCAAAGTACAGCAATGCCCTGGAGCTGTTGATTATAGATTATAGCTTTATTGTTTTAAGTGCCTATTATGGATATGCAAAAGCACGAGAAGGGAAAAAAAAAGAATTAAGTTCAGGAACTCATAGAAAGGCTTCATAGGAGAAGGATTCTTCTAAATGCTAGGAAGTTCTATCCAAAACCAACCATTCTTAGAGAAGACCATGGCTTTATGGGAAGGCATAGAGACAGAGAAGATATCAAAGTGTAGATATGCTCATTTGCAGAATGCTTATCACTCTCTCTAGAGATAACACGATGATAGTAGATGAATCTTGCAAGGAGTGACTTTTTGTTATTATTTAATTTAGGTTTGCTCAATTATGTTAACAATAATTTTAAAATAGCAATGTTTGCTACCTGTTCAGTGCATACAGGTTATGGTTCTGTCTGCCAATTTATTTAATGTCATTAATTTCTTTTGATTTTTTGCTAGTCCTAAATTTCAGTGGGCATTTTCAATGAGGACCACACATACTAAGGAAGGGGTGCCTAAATTTAGCTGTCATTACCTGATGTTGTAGAACCTTCTTGGCACCAAAATCAGCATTTCCTGTATATGTCACCACATGTATCACCATGTGCATCATCCTCAGGACAGCTACCCTCTGTGTTTATGTTTAAAGGAATATGGCAAATGTGGATTAGGTGGATTGCAGGATCTTCCTCTTTGCAAGCACCATTCTTTTCTACTCGTATGCCTGCAAAATCTGTCTGCTCTGGGGATGCTGCATCCTTCAGTGACCTAGAAAGAAGGAATCTTAGCTCCCTTCCCTCCTCCATAATTATCCTGGCTGCTTTGCAGCATGTTCTGCTACAAAGGCCAAAGACCTTTAACCTTCTGCTGAAACTCATGCTAAATTCTCTTCACTGTGTTTCCCTCTGCTCCTTGGAGGATATGTGGGTTATCCAGAGCACAAAGCAGAATGGAAAATTTCCAACCAGGGCGTTTACTTTTTTTATTCTCTTTCGCAAGGCTGTATCAGGAGGTGGAAATCTGGGTGCATATCCTTTCTTTTCTGTTATTTCTTCATGTGACTTTCTGTTCATCCTTAGGCTCAGTGTATATTTTTTTACATTCTTAAGATTTAATTATCTCTCCACATGTTTTTTTGTCTCTGATAGTCCTGCATCAGACATCTTCATTTTCCATTATTTGAAGGCAGGATAGGTTCAAAACAAGGAACATTATATTTGTTAATACCCTGTCACAATGAAATTTAAGTCTGATAAACATGAAGAACAGACAAGTGGGCTGTGTAGTGGCCAGAATAGCAAGAATAGAGCAGGATACAAGGGGAACAGAGAGCATACAGAAGGTCCCTGTTCCATTGAGATGTCAGCGATTGGGCTGAACAGCAATATTTGCTCTAAGGCACCTGATCTAGGTGAAGATGTCCCAGCTTATTGCAGGGATTTGAACCTGATGACCTTCAGAGGTCTCTTCCAACTCTGTGGTTCTATGATACGGAAGCTGTCAGGATGAATGGGGTGCTGGTGGTGAAAGCATGTAATTTTGCTGGGTCAAGAGGCCTGTGTTACATGAGGGCTGAGAATAAGCCATATGGTAGAAGACTGGCTCTATATTTCAGTTTATCTGAGAATAGGAAAATTGCTCATATCCGTCAGACACCACGCTGTTTCTCCAGCTAATGTACATTCTCATAGCATTGCATATTAAGTAACATTTATAAAAAAATAATAAACATAAGGAGTCTGAAGCATTAAAAATCTGATAGCAGGCAATTTGATGTTAAAATCTCTCAGAAAAATTGAACTCTACTTCTATTCTTCCGAGAGCTTGCAGGCACTTAGCAAGGCACTTGTGGACTTCATGCTTAAATAGCCTTCCACACTCATTGGCCATGGTGTAGATTATATTAGTTCAATGAACACTTCTTAATGTGAGTTATCTTGGACTCTGTTTTATCTGGATTTATTATGTCTGGCAGTGGTTTGTGCAAGCCCAAGCTGTAGAAGATGACTGCTGTGCTTCTGAGATAGATGCCTCTCTATTCCTACTCTCTTGAAGTCCTCCAGCATGGCTGAGGAGATCAGGACAGGGATGTTTAGCTGGCTGCAGTCTGGAATCTCTAGTTCCTTCTGCATTTTTGAAAGGTGGAAAAGGGATACAAAAATGTAACCTTTTGTACAAAACAACACAGTCACTGAATTGGTACAAGGCTTCCAGGGTGCCGTTTTTGTCTTCTACAAAAATGGGCTTGTCTGCATTTTCACATAGTCCTTGATTTTGAAAGTTTTTCAGTTTTTGTAAATGAAAAATCCCAGTGTCCTCCTGGTAAACAAACAAATCTATCTCCCTGGTGTTTAAGAATAAAAATCAGTTTGATTTTTATTTTGTGTTGAATTGAAAATTAGGATTCAAGGTTATGAGTTTAGATGAGTGAGATTTAAAGTATTTTATTTTAATGCAGCTAACTGATCAGTGACATTTGGGGTACTTAAGAACTGTAGTATTTAAATTTGGTCTCCTGTGAGAATATTAGCAAATATGAAATGGTTTACAAAACTCAGGTCAGCAGTTTAAAACAGATTGGAAGAGAGTGGCTTTGATATTTTTATTTTAGCCACTGTCTTTTCATGTGTGTTTTTGCAGTGATATCTACTTAGGTGAGAGTCTTTCTCTGCTGAGCGATATACAAATACACAGTGTAATAATGTCTGACTTAATGAGCTTCAATTCAGACACAGTTAAACCTTACAGCTTCTGAAATTAAAATGAGGCCAATTATTTGATAGGAGTAAATGGTGTTTTTTCTGTCAGAGGAAGATTGCCCTGAGGGAATGAAAACAACATTTAAGACATTGTCACATATTGGCAGTCCTTCTGCCTAAAGAAATATCAGATGTTGTCATGGGTGTGGAACAATTTAATTGGGACAAGCATAATCAATATGCAAAGACAGCTGAAAACAGTGGAGTGTAGGCTTTGCAGCAGTTTCCAATCTGAAGTTCATAAGAAATTGTTGTAGTTACTCTGTTTATTGAGCTTAATGGCACTCTAGCTGGGTAAGGAATGTTCTGTACCTTGCTAGTTTTGCTGCCATAGAGTCACAGAATGGTTGGGTGGGAGGGGACCTTAAAGAATCTCTAGTTCCAGTCCCCTTGCTGTGGGCAGGGACACCTCCCACTAGACCAGGTTTTCTACTTAAGCTGGCCTTGAACACTTTCATGGATGGGACATCCACCGCTTCTCTGGGCAGCCTGTTCCAGTTCCTCACCACCCAAGCAGACATTAATTTTTTCCAACCAAAGAATATTTCCATTTCACAGACATACATAGGACTAACTGGTTGGAACCCATTACGGCCTTATGCATTTGCTGACCTTCCTCATAGTAAAACCTCTGCATAATTATATTTCTTGCAATTTAAACAGTTGTTTCTGTATCAAATTTCTATCTCATTATATGAACTTGCAGCATTCAAAACCATTTCAGAGTCTATGAAGTGCAAAGAATTAGGTGCATTCCTGGAAAAGTAGCTCGAGTACTCTTTCCCAGTATTAAAAGCATTCACCTCTTTTTCTAAACTTGGCTATCTTTCAATTTCTAGCTATTGGGTTTTGTTATAACTACCTTAGATTAAATTGCTTTCTGCTATCAGAAATCTCTGCTCGATTTTCACTCTAGATTGTTTGTGATCAAGTTATGCTGTAATCCTTCATCACAAGAAATGACTATGGATCTTCTGCCTTGGTGAAGATTTATCTTAAGTCATCCATCTGGTTTCCCTCTGAATATTTTTCACCTTTTTTTTTTTTGAATCATAGGTCTTCAAAGTGAGCCAAAGTGTATGACATTGCCTTGATATTACCATGTGCATGCCATCTATGGAGGCAACACTACCTCTGACCCAAGAAGTCCCTTATTCAACGAATGTCTTGGCTACCATATTATGTCTAATTTTCTTGATGAATATTCCATGTGCTAATTAAATTATTACCATTTTAGCACTGATTCCTGGAAGACCTGAGAGGATGTCATCCTTCCAGAATGAAATCTGGGCAATGCTGGGGGAATTCTTATGGATTTGTCTTTGATAAATTACCTTTTCTTGTAAAAACATATAAGTAACACACAAATGTTATTTGTGTGTGGGGCAACAGAAATAGCTGAATGCCAAATGTGGTCACATTGTCAGTGACAATATACTGAAATGAAAAATAATGTGGGTATTATAATTATGCTATTTAAGCCAATGAACCTTAAAATAATTGTGCAGAAATTACTCTTTTTCTTTCAGTGGCCTTTTCTTTTTCTTTAAAGCTGAAGAATAATAGAGCAGTATCTAACTCTGTTAAAAAAATTGCCATGCTTATGGCCTGGGGAAAAAGCAGTTAAAACAATATTAGCTTCTATACCCAAACCTTTCAGGGTGGAGTGCTACAATTATTTTTATGTAAGTGTTTTTAAAGAGCAAATTAAAAGAAAACAAGTATAATTTGCTGCCATTGAAGACAGAGATTACAGTTGTTAACATAGATTAGTAGAGGATGAGTAAAGATTGCCAGAGAAATTTCCATAAATACAGGCATAGAAATGTTTTGCAACATTTTTTTTAATCTATTACAGTGCATTAGAAGTTTCTTCTTTCCCCTCATCTTCTGTTTTTTAAAGTTTTCAGTCTCTAATTTTAAATTCACTTACTGCAGTTGCCACTGCAGCTTGTAGTTTGCTGGCCTCCAGCTGTGCTGAGTTTCCACCAGGTTCTGGTTATCACTGACATGAGTTGCTGCTTCTGGAGGGAGCAAGTCAGCAGAATGTGGAGAGTGCTCTGTTCCTGGATCTCAGGGCATGCTGGGTGGATAGTTTGTCACAATATTCAATAACACTTTATATAAGATCACTGAGCTCCTATGATGCAATGATAACTTTTATTGGTTTAGTCTTAGAAGACCTAAGCTGTTTTCAACAAGGGCAAAATCTCCTCTCCTGCAGATAGGGTGTCCCTACTAGAGTGAGAGATGCTGTCTGTCTTGTACATTGGATAAGATATTGTGTTTGTTGGAATGTGGTCCGTGAGAAAAATTACTGGCAACTTTGAGAAGCTGCTGGCACCCAGGAAGTGAATTTCAATATGAGTTACAGTTCTCAAGGAAGATGAGAAGAGTCTGAGGGAAAGGTGGTGGGTAAAGCTGTGAGTAATTTAGTTTCTGGCAGCTGCTAAGCAGGAGTAAGACAGAATATAAAGTGTTTTTTATAAGGGAGAAACAGGGATGAGCAGTGGAAAACAAGAAATGAAAACAATTCAGTGCAGGAAAGATAAAACCATGTAAGATTTCAAAAAGAGTCAGAGAAATGTGCTTGTGAGCCCCACTTTGGAGATACGTATAGTCAACATTCCATAAGTTGTATGAACTTCTATTCTGTGTGTTGGGCTTAATTACACCCACCTGTTAAAATAAACTCTACCAGCTGATTTTTTAGTAACCTTTCTCACTCTACTCTTGTGGCTGGGGTACTTGTGCACCTACAAACTGTTTCCCTGAGAAAGCCACTGTTTTGAGGCCATGTGTGGGGTGTCTGCCATTGCAGTCAAGGCTACAGGCACCGATTTAAATTAAGCTGGGATGACGGTGGTCCAAAAATACCTTCACTGCAAATATAGAACTCAATCTGCTTATTTGGTGTAGCAAAATGTGGTTTAGTCCTGTAATAAAAACTAGAGTACTTATCACTGTGATATGCAAGTACTTCTTGATAGATGCCTATATCATCCTGGAGCTTATCTGGGGGAGGGAGATGCTCTTGTTTTTCTTTATAGCTGGGAACACCAAAGCAGAAGTATTTCAGATTGAAATTTCAAAACCAAGCCTTTGATCTTTCTGTTGCAATATGCCCTCTTTTTAATACACCATGAGTGCTCAGAGACTGACTTAAGTTGGAGATGTTGGCACTAGGACATCCTTAATTTGGATGTATAGTTTCCTCATGTGTTTTGTTGTTGATGTTTTCTTTTTTTCCCTCTGGCTTTCTAGTTCACACTGCTTTTTCATGGAACTGAAAATGCTTTTCAAAAGGAAACCTCTTATAAGTTTGGAATTTAATGAAAGTTCAAGATTGTAGAAAATATCTTAGAATACCTTACTAAATCAGCTATGAAAATACATTTTTTGTTGTTTTTATTGTGGGCTTGTTTTTTTTCCCTTCAAGACTCTTAATGGAAACATTGTGTTTAGGGTAGGCATTTTCTGGCTGAAATGTTACTTTTTCTCTTGTTCCACTTATATTTTGTGGGTTATATTTTGTACTCGGTATAATGTGTTTGTTTACTCTTTTCTCTGTAAAAGTCAGTTCATGTACATGCTCTTTCTCACCAGTCTTTTTAAGTAAACTATAATGTCTTCCATTCAGTGTAGTTTCTTGTTAGTCTGTGGTTAATTTTGTACTTTGATCCTTAAAAAAAAAAAAAAACTATAATGCTCCTTCTCTTGCTTATACTCCCAATCTCTTGGGGGAAGAGAATTGGACAGGTATGTCCTTTGCAGGAATATAACTCTGTCCCTTCAGAGGTACTACGATAGAGGTGTTGTATTTACTCAGCCATTCAAGAAAAAAACTGTTACAAGTTAACACATAGGACCATTCTAAAGAGTAGTGGGTTTTTGGGGGGTATTTTTCTAGTTGAGTGAAAAAAAAAAAGATAAGATAATATTTGTACATTCATGTTTTGTTTGTTTAAAAGCTGCTTTCAAATTGAAGTGGTTTAAAAATAAAAGACCCCATTCCCAAAAAACATACCTCTCCACACCTCCCCAAAATATTGGGCCAGTTTGAGTTTTCAAATGTCAGATTTTACATGCAGAGGTTAAAATCCACTAAGTTCCTATCACCCTAGTCACCCAGGTTTCCATTTAATGTAAAAAAGTATGGATGTTGATAAAAATTTACCTGTTGTTAGGTGGTATTTCCAGAGCACAGTCTTCTCATACCTTCTTTAACTTCTAGCCTCTTGCCAAAAATGCTGTCAAGGTCCCTAATAATATTTTTGGTGACCTTCTTACATGATGGCTTGCACTTCATGCTGATTTGTAGGAAATTTAGAGAAATGTCCCTGTGCTGTGATTATATGAATTTATTATTTGTTTGTAGCTCAAGTCTTACTACTTCCCTTCAAAATAAAAAATTAATTACTGCTCTGAAATTTGATGCAATTTCACTTCCTGCTTTTGCTGGTGTAACCAGAGTTAACTGCTCAGCAAATAAATCTTGCCCAGCAGTCTGTTGCAGTTTAAGAAAATTTATGCTATTGGTTGAGGGAACTGCTGGAAATGTTGTACTCAAGGCTCTCCAAAAGGTAATTGAGAATGTCAGGAGAAATCATTACAAACTAGGCGATTGCCCAGATTTATCTGCTACACCAGACAGCTTTAAAACATGCAATATGTGTGAGAGGTGGAGAGCTGTTCCCGCACAGCAATGGAACGAGGCCAAGCCACTCACACATTTGTTCTGGCTACATATATTTTAAATATAAAGGAATGATTACAAGTGTCAGGTGCTTTATATGGCTCACATTAATTTTGAGGAGAAGAGAGGATAAAACCCAAGAACTCCTCTGTGGGTTGGATTTAGAGACTAGATGCAGGGAATTCAAAGTAACAGGCAAGATACACAGATTTTTTTTTTTTTTTACTCTGAATTTTAAAAGCAGCTGTAGGATTTGGACATAAAACACGAATCCCTATGACAAGCCTTAAGGCAATGTATTTCCAATACTCTGATCAATGATTTTTAATAAATGTCATTGACATGTCATTCTGTCACTGTTCTATACTGTTGTCAGGTTTTATGGAATAAACTTAGGATCTGAGAGATGATTATAATTGCTGTCTGAAGTTTACTTTTTAAGCAGAAAAACATGTGTCTCTTAAACTTTTAAGAAATAAATCTGATGCTTTGGAAGTGTAATAAGGAAAAATGTCTGAATAGCAAAGAAAAACTACAAAGTAAAACCAGTATTACACAGTGCAGCAGTGCAGAAACTCATAAATTCAAGTGACTTGAACTCAAAATTATAAAGCATGCTGGTAAGTTTGATACGTTTGATAATTTATGTATGAAAAGAATATGAAGAGCTTGAAATTTACTAGCCCATACCTGATAAAATTTACTTTTGATATGCTATCACTCCTGTGGTATTAAATGAAAGGCTTTGCACACCTCATTGCATTTTTTTATATGAAAGATGCTAATTTACTTTAGATTTTGGACCAGATTTCCAAGTACATATTTGCTGAGAAATCTGGGAAAGAATATATAAAATGGAGCTCCATGTTTAGCTAGGTAAACAGCGAACTTACGAAAAAAGCAAAAGGAAGTATGAAAAGACTCAGATTCAGATGCAAACAGAATGTTTTAATGGCAACAGCAAGGTGTAATTAAAAAAGAGAAAACATGGATTAAAAAGTTACATAAATCCAGCCTTTTGTTTATTCTGTGTTTCAGCTCAGAAATATTGCCCAATGAGACTGCTTTGCATTACTGGAAAGAAAACAGAGGTTGAAGATAATTTTTAGAAATGAATATACTTAATGTAGTCAGGAGCCACAGCTTATTGCAGTTTGTATGTTACCATAAGCAGGAATAACGAGCAGGGTTTATCATTGTCTTATTTACTTAAGCCTTGCTAATTTATTAGTGCTCTTTAAATCCTACAGATATAAAGAGCACTATGGGTGAAATACTTTCACAGTCTGTGTGCAGAGTTTACCATTTTCTCCTGGTGTGAAAAGCTAGATCACATGGGTCACCATCAAAGAGTTGAGAGATTAAAGCTCTGTAAATATTCTAAATGCAATATATCTTTATATTTCATGTCTGAATGTTCTGATGCTGACCACCTTTGTAAACTGACTGAACAGAGGATGATTCAGTTGTGCTAAGGTGACACATAGGCTCCAAAGCTTGCCCCGTATGGCTTACTGAAAAAGGTCTGTTGAAGGAACAGTGTTCCTGCTGTCTGATTTAAATCTGAGTCTTCATGAGGAAAGAGCTAGGAGTAAATGGCTGTCTCTGCTGCTTTGGGTAAGAGAGATGGCCCTCCTGTCAACAGTGTTATTTTTCATGGGCACTTGAGTAAGGGAACAGATGCCAGTGAGCTCTATCAAATATACAATATCACTTTACACACATGGTTTTCCAGCCTTTGGTGTTTGCATTGATGTTAACATTAGTCCTTTCAGTCCATTCCTTGGTCATCCTAAGGATGATGATATCACTCAGTGTCGGTGCAAAGGGACCTTGCACAGCTGTTGTTCTGAGGGATGTGTGTCATGGGAGGAATATGACATTGCTGAGAGAGTGTCAGGGCCCTCACAAAGTGTTAAAGTTATTTAGGTGGCTATTCTGCAAAGAAATGTACATTAACTTGAAATATGGGAAATATCTGTAATAAAGAGTTCCAGTTTATTTGATCAGGGAGAAAACCTAGATAAAGAAAACCCTTGGGTGTTTTTAAAATGTTTCTTAATGCTTTTTATGCTCCCCAAGATGCAGTGAAGGTCAGTGCAGTAAGAAATGTCTCCATTGATTTAGATAAATGGTACCACTTTGCATTGCATTCCATTTTGCCTTTTATCCACTTGAAGAGCTACCATAAGATTTTACCTTAGGCTGTCAGGCAATGTGCAAATTTTTCATAATCCCTGGTAAGGTTATTAGGTTGGCATGTCTCTTACCCTTTAGGGCAAGTACTTCCACTAAGGGACTTTTCCATTTGTTCTTATCATTGTGCCTGCATCATAAATATTTATTTTTGCTAATAATTATTTTCTCTTGTATTTTATTAACATATAAACCAAAGTGATATTCAGGTTAATTTAACTTTAATATAAAGATGAAAATAAAAATATTTCTCCTTTCATAATTTGTTTGTGTGTTGCCACAGTTGCTCTGCAACCATTGCTAAGTGGTACTGCAGGGTTTATAAGGCACATTGGAATACTGAGCAATGAGACAATGGTCACCAGATTTAATGGTATCTAAGAACAGCAGAATGACTTTCAGGAAGCTCCAGTGTTGAGACCATGGCCTTATGAACTCAGTGGGAGTTTTCAATCCAGATACAGAAGCTATTGCTATAGAAAGCTATCTTGTTTAATAGGCAGTTAAAATACCTATATATAGAGGTGTGTGTATATATATATGTAATTGTTACACATCCTCAAGGATAAAGAAACACAAACACTGTACAGGACTGCCACTGTTTATATTACAGGTGAAGCACTAGTTGTCATACTGGAGGTTGCTGGAGCTTTCCCTTATAATTGCAAAGATTGTTGTTTGGAGTAGACTAATGCAGACTTGTCAAGTCTCACGCTGTAAGGTTTATACTTTGTTTGCTGCCTTTTTTCCAGCTGCAGTTATTGCCCTGGCTTGTAGCAGCTTCTGTGCTTTCATCAGAGATTTGTGCAGGCAGAGCAGGAGCTGGAGGGATGCTGTGGTGCTGCTGCACACACCGCTGAGCACTGGGAAAGGGAAGGTTTTTCGAAGGAAAAGCAGGCAGCATTTGACTGCTGCAGTCTCTTCTGTCACACCTGAATATGTGCAAGTCTATGTGTCTGCTGGGAATTAGGAATTACTGTGACAGGAATGTTTGAAAGAGAGATCAGTGGAGTTTCAGACTTCACACTTGACTCTTTACTGGGCTGACAGTGCACATGGCCAAAGATTAATTCTTCACCTTACAGAAATGATCACTGCACACACATAACAATCAGTCCTTTACAAAAATTATCCCAATTTAGCTGTGACATGTAACACCACTGAACTGATGTTGATTAAGACTGATGAATCTGGCCCTTGAAAGCTCAAGGTGGTCAGTCCCAAGAACTTATTGATGAAGTCCCAGCTTTCTTCCTACCTTGTTGGTGTCTTTTGCTCCTCTGACCCTTTCTCAACAAGAAGAAGGCTCATCTCATCTGGCCATGCCATCTTAGTTTTATGATTATTACTTCTGATGGCCTTTATTCTTTTGGTATTAATGTATGAAAGGTTCATACACAGAAGTGTTATAAGATCAGTGTTTGTATTTAAAGTGAAATACAGATTTGTCATATGCAGAAGCTAACAGAACTGAGGCAAAATTACAATAGATCCTTTGATGAAAATAATATTCAAAATTTATAATTAAATTTGTTTTGCTAAGTTGTTCTTCAGAGATTGAAGCATCTTTAAACATAATGAAGGACAGTACAAGATATTATCTTTAGCTTGTACCAACTCTAATAAAAAATGTGAAATACTCTCCTAAAGGAAAAAAAAAAACTGTGAATAGTTTTCTGATGATATAGTGAGCTGAACTGACTCCATAAATATTGTAAGCCATGTCAAAGCTGATTTCAGTGAGTGGGATGATGCATGGAGGGACAAGAGTGAGAGGGGTGTGGTGAAATGAACTTCATCCAGGAGGAAGTGAGCTAGTCATCTTACGGTACTTCCCTCTGAGATGTATATTTTTGGAAACTGTAGATTTTTACACCTTCTATAACAACTCATTATTTAGAATAAACTTAGGAAGATCTACCTGCCCCAGTGTTAGTCAGGAATGACTAGCCCTGCTGTAGGATTGAAACTTGCCCAAATTTGTGTCTTCTCCAGCAAAGATGAATGTCAAAACCACTGCATTGTTGATGCAAACTAGATACTGAAGCTTATTTTGTTTGGAATATCTTGGTGTCACCTTAATGGGTCAATATTTTTTTTTAATTAGCATGCTTTCTGTGGTTTAAGGAGTAACATTTTGTTGGTCCACTTTGAGCAGTAA
Source organism: Anomalospiza imberbis (assembly GCF_031753505.1). Classification (NCBI taxonomy): domain Eukaryota; kingdom Metazoa; phylum Chordata; class Aves; order Passeriformes; family Viduidae; genus Anomalospiza; species Anomalospiza imberbis. The sequence goes on along the minus strand of NC_089684.1, from coordinate 37,084,505 downwards.
GTGTTGAAATCCTAGAAGAGCTGTTTTTATAAAAATATACCATAAATGTCTTCAGTTTAATTCTTCAGAATGCTCCTAATGGTAAAAGATTTGGTCTTCTCAAATCATGTTGTCAGGTTTTAACCTTAGATTAGCCTACTGATCATGCAGAAAGTAAAGCCAGAAGAATTTACAACTAGACCACACTACTAGATTCAACTTTGGAAGTATATTGAACTACTACTACAATCAGTTTGAAACTGTCAAAAAATAGCTGTAGTGCAGAAAAATTCAGAGACAAATAACTGGTTGAAAGTCAGCGATAAGAGTTAGAAATTCTGAGTGCTGCCATTGCTTCTCAGAATAAGGACAAATCTGGATTTTGTTGCCTTTCTGCTTTGAAGTGAGATTTGTGGTTCAAATTGTATAGGCATGAAACTATTCCTTGAGATTGCATTTCCAATACACAATTTAGATCTGAGTAATACAGGGATTTAAAAAAAAAAACCTTCTTTTTCTTTTGTCCTGAGAGAAAGATATTTCATTTTGAAATTGTGGCTGGATGACATTGCTGTCCAATATCTTAAGCATGGATGTCATAATGTTTATGAATTCCAGAATTAGTTAATTGCCCTTTAAAGATCCCAGGCCAAGGCAGCATTGCCTTTGGGTGTCATTCTTTTCCCAAAAAAATGATACTACAGGTGAGATACAGTTTTTTTACCCGTTTTTTTTTTTCCCTTTATGTTGTCACTTCTGTGCATTAGTGAGACGGAAGTGCTCAAATTCTACTAAAATTATTGACTTCAGGAGTTTGCAACTTGATTCATATGTACATGTGGCTGTAGATTATCTGCATTTGTTACAGACAACGTAGGATTATCATATCTAAATTATGGGGATGAGTGGAGACTTAGTAACAACTATAGTGATGAAAAAGTCTGGTTTCTCATAAATGTTATTTGTTGATACCACGTGCCTCCTACTCTGTTACCCAAAAGCACATTACATTTCTGTAATCTTTAATTTCAGCCACAAATGACATATTGAGGTACCTTTATATATTGCTAGGCAAAACAGATTTGGATATGTTACACTGAAGCATTCTGATATTATTTATTATCTAGCCATTATCTATTGCTGGAATGGTCATAGGTAAAATGAAATGTAGAAAACTGATATTTTTGTCAAGAATTAGACTTTATGAGGAACTGCATTGCATAAAGGATGAAATGAAGGATGTATCAAGTTCCCACAGAGATGTTTTCGGTTACTCAAGTATCTTACTACTAATCATTCTGCTCCTATATTAGATAAAACGAAATATTTCTGCTGAGCAGTCTGGTGTAACATTTAAAATTTAGTAAGATGTTGTGGGTTTTAATATTGCCAGAATGTGAGTCTTAAAACAGTAGAGTTATGAGAAAAAACTTTGTCACTGTCACTGATTGCAATGGTCCTATTGAGAGTCTATAAAGCAACTGAAGAATTCAGAATTAAGTAAACACTTGTGTTGAAAAATAATCAATGAATAAATCAGAGAAGATTGAAAAAAAGTTACTCTATAGATTTTATGCCCTCAAATAGAAAACCAGGAACTAAAACAGCAGATAGTCAAATAATTTTATGGCCTTTTATTTAAGCAGTGATTGTATACCACAGTCAGCGGGGTACATGATAATATGAAATTATGTTTGTGTCTGAGACTTTGTTCCTGTTACTGCTTATCTTTATTTCTGCAGTGTTTCGTAAAGAAACTTGCTGGGCTCCTGTATGCTACTTATTTGCAGTGTTTCACACTCTATTGTTCATTTTTAGGGTGTGCTGAAGAATTACATTTACAGTCATTATCTTCACAGAGTATTTTGTCTTCTATTACTTGTGCATATTGGTTTGTTTCAGGGCTACTCATTTGGGACTGCTGGGTTTTATTTCCATGTTGCTTAATTGGCTTTTATGAATGACTGTATTGATAAAGGTGCAAAGTGATGAATATTTTGTCAGCTGAATTTTCAACATTTTCCTCTCAAAAGAAGAAGGGTAAGGATGGATTTGTAACTTGTCACAGACAGGGCTTCCTTCTCTTATTATCATAGATCAGTGATACTTTAAATTGTTTTAATTTTGAGACAGAAATCACGAATCATTACAAGAATCTGAGAAACTGCATGAACTTTTTAAAGAGGTGGAATTAAAAAGAGTGGTCAAGCTGAGGGAAGTGTTGGCCCCAAAAACGTCCCTTTAAATAATATAATGAGATTCCAGGAGGCATTTATGTCCTTTGTGAGTTTCCTTTAGAAAGTAGCAGGTTCCAACCTATTTGTAAACACATTAGCTGCATTTCCTTCTGTCTTCAAAGGGATAAAACTAAGAGTGTTTGAGACTTTAGGAACCATCCTTGCCCTTTTTTTCACACTCCACAGGCAGCGCAGTGGTAGAATACACAGTGGGATTCTGACTTTAAAGTCCTCATTTTACCCTTAAAGCTGTGCTGCTGACAGTGCATTTTTGAAAAGGTCTTTAGCTTGAAGTGGCAAAAAGGTCTGTATGCTAAATACAAGAGACTTTGATGTTTTTTTGTTTTCTTCCCCTCTGAAATTTTAAATGGGGTTGAAAAGTCCTGTGAATTGAGTGACCTATCCAGCAATAGCTGTTGTCAATATGTTAGGTGGATTTGAATGAGCCTTGCTTCAGGCTTTTTATAAGAGTTGATCATATAATTTGAATCTAGTTTGACATATGTGTCTGAAATATGGCTTTAAGAAAAGAGAGAAGTTTATGAGAAACATGATTCTTCCTTCTGTTCCTATTTTCTTCTGCTTTTGGAACTTCTATTAAAAGTGCATCTCTATGCATTAGTACATAATTGTTTGCAGTACGCAAGGGTGAAGCAAGCTGTACATGGAAAAAGAAATCTATGGGTTTTGGAATGGTTGATTGTTTTTACAGTAAGTCAACATCAAACTCCTGGAGTTTTTTTGTTCTTTTCTTTACTAGATTCCTAGTATCTACATATCAAGTCTGAATTTTGATGCTTCAAAATTTCTTTATCAAAATTAGCAAGGATCTGTAATAATAGTCATTATATTTATTCACATAATCTGTTGATGTCATTAAACATGATCTCTGGTTAATACCAGTTTGATAGGTCTATATTAATATCAAATATCTGTCTATATCAGATATACAATACACAGTGTTTAGGTTTCCATTTTAAATGGTTCTTTTCTGTTGCTGTTTCTCTTTTTGGCTTGTTGATGATACACTGACTAAAAGGTAGAAGTAATAAAAACATTCTAATAGAGAGTGTTCTTGTTGAATTCAGTTCTTTTATATTCTTCACAACTGATCTCTATGCTGTTCATATCAAAGCAGTCCAGGCTGTTATCTCTGAAAAGAGAGTGATATTTTACGTGTTTGTTCCCTGGGTATATTTAGCTTATGAATAGACTAGAGAGGTCCTGAGAAGTTTTAAGGTATGAATTGTGAAGGGCAAGAGTTATCAGACCCTACAAAAGTCCTGGGAAATTGAAAGTGCTGCTCTGTAGCTTCACATTCAGAACCATTACTGAGACTTGCATAGGGCAGGTGTGCCATAACCCTTTTTGCAGCTCAGCCAGTTTCCCTGGCTTAATTGACACAGACATAATTAAGGCATGTCTGCACCTGGTTGTGAGGCTTTGTTGCTACATGAAGGGCTGACAATTATCTCCGTGCTCCTTCACCTGGCCTTTGACCAGCATCGTGGTGGCAGTTGCTGTGGAAGCCATGTATGAGACAGAACAAGAAAATCTCATATTTAGAAAACCTCTTTCTCTGCTTCATCTTCTGCTTAAGAAATCTTGAGGTGTTTGATCCAGACTACTAGTAAAATAGAGGTCTCCTGCAAGTTTCTTGTCTGGATCACGCTTCAGATTCCAACCCCCTATGTTCATCACTGCTCAAGTCTGGGATGGGCTTATGGTCATCTGTAACTGGTAGTGTTGTTTTCTGCAGCTGACATTGCTCCAGCATTGCTGATGTACATGAACATCCAACACAAGGAGGATTAGGTGTCAGACATTCCTGACTGCTTGAATTTTCACTTTAAATTGGGTGGAGGGCAAAGTAAATCCAACAAGATAAGAGTAAGAAAGCCTGGAGAATGTGTGAGGGGCATTAAAACACACTGGGAATCAAAAGTAGTCTTAGTAGATACCTCTTGAACTATTGGTTCTTACCTTTGTACCAAGGTCTCCAAGGTGGAAGGATAATAATGAATTAAATTCACTGTCTATACTTTTGAAAGCTCCAGAGGTTAAAGCTATTGAGGAGTGATGATGACAATCTCTTGTAATGTTAAAACTACCGTTAAATTAGAATTAGATTCTAGGATTGACAACTTGTAACCCATGGGGATTTGCACCTGCATCACTTTATCTGTAAGGAATTCCTTCAGTAAGCAGCTCTCTTCACAGAGGGGCAAAACCTGTAACTTTTGGTGCTTTTCATTCTTAATCTGTGATTCCTCCTCTCCCTTGTGTCTTGTTGCTTTAAATGGGACGACTTTGGTAGTTACTGGTATACTGTTTGGGTTTGGTTGTTATTTTTTAGTGGAAATTTACTTCTCCCTGTCCAGAAGCCCAGATGCAGCAGTGGGTGGCTTTGACACTCAGAATTTTTGTGAAATGGGTGTTGGAGAAAGAACAGTGAAGGCTTAACACTGGCACCACTTTACGCCCAGGTGAATAATTTTAATTATCCATCTCTTTCAGAAGAGTGCATATTGAGCTCACTGGCTACACCTGACTCCTCCTGACTCTGTATCTTCCCTTTATATTTTCAGTTTCCAGCAGCCTGCTGGTGCTGGCTGTTGGTCATCTCAGGAGATCTGAACTGGTTTTGTCCCTTTGCAAGTTCTATTAGGCCTATGTGCAGTACTCTCATCTGCTTGAGTTGAGCTTAGGATGTGAATTTAGACTGCGCATATGGCAAAGTATTGGACTTAGTATTGACTCCAATTAGACTTGTATTAGCCTGGGGAACCTGGGAAAAGTATTCCTTAATTAAAATGAAGCAAGTATGATCCCCAAGCAGGGAGTCCTACCTTGTTCGCTCTCATAAACACGCTTAGTATTTGATGCTGTCTTCAAAAAGGGATGGCTAAGGAAGATTAAAGTAGCTTCCGGTCTCAGATTTATGGATGGGAAAAACTCAAACTGTTTCTAGTATCAGCAGGTTTTGCCTAGAGCTTTAAATAAAGATATCTTTTTTCTGGGTTATTTTTCTTGTTTTCACATATGTTACTATAAAAGGAAACAGTGGGTGTTAGCCGCATCTACTACCAGGCTGTTCATACTCATTGCCACACACTTGATACTCTCTAAAGATTGTACAACTTCAAGGTATAATTCCTAAAGTGCCAGACATGTCATTTTGGAGGCTCAGGTTTTGGTATTGGGAAAAAAAAATTACTTCAGCATGGCATGGGTGATTGCAGAGTTAGGTATTTTAGTGAAAAAAGTTAAATGAAATATCAGTTGTTACTGTGAGACTTTAGTCACCAGGTAATTTTGAGTGTTCTGGCACTGCAAACAGTACAGGGACTGAGCTTTCTGAGTAGCAATCTTTCAGTTCATAAATTAGATCATTTTAATGGTCCACAAAGTGCATGGAAAATAGTATTTTCAAAGATGTGAGTAACTGTTCCTAAGCAGCCATGATACTTGTTCATCTGTGAGAAAATCTAGAGGGTTTTTATTTTCCTTTTGAGTTCTGAGGTAAAAAAAAAAGGCATACATTGAAATTAAATTATTCAACATTTATGATTGCATTAGGTTGGACTTTTCAACCTTATTTATTTTTAAAATGAACTCATTCACTCAACTGGTGAGAAATAACATCAGATTCAGAAATCTCAACAGAAAACAAAATGAGAAAGAGAAGAAAATGTAAGTTAATATTTTGCTAAAGGTATAGATTACCTTTTTCCTGGGTTAGGGAGACTCACAGATACCTACATTAAAGGAAGAGGGAGAAGTTCCTTTCTGCTGCTATTTTTATGAAATTAGGCATATAAAATGTACTTGTATAATGAACTGGATTTTCTTATTTACCTGAAACTAAGTTTCTAAAACCTTTTGTACAAAAATTTTGTTGAAAATGTAATAAAATAAGAATTTTGGTGGCATGACCATTTTTAAGAGTAAGAGAGGGGAAAACAATACATTGGCAATGAGGTTCAGTGTCAAATCCTGATTGCTTTAATCTTGCAGAATTCCCATTGACTGACAGTGGGGAATTCTTCTAAGTAGCATTTTGCTTGGAGCTCTATGAATAATGGAGCTTGTGCTTCTCACGCAAAATTTTTAGATTTTTTTTTTTTTTTCAGTGGGTGAAAAAATATCATGTACTGGCTTTATTCTTTCAGACTCAGGCATATTGAGAAACTGAGGTTTTTAGCTCCAGTTTTAAAGCCTTGCTCTGAAAATAGGAGGTAGAGACCAAATATACTGTTTTGCCTGTGATCTGCACACTGGACTTCTGGAGGGCAGACTTTGGCCTGTTCAAGAGACTGATTCAGAGAGTCAGCTTTTAAATACAAAGGGGTCCAGGAAGAATGGATATCCTTCAAGAATGAAATCTTGAAGCTGTGGGAGCCAGTTGCACCTATGTGCTGAAAGATGACCCAGCAGGGAAGATGACTGGACTGCATGGGCAGGGAGTTTTGAAGGAGCTAAAGAAAAAAAAAAAACCAAAAACAAACAGGGTCTATCACCTTTGAAATGAGGGGCAGGAAATTCAGGAAGTATGTAAGGATGTTGCTAGGTCATGTAGGAAGAAAGTTAGAGGCAAAAACCCAGTTAGAACTTAATCTGGCTACTTCTGTGAAGGATAATAATAAAAAAATACTTTTATAAATACAGTAATGGCAAAAGGAGGGGCAAGAAGAATCTCCATTCTTTATTAAACATAGTGGGGGGAAATGTAGTCACCAAAGATGAGGAAAAGGCAGAGGTACTTAACACCTTCTTTGCCTCAATGTTCCGCAGGACAGGTTGTCCTCAGGACAACTGTCCTCCTGGGCTTGTAGATGGGGTCAGGGAGCCGAATGACCCCCCTGTTATCCAGGAGGAAGCAGTCAGAGAACTGCTGAGCCACTTAGATGCTCACAGCTCTGTGGGACTGGATGGGATCCATCCCAGGGTGCTGAGGAAGCTCTCAAAAGCTGCTCTCCATCATTTACCATCAGTCCTGGCTCACTGGGGAGGTCCCAGATGACTGGAAGCTGCCCAGTGTGACACCCATCCACAAGAGTGGCTGGAAGGAGGATCCAGGAAGCTCCAGGCCTGTCAGCCTTGCCTCAGTGCCCAGCAAAATCATGGAACAGATCATCCTGAGAGAAATCAAACAGCAGACCTACAGATTGTCCAAGGGATCAGACCTAGCCAGCATGGACCTAGGAGGGGCAGGTACTGCCTGGCCAACCTGATCTCCTTTGATGACCAGGTGACCGGCCTGGTGGGTGCAGGGAAGGCTGTGGATGTTGTCTACCTGGACTTCAGCAAAGCCTTTGACACTGTCTCCCACAGCACACTCCTGGAAAAGCTGGCAGCCCATGGCCTGGACAGGAACAGTCTTTGCTGGGTTAAGAACTGGCTGGATGGCCGGGCCCAGAGGGTGAGTGGTGGTGAGCGGTGCTGCATCCAGCTGGGGCCAGTCACCAGTGGTGTCATTATAGATAAAATATATAATTTTTTTTTTCCTGTGTAGACAGTACTCATTCAGGTCCTTGCTGTTGAGAGTATGAATTTTCTTGTTTATTCAGTGGAGGTAGGTCTTTCAGAAGTATTTGCTTCCATTGTAACATCCCCTTGATTCACCCCAGTTAAAATGAACAGGAAGAGGACAAGATAGCACCAGCGTTTTAGAGTATTTACCTTTATTAATTTCTATTATATGATGTGCTTTAAAATAATGTCTAAGGTTATACAAAAGAAATACTAAAGATTGTGCTTTTCATTGTGGTTAAACTACTAAACTCGAAATTTGAAGTTAAATGAATCCAGATTGCATGTGTTTATTTACAGTGTTCTGAGGCTTTCTGGAGACTTATCTTGTTCATATTATAATGTCTGGCAACACTGATGATAACTGAAAGAGACTGGGGTCAGTGGTTCAGTGGTATTGGTAGCCTCTGCACTGGCAAAAGGGTATCATGGGGAAAAATCACATCTTGTCTATTTTTTTCTCAAGTGTTGTTCTACTTATTATAATTCTGGAAAGGCTTTGAGAGTGCATGAATTGGATACAAGTCTTTTGTGATTAATCATTGTGACCAAAAAAAGAGAAAAAAATGGATCCAAATATGACTCTCACTCTGAACATCAATAATGAAAACAGAGAAAGCTTTTTCCAAAATTATATTCAATCAGGATTATATCTGGAGTGCCTATAACAAAAGCTCTCTCCCTGTAATCTTGCATGGTTAAGTTTTAAACAAGAACAACTGATGAGGCCATTTTCTTCTCTTCCAACAATCTTGCAAGTATAATAATACTGAAAAATTTTCATACTCAGAAGCATTTCAGCTGATAATATAAATCACTTTATAAAAGCTTTTCTTACTCCAAACAACCCTCCTGAACCTTCTAAATGTCTTAATCTAGTACAGTACATCATCATGGCTCATTACATGCCGTGAATGGCATAGTGCAGTGACTGGATATACATTTTGAATCACACTAATTTTGAGAGACTAGCACTCTTGTGCTACTTTGCCCTGGTAAAAGGTGTATTACTATGAGATTTTATTAGCTGCTGCATCAGTCATTTGCTCTGACATATATTCTACATTCTTTTTGCTGTCACATCATTTACCTCACCGGACTTGCTTGAAAACCTGTATCAGCAGAATGTTCCAGATGCATCTGGTAAAATATCCTTACAAAAATATGTGCATGTATACTACTGAGAGCAAACAAAATTTCACTAATACTTTTGATTTATGAAGCTCATGACCTTAACAAGGCAGCATATGCCCAATATCTCAGGCAGTGCCAAAACCCCCACTTCTGACATGTTAGCTGTAGCAGACTTGTCCTGCCTAATGCACTTAGAAGGGTGCAATCATCAGTGCAGGTTGTGAGGTCTCATGCATCTATTCCATAATTTCTAGTTAAAATTTCTGGATGATGTCAGCAGTGATTTGAGGTGAGGGCAAGCAACAGGGGGAGGGCAGAGTGAAAATGTGGGTTATCTAATTGCATTGGCTTGAACTTGAGTTCTCAAGTCCAGAGATTTTCGATCAACACATTAACACAGAAACAGCCCTGTCTGTGTAGAAATACTTTAAAAACTCACACTCAAATGATGTCACAGCAGGCAGACTCATAACCTGTCACCATAAGCTGTGAGTTTTCTGCTGAAGATAGTATAAAATTGTACAATATTTCTTTTGTCAGTTGATATATGGAGGACATTTTTGCATGTTTTTTTTATTGACTTAAATGTTCTACAAGAGGTTAAATTTTTCTCTCTCTCTCTGTCTAGGGTGCACCTCCTCTGCACCTTTCTATAATTTTCATTTTGATGCCTCCTTTACAGCTACAGAATGTATTGTTCTGGTTTTGAAGTTTGTAAGTATTTTGAGGGGATGGTAGTGTTGGGAAGAGCTTTGATTTCTGATGGGAGCATATGTGCTCACGAGTAGAATGCTCTCCTTGTGCCTGCTTGGGTGATAAACAGATCTCTGTGTGTATGTATAAAACCAAATCATACTGCCTGTTCAGATCCAAATTAAGTATATAGGTTTTCCTCACCTTAAGAAAGACAATTTAAAAAGAAATTGAAAATTATCATGTTCTCAATATTAAAGTGAAAGGAGTTTTGGGGATAGCACAAACAGCAATTTCCCAATACCACAGAGCATTTCTTTGAATGTTTTTCTTTTCTTATGTATTTTGAAGAAGGGTGTTTCATTCTTACTGCATCTTTAAACAGTTTATGATCTCTCAGTAAGCAGTGAGCCAGTCATGGAGTCAATACCCCTGATCACAGATCATCAGATATTGAGGAATCTCTCACAGTGGTCTTTGAGTGACTTCTGCTCTAGCTCCCCTGGCTTCCTAGCTTTTATCCTCTGTTCATTTTCACCTCAGATGAAGAGTCTTCTGGAAAGAAATAATCAACCAAAACAAACAAACAAAAAAACCAAACCAAATCAACAATTTGAGACAAGCCAACAAGAAAACCTGTTGCTTCTCTTTTCAAAATATTTTAAGTAGACCAGTTCTATCATATTGACTTCTAATCCCTTCATTATGTATCACCTCTTATACAGCTTTCTATAGATTTTCAAGCAGCTGGATGCTTCAAAATTGTTTGGCTGTATAACCAAGGTGAAAGTTAAGAATCCTGGTTTGTTTAGCTGTCTGGTTTGGTTTTATTTTTGCTTGGTCATAGCTGCAAATCTTGATTAGCAAAGCCTATGGATGTGGATGTGTTTTCCTGTATAAAAACAGTCGTATTGGTCAAAAGGGAAAGAATTTCAAGACCACCACTGATTTCAAGAATCAGTGTATTGTTGGATTACTTTAAAATTACTATCATTACAGTAGTAAGATTTTATCATATGTAGATCAGAAATTTTGCTGATACTTAGTTATTTAAAGTCGCAGAACACTTATACAGTATTACCAGAATTTTTGTCCTGGTTGCTTGAGATTCAAGTGCAGTGTTTTTCCTTGACTCTTAAAACTGTAGGCTCTGCTTTATAGTCTCATCTTTCTAAAGCACTTTTTAATGTGCTAATAAAAGAGTCAAAAACCATTTTTATGTGGGACTTTACAGTATAAATTATGTATGTCAGTTTCAAATATTTCCCTGTAAGTAATGCATCATTAGCAGATTCTCCTTCAAACTGATGTCCCAGAGGAGGTAAATTTTCAGGTAAAATTTTGAATATTATTAATATTTCTCCATGAAATGTCAAAAGAAACTGACATATAAGAAGAAATAAAGGTTCCAGCAGGGTGGTTACCTTGTGTTATTCTCTAAGCAGTCATCAGTTTGATATTTACTGAAAAAAAATTGGCTGTTTGATTTTTATTTTGTTGTTGTAGCATCCCAATTCCTTGGATGCTGAAAAAGATCAAAATCTTTGATGCATCTAATACATGATTTAACCTTTGTGTAGAAACAAAATTATGATATACAATTATGAATTCAACATTACCATGTCCTTCCTTTCTAGTTTTTTTCTGACAATTTGTAAAGATATAATCACTCGCCTTTGTTTCAGCTGAGCCTTAAAATGTCCATATTTTGACCTTTTTAGAAGCAGAACTGACTGCCTTGAGCTTTCTTTTTTTCTTTTATTATCCACAGGCAGTATAGTTTGGGGAAAAAAAATGCAGTGCTGCTGACAAGTTTTGGCTTTACATAATTGCAAGAAACCTTGCCAGTTCTCACAACTGGACAAAAGAGTAGACCCCTTATTTACAAAAAATTTTTCAACTTGACTGTGTTCACATATTCATTAAAAATAATATGAATTATATTATTTCTCTATTCAACAAGGGAATTTGAATTTGTAATGGATATTTTATTAATTATTCAGGTTTTTTCTGTCTCAAACTCTCTAACACTTGGGCTATCCAGTCAAATGGAGTTTTCTGGAACAATAATGTTACCTGAGTAACATCTAGAGGGTAGTGAGTAGTCAGAAATGGATGCATGACAAAAAAGCAAAATAGCAAAACACAAGTTGGCATAAATTTGCATGGTATAGCTATACAAAAATATAAATAATTTTATTTATTAAATAAATTATTTGGTAAATCTTCATGCAATATAGAAAATAAGTGAGAAAAGGACTGTGTTTTTCTGCTGCAATTTGTTTTCTCCCACTCAATAATCATGACATTCTTTTACAAGTGGAGCCCTGGAAACACATTCTGAAAAGCACTGATTCAGATATCACTTTTAAGATCTGCGGTGTTTTTTTTTTTTTTTTTTTTTTTTTTAAATATGTGACAGAGTCCAGGAAGAAATTTTTTTTCCAACTTAGACCTGAAAATTTCACTAAATCCTTGGGTTTGTTTTGGAGAATAGGAATTGTATCTTCAGTTTTGCTGAGATCTGAGAAGCTGAGCTGTGTTTTCCCAGCTGTTGATGTGATGCAAGGATGTGGATCCATTCACTAGAAAAAATAGGTCAGATTGCCCAAGAGAAAACAAAGTTGTCTTTTATTCTTTGGAAGTCATCTGGATACTGCAGGGGCGGTTAGTGCAGCCATCTCTGGATACCTGGAGGTCCAGCTGCTCAGCAGAAAATAAGACCAGGCTGTTGGTGCCATAAATCACATCCTTGGCCATGTCATGGTGCCTGTACTGCTTGCACTGGCAAAGCTTTTGACACACTGAGGCTGCTGACCAAAGGTATAACTTCCTAAGTTTGAACTGTGAAGTGTAGGACAGAGTGAACAAGGTAAAAAAAAGAAAAAAAAAATTGAAAATGAACAGTTCAGTGGATAGAAAAATATTGAGAAGCGCTTAAACGTCAGACTGAATATTACTGCAGTAGCAATCGTGGCAAGCTCTGGAGTGCAAGACCTTCATGTGTAACTTGAAATAAATCTTCAGGTTGTAAACTGGCAAGGGAGGGAAAAATGGAAGAAATCCATAGCATAGCAGTAGAAATATACTCCAGATTAAACAGGCTTGCAACACTAGAATGCACCAAATGATGAAAATAATTAAAGGGGAGCTATAGAGATATAAAAATGGAGACGAATGCTCTCAGTGAGAGCAGTGTAGCATTTATTCTCCTCGTGAAAGATCCTTTGTCTTTGGAGATAAGAGCACAGTGCCAAATCCCCAGTGAGAGCTGCCTAGCAACTAACCTGCCGAGTGAGGGCAATGCAGCACTTAATCTCTTTAGTAAGCAAGTGTAGCTATTAATTTAATTAGTAGAGGCAGCATACCATGAATCAGTATGGTAAACCAGGAAAAAAATTTAATGAAGATTTTTTTTTTTGAATTCTAAACTCGAGTGGTCGCATCAGGGATTGCCTCCCTGTTACAGTGGGACTGCTGAAACCTTATTAAAGTAAACCTTTATTAAAAGTAAAGCTCAGGATACTGTGCTGTGGAATGGGATCCACTGACAATAAGCAAGAATTTATTTTTATTTTTGGCTGGGAAAGATACTTAAAAGATGGGAGGTCCCAACAGGCCCTCCATGCATTTCTCACCACTTTCATCTCTTCTGACTTGTGTTCTGGCTATCAAACATGATGATGATGGCTTCTGAGAATAGAGGTAGTGGATCGCTCTGGATTTGAGAGCATCTGTAAGAAATTCTCTGTGGTATGTGGAGTAGTACATGTACTTGTCAAAACAAACTTCCCCTTCAGAGAATAGTAGGAAATGTTTTCAGGAAGTCTACTTATTTGAGATTTTGTCATTAGAATGGAGACTTTTTCTTTGAAATCAAAAGAGGTACACAGTGACACGTGACAAATATATACTAAATATTTAAACTTCTATAAATAGTATCAACTATTCGTAGTTGTCATCACAAAAAACTATACTATTGGCAGTTAGGTAAGGCAACAGTAGCTAATCTATATCATTGGAGCTGTGTCCTAGAAGATTTTTTCAAAGTAACTTGAAGATATATTTCCTCAAACAAACCCAAACCTGAGAGACCTGCTGTTTGGTGCCAGTGTGTGTTTGCTTGAAATAAAAGTATTTGATCTTTATAAGTAGTTCTGTAAGTTTCGCACCAACTCTGGAGAAGATGGGAAAGTGATATATCCAATGGTTACTGTGAAATCTCCTGAGCAGTCACTTTGGTTGGGTGACAGAAATTTTACATCATAGCTGATGCATGTTGTGCTGTATGCAGGTATATAATTCATTTATTCTGTGGAAATATCCTTAAATATAGTGCTTAAAAGTTATCTCTTCACTCAATTTATTTTAGGACAGAAACAAATGAAAGCTCTGTCATAAAAGCTCTAATGCTTTGTTAGCAGAAAATTGTAATAATTTTCCAGTTCCAGGCAGTAACCAAAACCTGTCTTCTACTTTTTGCTAACCAGATCAGTAAAGATTATTCACCAGATGATTTCAGAGTGAACATGAAACTATAGATTATTCTTGGAAAGGTACTTGGGATTTGGATTTGACTACAGTCAGTGATGTATGTTAGTAGCGCTATGGGATTAAAGGAAAAATGATTAAGCAGTTAGTGTTATGAATACCATATGTATATACAAGTGAATTTATGTGTGAATACCTTCTATTTTTTCCATAAATATTTTTCTGACCTTAATAAAACAGTGCAGAATATTTTGTTCTTGCTAATGGCATAGTTTATATCAGCAGGCAGTGAAAATGGGTGCAACAACACTAGTTATTTGTGTGATTGACTCTATGGCAGCAATGTGTGAGGGCCATGAAAATAGTACTGGTTTCCTCTGAGACCTAAATGGAATGTACATAAAGGGAGTTTTAATTTAGATGTTATCCTGTTGCCTATTAGTGATGTTTTTCTTGCTTTTGCTCTCCCATCCACATATACTGAATCAGTTAGGAATTGAAGCTTTTGAATATCAACAAAAGTTGCTAAAAAAATGCTGAAATACAATGCTTAGAGCAGATCTTTTTAGTTATCTATCCCCCTTTTTCCTGTGAATTATTACAATGAATATGCTGTTAATTCCTACCAGAGAGTGAGCAGCCATGAGCACTACAGAACAGGTGAACTTCAATGGCATTTTGAGTGAAGAGAGGATTGTATTTCACTGCTAAGTCTGTACTTTAGCCAGTGAACTTTCAATAAAAGTTGATAGCAAGAAATACTGTTAAATGCTTTATTATTTTATTGATTAAAATTAATTGGTTTTAGTTATTCTAATAACTTTATTCAGATGTTAAATCATTGAAAGAGGTGCTTCTATTGTAGCACAAATACAACATTAGGAAAGGTAAGAACCTTTTTTAATTATACCCCAATGTGCTTAGAATGGAGTTCCTGCTTTAGTGAAGCCTGTGGTGTAGTGGTCTCATTTAAGGATCAGCATTTAATATTATGTATTTTTACCTGTTTAGGAAAAAAGATGTCCATGTTTGGTTTTGTTTGTTTTTCTTCCCTCACTAAAATTGTATAGCTGCCAGTATTCTGCCACGTGGAATAAACTGGTATGGGCTTTGGGGCATTAAATCAAAGTTTTGGTTTCATTATGTACTGCTTAAGTGTGGTAGTGATAACTACATATATCACTTTTATCATGACTTATCTAGTGCAAAAATCTTTAATATTGTCATAAAGCATGAATTAGGTTTTTCCACTTACACTGACCCCCCTTTAGATGGGTGCTAAAGGGTGCTAAACTACGTATACCAGTCTTGTGCTAGAATGCTAGCTCAATTTACTTTTGTTCAAACCTTATCCATGTTTAACATGAGGATTTAAAAATACTGAAAAATTTTAGAGACTTTGTGACACC
The DNA here is from genome assembly GCF_031753505.1 of Anomalospiza imberbis. Lineage (NCBI taxonomy): Eukaryota > Metazoa > Chordata > Aves > Passeriformes > Viduidae > Anomalospiza > Anomalospiza imberbis. Next base: position 37,069,030 of record NC_089684.1, on the reverse strand, counting down.
AAAAGACAAAAAAACAAACCTTCTCATCTTATCTTTTTTCTTTCCTTTTGACCTTCTTTTTAATATCTTATGACCAAAAAGCTGCCTCATTGTAATTTCCACAGATGCTTTTTCACCTCAGGTGTTGATAGGCTGCTCCTGTCAGGCTCCGTTTTCAGAGTACAGCCACATCGTTGCCTGTTATTTTGCACTGCAGCTTGAATTTACCTTCTCACCATCCTTGTAAACGTGACACTACCTTTAAGTTTATAGAGATTGAGGATGTGAGCTCCCAGTTCAGACCTAAACCAGTTATGCTTGTGCCAGACAGAGTTGCTGCAGTTGAGATATTTGTTACTGCTTCCACTAAAATTCCCTGCTCCTAGCTGTGTAAGCATTTGCTCTAGGGTGAAACATGTCATAAAAGACACATGAAAGAAACAGTTTGGATTTTAGGTTTAGAAACACAAACCTCAGACATTTTTCAATTAAAGAGAGGAAAGGAAAAAAGTAAAGAAGTTTTCAACTTTCAACCACTTTTATACAATTCAGGAATTTGTAACTATCTCTTTTATAGTGGTGAACAGCTTATGGAGGGGGGGGAAAGAAGATGAGGGAAATGGAAAAAGAGTGACAGCAAGAGGATACAGAGCAATTATTTCATGATCTTCTTTTAGTAAGATTTTTGGGAAATGGTAAAAATCTGTATTACTGGATAACAATCCTCACTGTGCAGTAACTCACTGCATACCCACATGAGCTTCTTTTTCATGTGACTAGCTCTATTGAAAGAATTACCCAGAGGAGCAAAGTCTGCTCAACCAGATGTGTTTGCAAAGAGATGTTATCCTGTTCTTGTTTTATATTCAGTAAACAAGAAGATATTTGTATTTCACTAAAAAAACAAACAAAATAGAAAAAGAAAAAAATGTACAAGTGTAAGCACATATATAACATTACCTTTAAATATGAAGCTCAAGTGAATCCTTGTCCGTCAAGGTCTGGAACTAATCTTAACATAATAAAAATACATTTTACTAAAATCAACCAAAATTACTGGATCTAATCTCAAACTAAGCCTAGCCCTTAAATTACTAGTGTTAAAATCAATTTACAGGTTCTTTTTTGGTAATGACTGACAGAAAAGGCAGATGCTCCTGTTAAATTCTGACCTCAAGATTTGCCTCATAGTTTCAGACCAACTGTGAGAAGTCAGTATTTCAAAATTATAATAAAGGTGCAGTAGAGCATTTATATATTGATATAATTTTATGCCATCAACTCCATAGTAAAAAGGTTTAACTTCCTGTTTTGAAGAATGATCATCAAATTATCTCTTGTATCCTTGAAAGAAGTTATTTTATTATTGCAAAGAATGTCTTCAATTTTTAAGATATGGTGAGTGGAAGTGTCAAGCTTTATAAAGGTGAGAAATTAAATGTGAAATTGGCCTAACTGTACTTTCTGAAGGGTCAGATGTAAGTGAGGATATTTAAAGCTGCTCAAGGTGTTATAAAACCTTTGTTGGCACTTCAGTTTGGAATATCTTACCTAATGAATTGCAAGAATTTGTAGGCTGGTTTTCCTTCTGTAGGCAAGGATACGCCTGTGAGTTTATCTTGTTATGTTAAATAAGTAAGGCTGATAGAAAGGAGCAAGGTGATTAATGAAAACAGAAAATCACTTTTTTTCTTGTATTTTTCATTGACATTCAGTTAACAGTAAACAGGACATTTAGCACTTGTTCTGCAGAGCTACTTTTCTCATGGCTGGCAGGATCACTCAAGGCTGAAGAATCTTGTGTTCTGTCTTCAGCTTGGATCTTTCAGTCTTTGAAATGGAGTATAAACCTGTTAAGAGACAATACACTACTACAGTCCTTGGGCTTGCAGAAAGCTGTATCTATTTACCTAAAATAATTTCTCTTAAGCTTTCTGTTTTCACAAACCATTTTTATTCAATTTCTGGAGAAACCTTTCAGAACCTTAGCAGCCCCATTCATCACCATTTAAGTTTTTCTCATGGAGAGAATTTTAGACTTGCCCTTGGCTTTTGTCTCTTCTGTCAATAGATTGGGAGCACAGAGGTGGGGAAGGATCAAGAGGCTGTGTAATTCTGTGCAGCACTGAGATCTCACCTTTGAGAGCACGTGGGGAGCTCCAGGTGAAGCAGGTGGTTCTGTGTGTGCTCACAATGAAAGATGGAGCCTGACACTGATGCTGAACAACAAACATCTTCTTGTCACAGTATTGCCTCTTACTTCCAGCTAATTATTTATATAAGGTCTCTTGAAACTTCAGAAGTGTTATAATTGATCAAAGCTTAACTAAATAGGAATTAGGTATTTTTCTTTTATCTGTACTAAAAATGTCTTTTTACCTACTGTGAGGGATGTTGCCAGCTCTAAGGGATTGATTTAATGCTCATATTAAAGAAAGGGATTTGGGGCCTGATCAATTAAGCACATGAGCAAAGGCTTCAGTAAGGAATGTGAATCATTTTGGCAGGTTGTAAATATTAAAATTGATATGAGCTCAGAGATGGCATTTTTTGTTAACTGGAGAAAAAGAGTCAATGTAGAAACAGATCAGAAATTGAGTTGGAAGAAGAAAATGCTGTCAAGTTTACTTTTCTGTGGCTTGTTGGATTGCTATGGAAAAGGGACCTGGAATTTTCAGTAGTGAATAACTGCTGTGTAACAAAATGGCACAATAGCTATTGTAAATACAGAGAGGGAGGGAAAGGAGTGTCCAAAGGTAGATGAAGTCTTATGGAATAAAATAGCTCAGTAAATTTTCTGATTAAACCAGCAATATTTGGAATAAAGCATTTAGAATAAAAATGATTCACAGAACTCCAAGTCAACAGCAATGGCATATCTTTATTGAAGTCTAAGACTTTACTTCTTTCACAGCATGAAGGATCAAGGAAGAACTGATTTTGATAAATTCCTCAAAACCTTAATTTTCTGTCTTGGTTTGAAAAGACAGGTGTCTGTTAAGGAAGGCAGAAGCCTCTCCTGAAATGGAAAATGTAAACTCCTCTCTGAATAGGTATAATTTTGAAATTAAGGGGGCTCTCAGGTAAAGATATAGGAACGGGAATAACAGTTCTTTATTGGGAAAGAAAATAAAAATAAAATAAAAATGCAGTAATACAAAACAACACTGACAGAGTCAGAATACGACCTGACAGCCTGTGGGTCAGGGTGTTGGTAGCAGTCCAATTGAAATGGTGGCTGCAGCCTTCCTGAGTGACAGATGGGGTTCTGTTGGAGCAGGGATCCTGTAGAAGGGTGTAGTCTTCCTCTAAAGAGACAGTGCTGGTGTAGATGGGCCTGGTCTTCCTCTGGGAATCCAGTGGAAAAGGCTGACTGTGGTTTTCCATATCTCTGATTATCTCCAGTTAGGAATGTTTGGCTCCTCCCCCTGGGCAGAGCATCTCCCAATGGGATGATGTAATTTTATCAGTCATGCAGTGACACTCAATGGCCCATTAACCGAAGATATTTCCCAGAGGGAGGATTGTTTGTGGAAGAGATAAAGAAAATTGCCCCATCAGATAGGAATAGAATACACCCCCCATTTCTAACTTAAAGCATTCTCAGAGCAAGGGGTGATAATCAGCATTTTGCTTATTAAACAAGGTAAAACTTCTAAAGTTGTTTGATGGCTGGTGCATTGTCAGATTAGGGGTGTTCATTGTTCAGGGCAGGATCTATCCTGAGTCCAATTCTCTTCAGCATTTTATTAATAGAGTCCAGTGTCAGCACTGAAAGCACTTTTCTCCTGCTTATTCATGGTTTCAAGCCTAGTAGGGCTCCAGTTATTTCTGAGAGAACAAGAAATTTTGTATATTGTTGTATATTTTGTATATTAGAACGAAAAAAAATGACTCAATAGGTGCTTGCTTTTTTTCTCTTATGGCTTTCTCCCTTTTGAATTACATCCTGCTGCCAATGCTATGCTTGGGGGTAATAACCCAGCAATAATTCCTCAGAATATAGACTTTAAAGTGAATTACAAACTGAGCCTACATCAGCAGTGTTATTGAAGGAACTGAAAACATCATATTTACATATCTAAACAAAACCATTTTAATTAAGCTGCTGTTTTCCCTCAGTGCTGAGGAGGTGGTCCCATTAAATGCTTTGCCCATTTTGGGCATGCAGGCACACTTCTAAAAGCAAATCTAAACTTTCTGCAGGTAGACATAGTATACACTGCTATAGGTGTATACAGCAGTGTATGTTAGTGACTGATATAAAGGAGTCACTGTTTCGTCAAATTCTTAAGCAGCTATTAGTCAAATATCTGTCACAAACATGCAAGAAAATTTCTCTGGGAATTTAATGAAATTATGTTTCCTTCACAAAATCCAAGGGCTCTCTGCAGATTTTTTCCTTCTGAAGACCTCTATTCTAAACATTTCTGGCTGCCTCTGATAATTGTTGGGCTTTTATCCTAATGTCACTCATAATTATTTTGATGTTTTCTGTTATTTTGAAAGTGTTGATATAAAACCTCTAAGCTATTTGCTATTCTGGATAAGATTTACCACTCTGGTCTTGTTTGACTCGTACTTTAGGGCACACATTGTAGATTAATCAGCTCATTCTATTCCAGGGAAAAGAAATTTATTTTGAATTCTGAATGTTTTTTTGTTGTATTTTTACTTTTTCTATCAAATATTTGTCTCATCATTCTGCAACAAAATCATCAAGTAGCAGGTCAGTTTCTGGTTAACAAAAATCCAGAGTGCTTTCTATAAGATGAAATGTTTTTTTGTTTGATGGCGTTTTCATAAAGGGAATATTAGCAGTGTTTTCATTGAACTAGCTGGAAAGATTTCTTGAGGGGAGATGCTTGCTAGTCTCTAAATTAGGACAAATAATCACTCATAGTTTTTTTTTTATTTCTTGCGAAGATAGATATTTTCTGTCAGGGGCAGATAAGTGGACCTATTGGAATAGCCACCACTTTCCCCTGCTAGTCTCTGCCTGTGGTATTCACCTTCCTAAGTGTGAAAGTAATAATGGAATGCTGTATTCCAGCTGCAAGGGATGGGCATCAGTTATTGAGTGAGAGAGCCAGCTGATGAGGCTCAGTTATTCAGAGGAGGAGCAGCTCTTGAAAGGATAGAGAATTAGGCCTGGCTACAGCTCAACAGTTTTGAGAAGAACAGATTTAGCCAAGAGGAAGTAAAGGATGAGTGGTCTTGATGATTTAATGAGGCAGATGGTGTATTGTTTTGAAATGAGGCTACTACAGACTTCCATGTTTTAACTTTGTTTAAAACTGATTGATGGTATTTTAGAGACTGGACTGTAGTTCTTGTTGGCCCATTTCTGTAGCAGCCTTTATGTTTATATCAAATGACTGACAACCCCTTAAAATACACACTAGGTTATCAATTTTTTGAGATAAAATCAGTACAGTCCATGAAAAATTTTGCAGTGATTAATGAAAGCTAACCTGCTTTGGCCACCACTCTCTATGTTATTGCTATTAGAGGTTGATGAGCCTCCACAGAAATACTAAGACTGGAGAGTATGTGCTCTGGGCTTCAAGGATGGTCCACTTGAAAAAATATTTTAACCTTTGCCTGGACTTCTTGGATGAGACTAAACTAAATTCAACATCAAAGTAGTTGTGCAGGAATGTGTAGCTTTTCAGGGGAGATGCTTGTTAGTCTCTATATCAGGACAAATCACTCATTGTAAATCTTATTTTTTTGTGGTCTTCTAGATAACCAAATTATTTTTGAGGTGTTTTACTTGTGACATGGAAGAGAAGGAATCCTAGTAGCTGCTACCTAATTATTTTAACCTCTGCAATGTAAACATTGAATAGTTTTATTTCAGACCCCATAAAGAGGTTATAAATAAAAATGATTGTCAGAATAGATTTGGATCTATTGATCTTCAGTGTCAGACTGGCCAGAAGGAAAACACAGAGTATGTATGTTAATTCTAGGGAGCACTAATGAGTTTCAGGTTGCTTTTGGGTTTGGATTGCATAACACATTTCCCATCTCTGCTTCCTGAAGAATTTTTCTTTAGATTCTGTAAACTAGGACAATAAACTGGGATTTCAGAGGCAGTAATACAATGTCGACAGCTTCTTTCATAAAAGCTTAATGACCTGATTTGTTAATGGCTTTGGATACTTAGATGGACCAAATTATTCTAAAATCTCATTTGGTAAGCTGCTGTGTTTTGTTTTCTCTTCAGATACAAGGAACTTTCTCTGTCATAAGAGGCTAATCCTCTCAAAGAGAAATCAGTGCCCTGGAAAGGGATTGGAACTTTCTCCTCAGCAAAAAACATCTGCAACTGTGGCAGTGACAATCCTGAAAAACTGATACCATGAGAGATAGAGAATTTTAGACTTTCAAGTTGGAAGTAGTTAAATTAATGAGGTATCTTTGAAATGACCTTAATATAGAATAGAATCCAAGGAAGGAAGGGGAAAGGAAATGTGTGGCCTGAACCGGTGCCGAGTACAGAGGGACAATCACTGCCATCTATAGCTAATTACACTCTCCACATAGAGTTTTACTCTATTTTATAGAGTATGTATTTTACTATATATACTATATAGAGTATATATTTTACTATTTTGGCTGGGTTAGCATTAATTTCTTCACAGTGGCTAACATGAAGCCACGACACCCACTTAATCCATTATTTGATTGTGGGGTCCAGCTTTGTTGATGCAAAATGCTTTACTGTGTCTCCCAGAAGATTTACCTGTTGGTAATACAGAACATCAGGGTCCTTCAGGATTCTGTTTAATTACTCAAAGTAAATTATGCTCTACACTTTATTTATTAAATATGTTTCTTATTAGCTCATGTGTCCCCAAGGCAATACAATTTTTACAATTAAAATGATAATTCTGTTACAGTGTTTTCTTAATTTTAACAACAGATTTATTGACAAAAAGAAAGTCCTCTACTAGAAGAAAAAAGAAAAAATAAATTAGCATTTCAGGCAAGTGTATGAAAACACAAAATGTGTCTAGATCAAGGAAACTTAGTTGTGAGTGTAGTCATAGCTTTTATAGGCCCCATTTGTACATAAAATATTTAATTAAAATCTGCCTATACTTCAATCAAATGTCATTTAAAAATTGCTAACTTGATGTGCCATTCTGACAAATTAGATAACAAAAGACAGTATATTTTTTTAAAATTAGCATTTTGCCAACAGAGATAGTCAAGTTTTAAGAAGTATAATCAAAACATTTTTAAAAAAAGAATTCTCACATGCCATAGATAACATCTACAAGTATTTCCTAATAAAGTAAAGAAGAAATGAGATGTGTATGAATGATGTAGAAAGACTTTGATAGTTGGTTTCTACCCTAAATATTTTGAAGAAATGAATGCTAGAGAATTATAGCAGATTTATTTACTTCCAGCTTCTACTTTCCAAAATTTTGGTGATCTCAGAGAGACCAATAGAGGCTCTCTATTGTATAAGTTTTGTATTTCCTTTGCCTTCCTTCTTCGGGGTTCATAGTTCAGTCAGAACCTACTATTCAAATATAAAACCTTATTAAAAGGTTTGGAAAAGTTTGTCTGAAAAAACATTACATGAAGAAAACAAAAGACAGTAAGGATAGGAAATTATGGGATAAATAAACAACTGTGATAGGGGGAGACGAGTTTCTGGAGAAGGAGCTGAAGAAACATTATATACAGGTGAAGTCACAAAGTTGTTTTGGTCTGGAGTGCTGACAAGGACAGGTAAAAAAGAGAGAGTAACAACTGATGTTAGACACATGAAAATTGGTCAGCTGAGGGCACACACATGCAAACCAAAATCAGAACATGAAAAGTGTGATTGCTTTGGGGAACACAGAGGGCCAGTTGCTTTGGATGCTAAGAAAATGTTACAGGTGAACTAAATTAGTAAAGGAAAATGTTGGATGTCTTCACTGGGATCCAAGTTTATTTGGTGAGAAGAAGCAGTGGCCAGAGACTGTGAGGGTTATCAGATAATTTTCTGGGGGTCTGAACACCAAGCAAGGGATTTCTGAGGGGTACAAAATTGACTATGGAACTGTGGGAGATTAAGGGATGTTTGTGCTGAGAGACATGACAGAGATTTAAAGAAGGCATTTTTCTACCCTACATATAATTAGCTTATGGAAATTATTGCCATGAAATACCAAGAAAGTAAAGAGCTTAGTGGGATTAGATACCTAAACAAGTAATGAGAACACAGGCAGTTAGTTATGTTAGATGGGATAAAAATAATTAGGCCTAAAGCTCATGCCTGGAGGCATGAAGCAAGCAGTAATGGGGCTAGACAGAAAGATCCCTACAGATTATTTTTGTGGTCCAAATTCTGAAGTCTAACCTGGTCCTTGATTAATGTAAACCCTAAATTCTAGGCAGACTAGATAGATGGTCTCATGATCACATCTAATGTCAGACTTATGGAGGTCATCAGAAGTGGTAATAATGATGGCCTGAAGTTGATAATACTGCATTGCTAATCAATTTTTCACCTTTCTGCTTGATCTAACAACTCTCCAAGTTATCTAAAAGCAATAAATGTTATTTATAGACTTGATTTCAAGAACAAAACAGAACAAAACCCTCAATAATAGGAGACTGGAAAACATTACTTTGGACTCACACAGTTTTATAAAACAGGTTATGAAGAATAACTACAGAAAATAAACATGATTTTGATGGATTTAGGCATATTGTGACTATGCTAATATATTGGAAATACAGGGTCATTTAGTCAAACTGTTCAGACAGTTTTAAGAATTTTAGGTAGTCCAGTTCACTCATAATTTATTCTCCATCTATCTCTGCCATTAAATTTAATGGTTTTGCATCTTTCATTTGACAGTACTTTAAAGCTTTCTACCAAAATTCTGCTTTGTTCTTTCTGGCTGTGCAAATATAACTCATTTGCCTCCCGCAGAAACACTCTTCCTCTTGACTCCTATTTATTGTGGTCCCTAACACGTCCTTGAGAAGGCAATATACTTCTGGCTTGCTAAATGGTGCATTGGATGTTGGATTGTGTGTGTGGTCGAAAAAAACATTCAGTAAATGGATTGTCTGCAGTAATAATAATAATATTTTAATTTTCCCTTACAAAGAATATTTGTTTTTCAAAAGAATACACATAAGCATTTTTCAATAAATACCACTAAATGCTTTAAATGCAGTAGCCTTAAAGCTCAGAAACAAACTTTTTTTCCCTTTATATTTGTCCTTTTTCATTCCATAAAAATGTCTTATTTCATTTGCAAGAACCATGAGACTACATTGTTTATTAGAAACTGCTGTCATGAAGACAAATTCCCCAAAGATTTAAGTCTCCAAACTGGAATATAACTGATGTTTTGCCAAAAAAAAAAAAAAAAAAGAAAAAGGAAAAAAAAATGAAGGATGGAAACTAGTACTTGGAATATCCTTACACCAAAGGTTATTTGTCAAAGGTTGGTTATAGAGATGTTCTGTCTTTGTAATCAGCCTCTTACAAATGTGCAACAATACTAACAGCATACGTGAGATGCCATACCTTACATTTTTAATTTTGTATTAGTGAGGTTTGGAAATGATTGTGATGCAATATGATAAGTTAGGAAAATAACAGTCTGTTGGTGTAATGGACACAACAAATGTATGCATGCCAAATATGTGTGTGTGTTTATATTTTTTCAGCTATGCATGTCCATTGCAGATCCTTTTTCTTTGGCGTACATACAAAAGAAACACCTGTTCAGACCTGAACAATAGAAGTCTGTGGTCTGTATCACAATATTTAAGTATGGTAGTTCCCAGTGTTTTCCTCTATAAAACTGCCATTCTTCATAGGATATGTAGCAACTAGAACTACTGCCTTCAGAAAGCTTGATTTGTGATGGTCACATATTACTGTCAGGAAATCACGATTTCTGACTGCCACTTTAGCAAGAGGTTGTAAAATTTCTCTCTAAAGAGAGAAATGTAATTCAGGATAGCATGCTCTGGGCTGTTTGGGATGCAGCATAAAAGCTATGCTTCTACTATATATTCCCATGTTTCTTAATTCTTGACCTCAGCAACTTTATTGCCAAGATCATTGATATGTCTTGTTTTTTCACTAGTTTCCCTATTTCTTTAGAATTCATTGTTAGGTTTTGTTACAGGTATTGAAGCTGTACCCAATCACTAATGAAAGCAGTAGAATATTTGTTTTTCAGGTATTTGTTTGATTAAGAGAGGAAGGAAATTAATTTTTTGGAACTGCTAACTTGATCAAAACATCTCTTATTCATCTCTCCCAAGTTTCTTATTCTTGCAGCTATGAGGACAACTCCTTTTCCTTTTCCCTTTCCTCTTCCCTTTCCCTGTAAAAAGCTCTCTTTTGACTACCAGTTTTCTTGAAGTCGCTGAAATGGATTTGAACATATTATAGTCTAGTAAAGGACAGATATCTATCTTGCTGTTCCTATTTAAAGTAAAAACTTTCACTATTTCTATTATGCTAAAATAATTTTGTTCCCACAGAAGAGTTCAGAATCTAGTACACACTCCTTGTCCTTAAGGAGTGGAGTGATTTCTTTTTAGGTATTCTGATTTCTTGTACTGAAATGAAAGAAAGTTTCACTGTAGGCAGGAACACAAGTCTACCCCCTTCAAGATTTGCTTCCAGGAAGAGGTAGCTAAGTGTAGGATGCTTATGAACATATAAAAACAAGCATAATAGGATAGAGGACACCAAAGTAGAAGGCATCAGGAAGATGGCTCTGTGGTTTAGTTGGTTAGAAATCAGTTTCAAATTTGGATATTTGTACTTTAAATAAAACTTGTTTGCATTTCTTGTCTCAGAAGAAGTAATTTTGCTGTTAAGATGATTTCCTGTTCGATTAAATTCAAAAACTATTTAAGTCTTTCATATGAATGCATTTATCTTCATAATTATATGAAGTTGTTGAGATAGGTTTTGGATTTCACTTCAATATTTCTTTCCTGATGCTGAATTCAGTTAGTAGTATTTAATTTGATTATTCTACTTGGAATTCTTTTTCACTTGACTATACTTTCTGCATCACTTGAAAGTTCAAATCAAACAAAAATTTTCAAAAACGAAGATCAGAAATAATCATCTTCCTTTAGTAATAATCTTTCTAGTAATGTTGAATTAGAGAAATTTCCATTTTCAGTTTATAATACGGATTCATGCACACTCCACTATGAGGAAAACCATTTACAGGCAACATCAGAAATCATACTTTGATGAAATTGTGGGCCGCTTCTTTCCTCTGTGTCACTCAAGTCACCCAACCCATTAACACCTGCTGAATCTTCTCCCCATCAGTCATCAGTGATGAGCAATCAGTCAGACACTTGATAATTAACAGAGAGAGGGAAAAAAACAAGGCTAAAATTATTTCTTTATGGCGGCTTCATGCATAAGCTCAAATAACAGCAGGGGAGGTTTAATGAGAGCCTCACTGCCTGTACACCTGTAAAACAAACCTATCAAAGTGGAATCCAGCTGTGCATGGAACGCAGAGACTTTCCCCATGATTGTTATGTCCTTTACTTGAATTGCAACTGAGGGATTGTGGCACAAAAGGGAAACTGAAATTCGTTGAAAGCTTGAAGCAGAGCATGTGAAAAAGATGCTGGAGGATGACTTTGAAGCCTGCTGTTGTGAGGCACTTCTGTGGTCCTTGTAGTGTCAGTAATCTTAAAAGAAAGATCCATCACTGAAAAAGGTCTCTATTAGCACTGTTCTTCGCTGTCTGGAGTTGTTCTTGGTTGGATGAGTGTGCTGAAAATGCAAGACTTGTAAAGACTTGTAAAGATCCCCACTCTCTGAGTGGGCTCAGAGACTAACGTGAGGGCTACCAAAAAGATCACTCCCAACTTGTTGGTTTACTGAACCCACTTTGATAAAGTAAGTTAAATGAACCATGGTTTGAGTTGACCCAATATTTTCACTGATAAAATGGTTTTAAGTTTAGCTCATTTGATAACTTAGAAAAACAGAGAAAATGAAACCAAGGTGTACTATAGAGGTGAAAAGCTGCTAGAAACCTGCTGTTAAGATGCTTCCTTTCCTTCATTCAAAATAAACTGTTTATTTTGAGATCAGTTCAATTTTTGATGTTCTGTGGTATTGCTGAGGGTAAGTATATGAAGATTTACTCTGTGTGCATCTCTTGTGCATTAAGCATGAAAAGGAGTGAGGAATTTCTCAGGGACGTTTTCTTGAATGTGATGTTAGTGCTTCTTGTTCTCATTAACTGGGGTGTTTCATCTATTTGTGTTAAGGACAGTGTATTGCATTCAAAATAAACATCTCTGTATATAAAGAGATCACTCTTGGCACTTCACTCCTCACCTTTTCCTATTCAGAAGTTTCTGTGGTGACTTTCCCATAATTTTGCATTGTGATTGGGGCTTCAGCATAGGGTACTCATAATCTTTCTTTTGCAGCTAATTTTTTATTTTCATTTCTTCTGCATTTCTTGACTAAACAAAGGAGTTCAGTAAGGGAAGTTATACTGAAAAACTTGTCCAACAGGTTAAAAGTAGGTTTATCCTACTTTTTGTATCCTACAGCCATTTGTTTATCCTTTCCTTCACTGAATAGTCCCTGTGAGACTGAATTACACGCTTCCCAGACTCCAGAAAGTGTTATGAAAAGTAGAGAATAATCTAGAGTAATCAGAAAGTTACCAGTGTAACCAGAGTAGCAAGGTCACAGATGTAGACCGAGAAAATAAGGAAAAGAATTCCCCCAGCATCAGAGGCCTCCATTTAGAGATCTGAAAAACAGGCATGGAGTCATGTCAGGAAATCAGGATTCCTAAGTGTATGAACTCAGTGAATGGGTTAAATATGGCACTGGTGTACCTCACTTTTAAGTCTTAGTTTTTTTTATAAAGCTGCATTGGATCCTCTGCACTTTTCTAACATACATAAGTAGAAAATAGTTTATATATGAAAAAATACTAGTTTTAAACATCTGAAATATATAATGAATATATCCCTCATGAAACACTAGCCAGTTGAAACTGAAGTTGGTTTTCAGTGTTTATTTAATCTTTTATTTTAGGTTGCAAAGCAGATGCAGCACACCAGACTTCTTTACTCTTTCCCACTCCTTTTTCTCCTCCTGCCTCTCTCCTCCTCTTTAGCATGCAAACTGCAGATAAAAACAGCACAATAGAAGCCAGGAAAATAAACTGATCCATTTCCCATGCATATTTCATGTATTTGCCTAATCTCCTGCAGTGTTGACTTAATTAGGTAATTATTCCACCCTCTTATGACCAGTGAATGTCCTTATCGTCACTATGTCAATATTGAAAAACCCCAACAAACAAACAGAAAAACAAATCAATGACGTTTTCAGTGACAATGGGTCACATGAGAGCTTTTCAGTGCTGGAAATAAAAATGAGTTCTTGTTCTTTGAATGGGTGTAATATCCTAGGGACACTCCCTAAGTTCTTCCCTGCCCCCAGCTCTTTGGTTTCAGAAGGGAAAGACTTTCCCTTTTAAACATTAGTTTTCTGATATTTTTTGTTGCTTCCCAGCCTTAAATCAATGCCTTGATTATTCTTTTTCAAATATATAATCCTTCTTTAATTTTATTAATTTAGTTTTGATTTTCAAATATATTCTGAATTCTGAAATGTTGCATACCAAATAGATGATGATGATGTCACTTTCCTACTGATGCAACATTTTACAAAAGATATTTAATCTGTCAGTTTTATCAAAGTCCTAACTGGTTGGAAAACAAAATTCCTGTTCGTCATCTCCATTCTACAATCTCACAACCTCTTCTCAAAAGAAAAAGTTGCACTCCAGAACAGAAAGAGAAGGATTAGAGCTCTGGTCAGCCTTTAGTAAGAAACTGAAGGTTCTGTGAATATCATGAAAATATCAGAGAAACATTCACATGTTACTGTAAGGAGAGAACACAGCAACTTATGCTTGATTATATTCCAGCAGAAATTAATTTATAGAAATAGAATATATAATACGAAAATTAGTGCTACCAGTAAACCATGACATAGGTTATATTTCAGTTTCTTAGACCCCATGCAATAGCTTCTTAAAGATGTGGCATAGTATGATGAAACCTTTGACTTTCTATGCATTAATTAATGTCAAAGTTTTCTATCAGCATCATAGGGGTTTATTCTCTCTGTTTAAGTCTAATTAAGGGTTGAAAATATTTCCAGAGGACTTGACAGAATGCAATAAATATTGTTTTATTGCGCAATTTCTTACTCATTTAAAAGGAATAGAACTTTAAAGAACATTTAATTGCAGACTGTGTTGCAGTGCTTTTTCAGGTAACAGTTAATAACCATGAATGGCCAAAGGTGCCAGAACTACTTGTGTGCTTTCAGAGGGGTAACTTTAATTAGGAACAAGCTTTTCAAGGTCAATATCTTTATTCCAAGGCCTAGCTGTGTGGCACACATGTGGAGTGCAATGACTTCTCTAAGCATCAGGGGAAAATGTGAGGGGCTGATGCCTGATTCACCAAGGTGGTTTGTTAACTTCTGCAGAAGTTTGCAGGAATTAGGCTGATGGGATTTGCATCTTGCTGCTTTGTGTTTCCCCCTCATTGTCTTCTCTCCTGTACTCCATACAACTGCCCTGTTTGCATGGAGGAAATAAAACGGGAAATAAAACTGTCATGGCTACTTTATTGTCAGAACTGATCCACTGAAGTAAATGTCCAGTTCAGAGGTCCAAACCTTTATTTTGTTATTAAGGACACTTATTTCACATGACTGCAAATTTAATAAGGATTGGGCACAGAAGGATTTAGTTAGAAGAAGGATGTCTCTTAGAGGCTTGGTGGTTGGTGTGTAGTTTTTGGAGAGAGATTTTCGGTGACAGGCTAGCTGGGAGGAGAAGGGATTTGTGTTTCTACTTTTCTACCAAATTCACTAATACAGCACTCGTGAATGATGCAACTTAAATGAACTTAAACTTATATTAATGGTTTCAGAAATAAAAAAAAACCTCCAGGCCATTATTTTGCATGTTATATTCCTAAGCCAAGGTGGTCACTTCGTCAAAGAGAAAACCCTCATGAAATTGTTCAGTTTCTCCTGAAAAGGTTCAAATGTTGGTGTTTTCTGCTTAGTACATCATCAAAGGTTGGAAACTCTTCAAAAATGGCAAATTCTCTACTTCTTTCTATCCATGAAAGCATAAAGCTTATTACTTCCTCTCTCCGGTTTTTCTCCCATTTTCAGTTCCTTCCACAGATCTGACTGCTGCAGGTTAGGCTCCCATTTGGATCTGATTTTGCTCACCCTTTAGCTCGGTGGATCAACCAAGTAACATTCTCATGTGAGAATGCTAATGCTCAGTTTTCCAACAGCAGTGGCTTGAGACACTGTGGCAATTCTATTTAGCTTATGGTAAATATTTCAGAAAGGAAAAAAAATCCCTTGCCTTGCAGCTTAATAAACTGTCACAGCAGATGCAGCTGTGTAAAATGGATTTGAAATCCTCTTTACTTTTCTTTTAAATATTTTCACTTCTGGCTTTACATTGTTCCCTGGTTGTTTAAAGCTGCTTTGGATTTCCAGCACCTCCGTTAAATATTAGGAAATCTTGGTAAAAAACTAAACAATACAGTGTAAATGGCTTCAGTTTCCTTTTGAAGTGAAGATAGAGCTTGAAGTAGCCATTGGGACCTCTTAAATCCTACCTAATTACATTTTCCCTTAAGTGAGGCTATATATAGCTCTTAGAGAAGTCTGCAGAAAAGAGTCACAGGGCATTTTTAAAAAGCCCTACTAAAATGTTAATTATCAGAACATCAACATTTTTACTTGGGATAGTTTCTCAGTTTGAACTTCCCACTGCAAAGTAAAATTTGAGCAATGACTACTATGTTGCTAAATGTCAAGCTGAATCTCATTAGCCCTTTAGTAATGAAGGAATCAGCTTTCTGATACAGATATTTCAGCATTGTGTACAATAAATTCATTTGCATGTTTAAATTTCTCCAACATGTATGAAAAATTGCAATGCTCTGATATTTTATGGTTTTCTGAGAAGTAGTCCGTGAGGAGCTGAAGAAGGTGAATAATGGTAAATAATGGTAGCATTGCAGTAATAAAGAAAGAGTAAGTAAAAGTAAGATTAACTACAAAGGGAGTATAGGGCTATTGAAAGTAAATATATTCTGTGTTTTTGAAAAGATTTAGTGTCACAAAAAGTTGTCATAGGGAGGAAAGAAATGGGATTTTTGGTGGTTTGCCAAGTGAGGTGAGATTTTCTCAAGAATTCTCTTAAGTCTGCTGGTCACTATGGAATTAATGGCAGAAAAAAGATAAACTGTTTTTTGATGTGCAGAATGAAAACTGTAGAAAAGTTGTCTGTGAATAATAAAGATAAACACCAGCTACTGAAGAAGAAAAGCCCAGGGTTTCAGCATATTTGTTGTTTGAATGCTTGTTGTCAGAAATGCTCGTGATGTGTTGCCCTTTCAGAATCATCTAAGAATTGAAAATTCATGCCTGTTTCTAGATGTTTTCAGCTGAAAATGGCTGGGATTTATTTTTGTTTCAAATGAAAAATACGTTGGGAGAGAAGAGTTCAGAAAGATAGATGGATGGGTATTTTGGATTTTAAAATGATGGTTCAAGGGTGAAATTATAATCAAATCCACGGTGCGCAATAGAGAACTGAAGTTCACAGCTTGATAATTTTTGTTTTAGCATATATCCTGTGTCCACTGTCAGGAAAAAGATTAAATGTGCAAAAAAAGTCCTTCATAAAGCAAGAAGGCAAAATTTGTGTTAGGATTAGTGTTACCTAGAACAAAAAATTGAGGCCATATAATGAAGCAGAGAGACCATTTGTCATGGTCAATTGTATTTGCATCCTATCCGCTCCTTGCATGGAATCAAAGTTTTATAAATTTCATGTTTCAGCACCATTCTGTTAAAATTTGGAGATGATGAAGATATTGATCTATTTTTTTTTAAATTTGCAAGTGTTTCCAACTACTAAAGGTGGCCTCAGAAGGAGACTGTTAGAAAGATTTTTGAAAATTCAACAGATGGAGAGCTGGTTGGGAAATTAAGAGGATAACACTTTAGGGAACTAGTGACACAGGAAGATAATTTCACATTTAATTCAGAGAGAAAAGAAAGCCACTGAAGGAAAACAGACTTGACAGGATATGTGGGATTTAGGAGGAAAACTGATTTTTGTGCAGCATTTTGAGTGGATTTTCATTGTGTAAAGTGGAGGAGGTCAAGGTTGATGAGAAGATAGAAGTCTGCTGGAAACCAGACCAACCAGGTGCTAATTTCATCTGTTCAGACACAAAAGAAAATCCTCCCTTTGGAAAATTTGTGTAGGAAAATGAAGTGAGATAACAATATCTTAGCATTTTGAGGGCTTGGGAAAGATCTGCATTGAAGGCAGTACCTGGGTCTGTGGTTTGAATTAGAGATAAGATGTGAATGGTATTTATAGAGACTGAAAAGTTAATTAGGGCAGCAAGGTGGAAAATAGGTGCTTAGATTTATTCATGCTGAGTGTAAAGTTATACCAGGCAACTCTCAAAGAAGCATCAGTATAAAGTTCACAGTGGAAGACTTTTTTTGGTATACAGGCGAAGTTTTGTGCAAATTATGTCAATGAAAATCCTCTTTTGTTGTTATTACTGTTGCAGATTTTTGTTCCCCGAAAGTAGCAAGAATCACCATCTATGGAGTTAATCACACAAGGCAGTTGCTGGTATGCCCACATTTTATCAGACAGTCCAGTTTTGGCAATGGAATTTTCTTCCAATAAACATATGTGAATGAGGGTGTTACTCATACTTCTTCATACTATGCTTTGACTTTTAGCTCCTGTCATTCACATGTTTGAGATCAGGAACTGTCTAAAACATTTTCAAACCCAGTGAGAGATGGGAAAATACTGTATAAAATAACAACTAATTGTGAAAATTTAATGTAGAAAATACCAAAGAATAGCTGAGACTTCCCCGAAACCTTTTTTTTTTTTTTTTCTTGGATACCTACAGGTTAACTTGGGTATGCCAGTAACATGCTTTGCTTTTTTTTTTTTTTCTAGAAATTTAGGTGCATGAAGAATTCTCATAGGACATATTGGAATGTCAGCTTGGGACAAAATAACTTGTGAACTTCAAGTAAAAATGTATGTTATGTTGATAATTTCATCAATGGGATTATGTCAGTTTATTTTTCCTAGGACTCAAGATCATTAAAAGCATAAAAACACATTAAAAAACCCTCTAGGTCTATTTTGGATTACAAATACAGTTATTTTTATAAATTCACTTGAGATGAAATGTTCCCACTGTAAGAACTGTAACCAGTCTGTTGAACTATCAAGGATGATGCCCTGTGCTGTCACTGTCTTCGGGGACATTCTGTTGCTTCTGATGTTATGGAAACAGAATGAAAGATACTGCTTTCATCTTGCATCAAATAAGTAAAAAATTCAAATTCTGAACTGACAGTTCTAGGCTTGCAGTGTATCTGTAACATTTCTGATTTCTTCTATATATGTATATATATATTTATTTCAGTTTCAATAATTTTGGGACAAGCGCTATGACAAAGTCAGATGGGCAAAGCTCTGAAAGAGCCAAGGTTTTTTAACAAGAATATTGAACAGCAGATGTATAATGGTAACTAACTACTTGATAGGAGCCCCTGTAATGGTGCTGCATTTGTATGACTGAGGTAATGCCTTAGGTGCCAGCACAAACAACCATTTTCACATTTTCTCAGGGCAAATTTAATACCTGCAATTCTTAACTTTTAAGATGTAATTGGATTTTTGTTGATTTTTAAAGGAGAGATTTTCAAAGGTGGATTTTTCTTTTTAGAAAGTGCCTATTTTCAGGGAATGCTAAATGCAAACAAAACAATCTGCAAGGGTTCGAGTGTCCTGACAAGAAGCAGCAGAGTAACCTCCTTGTCAGCGTAAAGAGGCACATGCCTCTCCACCAGTGGTGGATGTGCACATCCACATCCTATCCAGCCAAACAGCACACATTTCCTTCAGCTAAATTGTACATGACACCAATCTAAATCCAGAATTCCAGTGCTATGAATATGAATTTCCTCAGTGCTTGTAAACATCTTGGTACAATATTAGTGCCATGCAACTGCAAAACACTTTAAAGATATGCTTGACAGCCTAATGTAAGTTAGACCTGAATACGTTAAACTCTAATGCAGAGCTATAGTAATTGATTTGGCTATAATTGGACATCTGTTATTAAACGTGAAATGCTGGTGACTTTTGAATACCAGCTCTGCTGCATTTCTTCTTCTGGTGTTTTCCCAGGTAAAAAAGATCAATCCCATATGAATATTTTTTAGATTTTCTGAGCCACTGGCTCACAAGACCTGCTTGTGTACAATGCAATTAGTGGGGTCCCTTTCCAACATGTGTTAAATTTCATATTTCTATTTTCGAAATGGCTTTAATTTGCTACAGCTTGCATTGATGATTTTTTTTTTTAATACAGACCAGGAACACCGTGATCCCTTTAATAATGGATATGTATTATAATAATAGCATAGACCATGAACTTATTTTCACTTTGCATGTTCTACTATCTTAAAATCTGAGATTTAGAAAAAAAAATCAAAGTGTATATTAATACCTTTGCATTAAAAACCGTGTACGTTTTACTATCATTCAGCTTATAGCTAAAGGCTGCAATCTTTTATTAAAGCCCTTTTATATTTTATATTACAGCCTAAGGGACCTTTATAGATGAAAAATGGGTCAAACACAGGGATTTGATGAAACCCCCATTCATTGTGTGCTCTATCAGCTTTTTTTCTTTTTTGCTCATCTTTCAGCTGGGGCAAAGGCAGACCTTTTCATTTAAGGGAAGCTAATGACCGTTTCAGATTCTGACTTCTAATGCTCTAGGATGTTACAGCACTTCAGCTGCAAAACTGCAGATGCCTATTTACTTTGGACTAAAAATATATATGTAGATAACTTATTAATGTCCAGTGTTGCATTTGATTTGAGACTTTTTTTAAGGCTAAAGGGTTTTTTTTATTATATGTTTTGAAGGATGTAAGTCCAGAGGTACAAGCTGTTCTGGTACTATCCATATAAATTAACAAATTTCAGTTTTGCGCTAGCAAAATACTTGAGCAAAAAATTGACAGAATAGGCACATGATTGAGTTGGAAATGTTTTCATGCTTCTAATCTGAAATGTCTTGCTGATTTTACCTTCTTGTGCTTGATTAAAACCCCTTTGAGTCCAGCTATCTGTCCAGAGTACACTAAAATAGTATAATATGTATAGAAAATGTAAAGCTGTGAAATACCAGTAGTCTGTGAAATCAGTTGCCATAGACATTGATGTATGTTAAAACTATGCTGATTCAATGAGAAAAAGCTTCCAGGAAGGTAAATCCTTTCAGCATTACAACATCCATTGAAATATTTCATTTGAGGCATCTGCCTCAGGTGTTTGAAGGTGTTCAATCCTGAAGGAAACAGCATATGTTTTTTCTTTATTTTTGTTGTGTTCTTTTTGACTCTGCCATTGGTGAAGTTCCTGGGTCTGAGAAGCTTTGGACTGACTCTCCAACCATTTGTACATTTGAAATGCTGATATATTTCCAATATTATGGGATTTTTATATTCTGACCTTAGTGAAATGCACTTATATAATGGTATGGGAAGCAGTAGCATAGGAGTAACTTGGAATTACATTTATTTAGTTACTTTTGGTGACATTTAAACTGTAGTGCCTTCAGTCTTGAGCTTGGTTTTGCATCTTGAGAACACAGAACACACAAGGCAGACGATATGCCAGTGGGCTTACAACCAACTCATAAATATAAGGACTACATATTTTCATTATTACAGGCAACAGTTGGCACATTTGACATTAAAAAATCTGTATTTTTTTCAGTTCTTGTTGGAATCCAAGAGATTTTAAATCAAGTATAATGTTCTGTGATAACTCAAACAATTTTGTCTTGCTGTCCAAGTATAATTGATACCTGTTCCCCACATCTGAAGTGGTGTTAAGCTTAAAGTGGGTGAGCAAGGGAATGTGGATTGTTTTGCTCTGAAGTGACTAATTGTGCGACTCTGACTGAAGAGACTTCTTAGTCTCTGAATCCATAGCTGCTACTCACTGTTTCTTTGAAAGTTGGCCTTCACTCTATGACTGGAAACTCCATGTGCACTTGCTCAAATTTGCAATTCTGGAAAATCATAGCCTAATTTTTCTACCTTGGATCAGGGGGCTGTAGTCATAATGGTAGGTGGAGATACCTTGCATACCTGGGAGATCCATGGAAGATATAAAGGTATTTTATGAATAAGATGCCACTCAGCCAATGAACTTCACGTGCAATGAAGTTCACAATTGTGAACTTCACAATTTTGTGTTGTTTATTTATTGCTGGGGGAGTTTTGTATATGTAAAATTAAGTTCTCCACTGTGCTCCTTTTTCAGGTGGACATAGCTGATTTCTAGGCACTTGCATGTATTGAACCTTACTGAGCTACATGCTGATTTTTTATCATTTCATGTAATTCAAATTTAATCTAGGAAGGAAAAGCACTCGGACAGTGCAGCAGGACCTTAATAAATGTGTGGATCATGCCTAGAATTTAAGAAAATTCAGGAAAGGTGACCTCTCAGGTGGTGAGCAGTTCTCTGTCCTCACCCCTCAGGCAGGAGGTGTGAAGATGGGCGTGACAGAGCATTTTGGCTGTGCTTACTTGTTATATTGCTCCAGGGACTGTAGCCAGCTGGTACCTATTAGTGTCTTTCAGGCTCATCTAAATAAATTCAGGATATAGAATGGTACAGAGACTTTCTTTTGATAACTTTCCTTTTGGCCATTAGTATGCCAAGAGTATCTCTGCAGGGCTGAAATAGCAAATTTAATTTTTTTTTTTTTTTAATTTTGAAAATCTGGGAAGATTTTCACCTAACATATTAAAGATGGACAGAAAGGTGATGGGTGTCCCTCTTGTTCAATTTTTGGGCTGCACTGAAAGTAGAACTGTCTGAAGTGCTTTTGCCTGCAATACTTTTACTCTAATTGGGGTAACTAGCACACTCAGACAAGAAGCTGAGGCTTTGCATGATCTGCAAGTCTCAGCCTTTGAGTTTTCTAGAACTCATCTGTTGTTACTTTATTTATAATGATTCATTCCTGTATGTAAAAAAACCAAAATCCTTAAGTGACTGCACTATTCTAATCTTACAGCTCACTGTAATTTTAATACAAAATAAGTGTGGACAATTACAGCATTCATTACCAGTCCTGTCACTTACATAATCTTGTATCTTATGGTGTAGGTCGAAAAGAGACTGCTTTTGGCTTAGGTGGATTTCATATCCCACTAATTTATAGGAGCATTACTCAGTACAGCCTGACACAGCCCTGCAAATTGTTTGGTACAGCATCACTTTCTTTTGGATCAGATATTTGTTTTCAATTTGCATAGGCAATACTTAATCTAAATTTGTTGCACTGGAGACAAGTGAGGCAGACATTATCATGGCCATACTGGGTGCATGTCTCTGTCTACTGGTTTAGAGGGAGCATAAATTAATTTGCCATTATTCATCTTATCTTGGGAAGTTAAACAGAGTTTCATTCTAGTGAGTATTGCAAACAGTTTTATGGATACATTATACAGTATGCTGCACATAGCGCTCAACAGCCTGCTTTGCCTGTCATTACTCTTGGGTTTGAGTAGATCACTGTCAAGTAAGAAAGAAAAGCTTAAAAATATATGTATATATATGGTCTTTCATGATAGTACCAGACACCTCAACTAAGAGCTTTTTCTTTGTCTCCAGTTCTCTAGTGACAAATTCTGCCAAGGTCTTTCTGCATCATAGCTTTCTATTCCTCATCCACTAGCTCAACTTGGGCTGTACTCAAGTTCCAACCTGTATAATACCTTCTTGCCAGCAACATTTTGTACGATTCACTCTCTTTAAAAGGCAAACATTTATGTGTTTGTATCTTCCTGGCATGCCTCATTCCTCTTTTAGACTGTCTGCTTAGTTCTTCACCTATTTTTTATCTGTACAACTGAGGAATGATCAGCATTTCTTCTTTTTATCTCTTCACCCTTTCTCCCTTTGGTACAACAATCCAAAACCTACTGGTAACAGCTGCCTCTTAATTTGTTTCACTAACAAGTGTCTCAGGAATGTCTTTCATTGTCATGAAAACTGTTTTAACACTGTTCTCCCTGGGAGGTGTAGTAATCCAACAGTAATCCAGTAGACAAAACAGACAAAATAATATCCAGCTTTTGGAACATTTTAATTCTCCAGGTAGACTATAGCTTTATTCTGTAACTGTATTCTTTAACTTTTAATTAAATTCAGTAAACATTTTAAAATTTCTATTCCTTCTTGTACCATAGCTTCTCTGTTCTATTCTTCTACTCTTTTTTAAAATGGAATTGCTTTTCAGTACTTCTCTTTACGAAATTACTTAAAAGCATTTTACATGATAAACATGGATTCACTTTTTATATCTTTAATTTGTAGAACAACTGCTTTCGCTGACTTTTAAAATAGAATTTTAAAAGTAGTTGCAGGCAGATTTGTCAGCTGTTTGAAAGAATTCCCAAAAACCTTAAGTTTATCCTGATGGACAAAGATTAAGAGGTGATTTTTAGTGGTTTGAGGTTTGACCTCAGCAGATTATAAAGTCAGGAGTCACTAAAACAGCATGAGGCTGAGTCAGGGAAGGTTCAGGTTTGATATCAGGACAGTTTTTCAGCCAGAGGGTGGTTGGGCACTGGGATATGCTCCCGAGGGAAGTGGTTGCAGCAGTGCCTTGAGTTCAGGAAGCATTAGGGCAATGCTCTCAGGCACATGGTGGGATTCTTGGGATGCCCAGTGCAGGGCCAGGAGTTGGACTCCATGATCCTGATGGGTCCCTTACAACTCAGCATATTTTATGATTCCATGATGTTTTATCTTTTTATCTTTTATTAGTTCATACTTCCTCATGCATACATTGTTTGAGGGATCCATTAATAAGCTTGGGCATATTATGAGCCTTGTACATGTGGGGTTTTGTCCAGGGGAATTTTGGCTTAATTTTTTTCTCCCCTATAGTATGAGAAGATTATTTTCCCCTTTCCTTATCTTTTAGTTGGTAGTCAAACATTAGACAGATATATTGTCTGGCACTGATTTTAGACACTTTGAGAGTATTTTGTTCTCTTTCATATTCTGGATTTATATATTCAGCCTTTTTACATATTACATACTTATATGTTTGCCTAAGGAATGTTTAGGATTTTTTTTATGGTCTGCCCCTGTTTTAGGGTCTTGCAGTTTGCTTTTACAAGAAGATAGCAGCAGAAATTTAATTCAGTATTGAAAAACTCAAGTACTGAAATTCCAGCTACTTTAAGGTACAACTTACATTTATCATAAAAACAGAACATTGGATAAAAAGGTGTGGTGTAAATGTTTGCTGACATCTCTTTTAGATAGATATATCCAAGATTGATAAGCAGCAAGGACATGAACGAGCTCGGTAGGTCATCCAAGCGAGTGCCTTTGTTACAATATAGTCATGCTTTTAGCATGCTCCACAAATAATATTAGAGAAAAGAACGTTATTAACAATGGATTTAGAGATTGTTGTTGTTGTTGCTATTTTGCTATCTAGGAAATTGCTGAGAGACGAGTCTCCTTAGTAATATCAATCTATTTGTTCTAGTCTCAGAGGGTGAAAACAATTTTAATTCACTAAATTCAAGAGAACCTTTGAGATACTCTAAACAAAACTATTCTACAAATGACAATGTCACAGTTAATAAGATCTGGTATTTGGTGCCACCTGTGCTTGAGCATCAATTAAGAAAGATAAGCACGGCTTATAAAGTATGAGCTCTGGCATGGTTTTAACCTTGTGCTGCATAAAATCATTGTGGGTTTGAGGGAAGCTGGAGTGCCCCTGCTACAAATCCATGAGGATCCCTTGGGCATTGGGCTGAGGCAGATCCACTGAAACTGGAGACAGTATTAGACAGTAGTCTGGTTTTCCTTAATCTCGGAACATTTCTTACTCTTGCTCTTTACCAAAAGATGAATTTCTTATATTTCAAGTTGTAGTGAGTAGAACCTAACTGATCATACCTTATACACAGGGAAGAATAATTTGGTGTATTTTTGATTCTGTAATTTCCCTTCTGGGAAAAGGAGGGTTGTCTTGCCTCTCAGGCACACTTTCAAGGGCTTCACTTCTCAAGTTGTTCACCTACCACTCTGAGATTACTGCAGTTGTTTCAATGAGCAGTGTTTTGCCTATTCCAGTTTGCATCTTCCAGCCAGAGACACTGGCTACCAGCCAGCACTAAATATATGACAATGATCTGGCAGATTCAGTGCTCTGCTGCTGTACTCAGCACCATGGAGTGAATAGTACATAGCAAAGACTGAATTTCTTATGTGTCCCCCAGTTGTGTGGGCACTCAGGACAGATGCAGATAGAAAAGTATCTCTGCAGGATTTTTGAAGTTATAAAACTAAGACTATGGAGAAAATCTTGTGTGAATCACTGAAGTGTTCATGAAGAACCACATGGGAACTCTTCCTTGGTGAACACTGCTCTGGAGGTGCATAAGTGGAGAGAAATAACACCTAAAATTTTGATTGGTTGCTCCATATGGTAAAACATTGACGTTGCTGCTGAGTTATTTGAAAGCAGGATCACACCCTTACATTATTTTACTGAAATAATTGTGTGATCCAATGAAAAAGCTATGGACAAAACTGAAGAACCTTATTCTGATCTCCAAAGTGTGAGTGCAGCAGCTGGTGCTGGATTTCATGCTTGACCCTGCATTTTCTCTACTTCTTCAATGCAGGAAAGAAAACAGAAATCTCACTTCAGAACTGGATATTCCATTGGATAGCTCTCTTGGGAAAGGTTGATCTGACCATTGTCTTGTGGCCTTTTATTGATTTGCCTGCTGCTTTCCAAATATTCTTGGCAATAGAAGGTAACACATTATAGCATAAAGAAGTTGCCTGAGTTTGATCAAGACCAGCCTTAAAATTTGAAGGTGGGTTAAAGCTGCCAACCTCTTTTTTCTTACCTTGCACATAATACCTCTCCATCTACACAAACTATAAAACTTTTTCCCCAAGTTTTTGAGCTTTAGTTTGCTATTGTAAAATTTGTATACATTTAAATTATCTAAGGCACATTTTAGGACTGAAAGCTTTTTTGTTATCTACATGGTCTAAAGGTGTCAAATCTCTATTTTTCTATGCAAAAAGTCACAATTTAAATTGCTCTACACCCACTGTAATGCTTTCCTGAGTAATTTCTAATAAAGGTCAGGCTTATGAGATAATACGCTATTATTGGATGGTTTTTAGCTGTTTTGTGTGCTTTATACATTTGACAGCTGAAGAAGCAGCAATTCATTTACACAGAAAATGCTTCCCCACAAGCAAACCAGAACATGCCCACAGCTATAGATAGAAGTATGTTGGTGGATCAATAATGTTTCAGTGTCACTGCCTCTGAAATGTGTGTGCTCCTAAGCACTGATTCCTAAGTCAAACAAGAGGGTTTTAATGGCTAGTAGGGGACTTGAATTTATTTATCAATAACTGTCCTGCTTTCTGCATACAGTAGTCAGGGTGAGCTTTGACATCAAATAGGGCAAGTAATGGAGAGGTGATCTCTTGGCTGAAACACATTTGCGGCAATGCATGAACACAAGGAAAGTATGTGCCCCTGGCACACTGAACACCATTTATTCATTGGGAGTACACCAAGACAAGGAAAATTACACTCCAGAAGGATTCATATATCTATGGGAGCTTTGTGCTACTGAGACATGGAAGCCTGTACTAACTCCTTTAAAGTTGGGGTAGCTGCTGTCTGTAAGTTGTTCTGCATTCTTTGGTGTTGACGTCTGCTAGGAGTGCAGATGTAGCTATTTTCAAAGGTCTTTCTTGGCCCATTACAAGCATATTACTGAAAAGTTTCAGTTTAATCTTGTTCTTCAGATGAAAGCAAATAAAAAATTTCATAAGTTTCATTATAATCAAAGTTTTTGAGTGCTTTTTTTTTTGTATTGACATTTTGGTACTTGTAAACAAATGTACAGTGGAAGACTGAAGCAAGTGGAAGTATGGTGTGACACATGCAGTAGCTTTCTACATTAGCCATTAGAATATCTGTATTTACAGTAACATGGAAAGGTCAGCTGAATCAATTGTACCTTTATATATGGATTTCAAATATGTATCCTCAGATGTGCTTCTTAGTGACATTTCAGTAGCAATCTGAGTTTTTTCTTGACCACAGCACAGAAGTAAAGACAAATATTTATGAATATTGGAAGTAGAAGCTATATGAGAATGAGAGTGAGACCCAGACAGCTCTTCTTATCTCCTTTGTGTATTGAAGGCTACTTTTAATTTTGCTTTTTGTGTTGATGCTGGTTGGCAAGATGATGCTTCCTTGTATACTCTGATGTTTCTGGCTTATTGCGTTCCCTGGGAGTGAAACACAGTCTTTACAGCAACCAGTCTAGAATCAGAATGCACCCAAAGGCTTCCTAATCATCAGGTTTCCTATAACCCACACTATGCTTACAAAGAATCTAAATAATAGTTTTAAAAGTTTGCAATATGCTTTTATGAGCTTCTGGTGTACTCCTGAGGGGTGAAGCAAGACTTCAGAGGAGGTAAATTTGTCAAGTAAAACTTGTGAAAAAACTCTGCAATGATTTAAAGGGAAGTGTACACATAGAATTGAGTTCAAATATAGAAATTTCAGAAGGACTTTTAATAAAATAAGAATTCAATATCCTTTATATAAAATTGTTTTGGTAGTTATCTGTCATCTTGTCACTGCTCATAGCAATGTTTCCTCTTTGAGTGAAATTCATCTCAGGACCAAAATCCAGGGTAGGTCTTTCCACATCACTTGGAAATTTGTGCAGATAATCTGTAGAGATTCTGTGACTTGTGTGGCTTGCTCTGTTACTGATTGGAGGCCCCAAGGCAAGTCTCTGTATACTGATCTTGCACGTAATAAGTGCCATAGTTGGGACAGGCCAGGTCAAGGTTCAGCAGTGCTTAAATGCTTACTACATTTAAGTAGTCTGGAGGCTTCATTATGCCTTTGAAAGTGTTAGTAAGGAATTAAGTTAAATATCCAAATGACCTACAAGAGAAGGAGTCCTTTTTTTCTTTTTCTTGTGGGAAGCAGACGTCATCTGACTCATTAACAGAGTCAACTTCAGTACACAGGGAAAAAAGAACATAAAAGATACAAATCAAGATGAATTATTATGATTATTTAAAATAATGTAATGAAATTTGAGTGCATGTATATTCCATGTACATCTTTAAAAAACAACATCACCAAAGGCAAAGCATTTCCTACATATCAAAGAACATTGAAAAGCAATTCTGTCAATCAGTAGACTTTGTGTAAATATAGATGTATGCATTTTTCCCCCCAGAGACACACATTAAGAAAAATAAAAAATCATGTTTTCAAATATCAGAATGTGGGAAATCTATGGAAATTTTATTCAACTTCACAATAAATCCATAGCTGGAAAGGTTTTAATTGGCACTTGACATAGTTTCTCCCCTCCACAGGGCCCCTGCCATTTACACTTTGTGTGTATATATGTAGTTCATATATGCTCTTTTACACAACTGGACAGTGGTCACCATGGGGATAATTGATCAAAATTTGCTTGTACTGAATCACAGGTTACATATCCCCAAGTGTTATTTACCTTGCACCCAAACCCTGCAGAGTACAAATTTACTCATTTCCTTGTGTGCCCCTTTGTTATATGTGTTAGATGTAGCATTAAACTACTTCACAAAACCTAAGGAATTTGTCTTCACAGCAATCTCAAGATTTTCCTTGTTTCTCCTTTCTTATCCCCGTTCACTGGAGAATTTAAGGCCAAAAATTTTCACTAATTTTGAGGGTCAAAATTGATCCAGTTTTCCATCAATTTTAGTATCAATACAGTACTTCATGAATCCAAAGCTCAGTTCCTGCTGATTTGAATATTCATCACATCAGTTTTATAAACCTTTGAGCTGCAAATCACTGGACTCCAGAGACTCATTCACAGTGCTTGGCCTTTTTCAAATGAAAGAGTGTGGGTCATTTTGGCTTGAAGGCACAGAGTAGGAAGAAGAAAAGACAAATGAACACATGGCATGCACATGTTGTGTAAAGCAACATTGAAATTGCAGTGTTTGTGGCTGAAACCTCTGAGATGTGTTGCACATCTCCACCTTTATTTTATTTCCTACATTTGGAGTGCTTTACTTTCCAGTCTTAACCTTTAACACAATGATATCATGTGTTTTTTTAAACTTTTTTGAGTGAAGGGTAAAAAAATTAAATACTCCATTATGTGAAAACTGCACATAAGACTTTGAGTTCTATAGCACTGCTTGATCTAACTCAGCAAGTCGATAAGGTGTTATGTTTTTCAGGTAGACTATCTACTAGAGAGAGAGGCCATAGGATTTCAAGCTGTACTACTTGCTGACAGCAGAACAATATTGAAACTCATGAAGGTGGGGTGTAGACATGGTGGGCTTTTGTCCTGCACCAATAGTCCTCACCAGGACACTGCTTTTGCCTTTGCTGAGCTTCAGACTGTTCTTCTCTTCCCAGAAGAAGCAAAGATTGGCCATGGTAGTTTGGTAGTTGTCCATGAGTGCTCAGTGATAAGCCAACTTTAAGTCACAAACCAAAACCCAAACAGCCCAAAAAGTCTAAGTTATTAAATCAATGTTCAAAGTCAAGCAGGTGCTATTGTGTAAGATGACACTGGTGTTTATTAATGTAGTGCATTATGTGAATTAAACTTATGTAGTTTTGAGCTTAGGGTTATCTATTTACAGGCTTTGTTGGCATCACATTTAACTTCATAACTTTGTTTCTAGGACTGTTTTTTGGAAGTTTTTGTGGGCTATTCAGTGTCCTCCTTGTGCTACCTTAAGAATTTGAGCAGGTCTATGAGGAAAGAAGCCAAAATCCTTCAGTCCTGAGGAAACACACTTTGCTTTCTCAGCAGCTACATTGATCTCTTAGAATTCCCTCTATTTCCAGTTATTGAATGATTATTTAGTTTTGTCTATGGCCTACAATGACGTTGAATTTTAATGCTGGACAAGGATACACATAGGAGTTGCTTAAAACAAATCCAGTCCAGAAGAGCTGTTAACATGGTGGTTATTCTGAAGAAAATTTGGGTTGTGTGACTTTTTAATAGTATAGCAATGGGACCACACAATTATTATACTGGTTGAAGCTATGGAAGATTAAAGATCACTAGAAAATTATGATTGAAATGTGAGCAGTTGCTGAATATCCAGTATTGTCCAACACATTCATTAAGAAAAAATAATTATTTGAATCTTCTGGAAAGTAATTCTTTTTAACTGGATTTTGTGAGAAATATTTGTATTAAATAGAACAGCAAAACTCTACAGCCTCTGCAGTCCAGGGTCAGGAAGGTAATAAAGGAATGAACAGAAATAAAATCTTTCTAAACAGTACTTGTAGGCTGATTACCAGAGATTTCTTCCCCAAGGAGCTTATAACTGGGACATTGGAAGGTTTTGATCTGTGGTCAGTCATTCATAGGTTGAAGATCTGTGATTGTTTCTAAGAAAACTTCAAAATCAGACAGGCAGAAGAAAAGTTAATTAATGTTCCACATCATTCTATATATATGAAAAATTTTTGAAGTAAGCTGCATCTTTTCTGGAAAATTTAGTAAATTTTGCAAAATTTTGAAAGGTTGAAAACCGCTGGACTTCAAAGATGTGAGGAAAAAATATATCTGGTGGTTGTTAATGACTTTGACATTACTTTTGACAATTTATATTCCCTAAAATTGTATTAATGATTTTAGTCCTCCTTCCTTCCTGAACAACAGAAAGTTTTTGTAAAAAGGTAAATGTTTCTGATGCTCTTATATTGCTTTTTCTAATCAGAAGAATCGCTCCACAGAAAATTTTCAAAAAGAGGAAATATTTGTGCAATCAAGAAAGTGAACAAACTTTGACAGTAAGATACTTGCAATTCATTTGCAGTAATTTCTCTCTTATTATCAAATTTACATATATAGCCCATCAAGAGCATTCTATGATATGCTTGAGATATTTAACATTGCTTGTTTTCATACAATTCAATAGAGTCATAACTTTTGTTTATGCCTTCTTCATCGAGAAGTGATCTAATGGAAGATTAGAAAAAATACTATTTATTCTTCTGTGTATTAGCTCTCATGGCAGCTAAATGCAGTATAGGGGTTACTTAATTTTTTTTCGTGAGATTGAACTTGCTTTACTTTGCCATAAAGGTACAATTTTTAGGTGGTGCTTTTTACTTCATTGCAGCTACCTTGAACCAATACTGCCTCAGCAAGGTTTTACAATTATTCATAGGACTACTCAATTCAAAGAATGTTTTTATGCTAGAGGAAATGTTATTATCTTTAAGAAAAGGCATCTAATCATCCTTGTTTATTGGTGGTGACAGCAGACAAGCCACACACAGAAGGTGCAACCTGAAGTGTTCTAAAATACTCTAGAATAGCTTCATTTTGTATTCAATTTCTGTGTGTAATAATAGCGTTTATTTTTTTGTCTTTAAACTTAAGCTGGTGTGTTGATGCTCTAAATATTTTTTATGTATTGTCTTCTAGGACAAACTGCATAACTCTTGTTCTGCTTTCATGGATTCCTATTACGTCTCCACGTAACAATATTTACCAGCAGGAAACAAAGATAAAACATATTCATGAAGTCATTGATATTTCTCATCTCTATTTAAATAGTCTTGGTTTTGATGTGGTCCTGTTGTTTATTTACTTGCTCAGCCTAGGAAATAGAAGATAGAATTAATACTTTAGAATCTCCTATCAGCTGTTGCTAAAGCATTTATGAGTAGTTCTTGATCTTTTCTCAGGTCTCCTGCTCTGTTTAGCATCATCAGTCCTCCCCTTTGGTACTGATTAGTGTATTTCTACTTCAGAAACAGTGTGCTCCACTTATCTTTCTGCAAACAACTTCTTGT
Organism: Anomalospiza imberbis; assembly: GCF_031753505.1. Taxonomy (NCBI): domain Eukaryota; kingdom Metazoa; phylum Chordata; class Aves; order Passeriformes; family Viduidae; genus Anomalospiza; species Anomalospiza imberbis. Next base: position 37,036,921 of record NC_089684.1, on the reverse strand, counting down.
TGGTTTGAAGCAAACAACTCTCAGCTGTTGGACATTAGAATACAAGATTTCTGGATTAAAATGAGAACAAGCACTGTTACCTCTACTTCTCTCATGTGTTGATACTGCCTCTGACAAACCAAGTTAGAAGATGCTATAAAAAGCAGGGGATAAATTCCGTCATGGGCCTGTTTAATGCTGTATTCTGTACCTTAATGAAATATTGGAAAGCAGTTCTTCCAGAGCTGGTGTTTAACTGCATTTAGGGAGAATTTAAGTGGGCCTTATCTTCTCTCTATTTCACGGTCCAAGCTCAACTCTATGTTTCATGCACGAGCCAGAACGTTTTTTTTTATAAACAAATATATTTAGCTATTATTTTAAAGATGCTCAGTGGAGTGTTCAAAATGAAAAACAAATTAAGATGTATGGAAACCAATGAAGCTGAATAAGATTAATTTGCCAGTATCAACACATATTCAGAGTATCTTGGTCTCTTTTGAACATTACTTCATGTGAATAATTACCTTTACTCAGCCTTTTCAGTGAGTTAACTGCCAAGGCAAAATAAACAAGGAATGCCTTGTGCATTTAAGACAGAACTACAGACCTGGTTGTGTTTAGTATTGTTGTTGAAACTGAATTTTCATCCCCACAGGTGAAAAAAATCACAGAAGCAGGAAGAAGTAGAGTTTCATGGACATGCAGACCAGTGCTCCTGGTTCATTTCCTATAAAGTGAAGTAATAATTTATTTTTTAAATGTTTTGAACTTACTGACATTTGTCAAGCTATCTCTATTTCATGCCTTGCCACTTCTAAGAAATAAACCTGAACTTCATTCACCACTCTGTTCAAACAAAAAACCCAAATCCAGTTTATTAGAACAGAATGATTATAGCCTTTAATTTCTCTTTGGAGATATTATTGTTAATTAAATCAAAGTCCTTTCCTTATGCAATGCTAACAGTCTTAGCCCTGCATCCATTCTCCAAACAGTGTATGGCACTGATGCACTGACTCAATTAAAGCATGAGCATTAGAGAAGGAATGTGGAGAGCCGAAGTGATCTTTAACAATCCCTATTTAAAAATTAATTATTTTGAAATTAATAAAAAATTCATAAATATTTCAATAATTTCAGTAAATAATAAATAATTCAATAAATATTTCAGAATGAAATGTTCATAATTTTTGCTGAGGATACCTGTTATTGAGACTGGATGGAAATTCATGTCATTTATTCTTAGGTTGCTTTTGGTTACACCATTTTTTTTGTTTTCTTTTCAGTGATGTTATACTGTCATGCAGACAGATTAAACCCAGAATGCAACAAGAGCAAAAAACACTTTTTCCATAGCTAACAGTGAAGTAGGATACCTTCTGAAAGTTGACATTTTCTTGCGGTTTTTGTTTTTTAAGGTAGCAAATATTTTTATAAAGCATAGACAGTATTTAAATGCATACAGTAACGGCTGTTAGACTGTGCTAATTCCTAAAGAAAAATATCAATTTCAAAAAAAAAAAAAAAAATTACATGTAAACATCTCTAATAAGCTGAATTACTTCCCACAAATGTTAAAATTATGGCTGGGGATTAATCTGTAGATCAACACTTCTAAATTAATATGCTGGAAACTGGCTAGTCAAGGAACTGCAAAGGAAATGTCAAGATACATTATAAAATGTTTTTTTTCATGGTGAAATATCTGACTTGAGTCCTTATTGTTTGATTTATAATTTTAGTTTGTTACTTGATCACTGTCATGTTTGAATATGTTTCACACAATCTACGAATTCAAGACCAAAGTTTTAGGGGATATTTTCAACATTTTTTCATCTTTAGGAACATCCATCTTAAATACTTTTTAATCGGTGGTGTTCTGAGGCTGCACGGTTCATTTTATATCAGTGAAATATAGACATGATCTGAATTTTGAGATTTATCTTCTTAGCATTTACTTTACAAGATTTATTTTGGACTATTTTGTATTTTAATAGTTCATGTGCCTTCAGATTCTTATTTAGATTCAAGAGGCTTCAGCTTGATTTTGCTGAAGTAGAATTGAACTGAAAATATGCATTCTTTTTGGCAAGAGCTACATTTAAATGTGACTATTTAACTTACACTGGAAATAATTAAATTACTTCAGGCCACATGGCATAACTTTATTGCAATTGAAAAGTGCTAATTGATTAACTACTGACGTGACAAAGTATAAAAGAAAAGGAAAAAACCTTTTTAGCAGAACATCAGTATTGAATGTTTGAAAGCAGATCCTTGGTCAATGTTTTTCTAGAGCCTCAAGAAAACATTTTTAATGTTAACACACTCTTTCTCCCATCTGTCCTCTACTTGTTAAAGGTCACTAAATGGAAAAGATGTCTGTAGATTGGGTGAAGTAATAAATTTAAGTCCCTTTTCTTGGAAGATTAGAGTGACACACATCATTTTAAACCTCCTAATCTCAGTGATGAGTGCATATGGAAGTCTTGCACGTCTAATAGTTTTTAATTAATATACATCCATCTTTGCACTTAGGAGGATGGTCTGGAGGCTGAGGTACTTGGCTTGAAGGTAAAAAATCCAGGGTCAGTTTTCAGTCAAGGCACAGGTATCCTTTGGGGTATGGGGTTGGTCATCTCCCTTTGCCTCTGCCCTTTCTCTCCATCTCTAATGTAAAAATTTTGTTTCCCTCCCAGAGTTTTGTAAGTCTAAAGAACTGCTCATAGGTTTGACAGATTTGGATGGTGTGGTGGAATATCAAGTGTCTGCCTACAAAGACAGATATTAGATTCAAGTGATTTGAGAAAGAACCCACCAGATTACATTAACCACACCACTTAAAGGAGGCAGTGATGCACCTAGAAATTATGCAATAAAATAAAGATATTTACCAAAATACCCACTTCAGGTACAAAAGGGGCAAATCAGAACAATATGTGTATAAGCAAATTTTCTTTGTCACTCAGTACAGCTGTGTACAACCTAATTAGGTGAACACTGCCTGGTAACATCAGTACCGGATTTAAATGCACAAATAGCCTTTTTTGATCTGTCTGGGGAACAGACAGAATTAGGCCAGATTCAGGTAAGAAATATTTTCTACCGTAGGTTTTTCTATAACATTTCTAACTGCTAGGAAAGAAAAGAATAATTTTATTTTATTTATTCTTTAGTTATAAATACCAACCATAAATGCATTTGGGAACATGAAATAGACACTGCTGGCAGCCACAAAGCTCCTGAAACTGCAGCTACAGAGCCCTGCATTTTCTGCCTGTGGGCATGCTCTTAAAGGCAGAAGTGGTGGTAATGTTGAGTTGCTAATGACCTGTCTAGAGTCCACTCTTTAAAAGCCTCCAACCTAGAATTTTGAGCAAATGTGCCTCCTTCTTATTTCAAAGTAGATTTTTGTCATTGTTAACTTGAACAGAAGATTCTACACAGGAATATTTTGAAATTTGCACTCTCTTTATGTATGTATCTGCTCATCCCCTAATGTAGGTGATACTGGTGGCTAAACCACTTAGGACATGCAAAATGAGGCAGTGCAGATTTTCAAGTCTCTGTATCCACATGTACATAAGTTATGTAATGATATCTTTGCAGAACTTGGAATCCCTAACCTAAGTCTCATTTCTATAGGTTAAAGAGAATTAAAAAGTAGCACAGCTGGTATAGTTTCACCTAAGTTCTTATAAAAATTCAGATTTTAGTCCGGTTTTATATGAATTTTTAGTATGTGATGGAAGATGCATAATGGTCTCTTTAGTAAAATATATCCATGTTGGTAATCATGTTAATTTCAAGAGAATGTGCTAAATAAATTGGGTTGGGAAAAATATTATTATATTTTAAATATATATTATAACTATATATATATATTTATATATTATTTAATATATGTATAATATAATATATATTTAAAATATTGTTATTTTGAAAAAATAAGAAAACACATGTAAACTACTAACTGAACCTTCACCTAAATATTCTTCTTTTAAACACACAGCCACAGACTTCCTTTCAACCTCTTAAACTGTTTGCAGGTGCTGTGATTTTTTTCTCTGTCTGTATTGTTCCTGAAAAATTGGCTGTGGAGGATGCACTGGATGATCCCAGTTTGAAACAGAACTTTGATTTTGCCACTTTGAGTCAGCCATCTCTGCAGTGAAGTATGACTTGGCATTGGCCTATCAGTTATTTTCCTTTGATCTCTGGAAGATGTTGTTCTGTGAACAAAAGAGCAACATGTCTGGTGGTCAAGCCTTCTATGAGTTCCTTATGCTGGACTTCTGACTCTGCAGGCTCTGGAACAAATGAGCTCCACAGTGATTTTCTCAGGAGTATGAACAATGAAAAACCCAAAACCTTGAAGTTGCAAATCCCACTGAGTATCCTTTAGAGGCAGAGCTTGCAACCTGGATGGTAATTTGCCTGACATTTCACTTTTGGGGAGTGACCTTTATGAACTATTTCTGCCTGCAAATGGAGTGCAAAAATTTTCCTTTAAAAGTGACTGTCAGACAAATTAAAATCCACCTGGCAAACAATTAGGAAACATTTGGTGTGCTTGCATGCCCAGCTCATTCCAGAAAAATTACTTTGTACACAGCACAATTCTGCTTTTCATGGAAAAGTTTAAAGATGCTATTTGGATTCTTTTGTGAAAGACTGTTGATAGGCTGCTGGATGATGAACTACAAAGGGTTACAACAGTTGGACTAATAATAATATTTCTATACCTTATATGCACTATTGATTATGCTTTTCCCCTCAGTACATAGAGGTTTTTGGAACATTCAGGAACTCTCATAAAGTTTTGGACTAATGCACACCTCCCTGGAAGGACAACTTTCTGAATTAGCATCACAAATCTCTCTAGTCTCGTAGAGTTCTTGGGCTTATTTATTTGGATTTTTTTGCTTTTTCACCTGCTTTTGTCTCCAGCAATACTTGGCCAAAAGAGTTTGGGATTTTTTTGGGGTGTTTTGGTTGGTTTTTTGTTTTGTTTGTTGGTGGTTTTTTGTTTGTTTGGATTATGGGGTGGTTTTTTTTGCCTTTTTTTTTTTTTTTTTTTTCTTGTGAATCAGCATTGGCTTTTATATTTAATGCACGGGTTCTTTTAAGACAAGTTAGGAGTGTGTTTGCACTGTTATGTTCCCAAATACAACCCTCTTTTCAATTTTCAAGTAACTACAACGCACATATAATTGACTGGCTTTTATATATATATATATGCGCCAGTCAATATATATATTACGACAGTGAGATGAGTTAAATCCAATTTCTCCTGCCATTACTGAGGCTCCACAGCCCCTCAGGCATCCATTTGAATTGTTAGAGCATCCAGCACATAGAAAATTAGGGTTATTCTGAATATGTTAAGCAGTAACTAGTGATGCTCTTATGGAGGGCTAAAAGAAGATTTGATTGTAAACAGCCTGTAAATGATATAGCAGAGCTGATTGTTCAGTGAGCTGTTTTCATGTATATGGAATATGCTCCATTATTAACAAGGTATCATCTGAGCATACAGTTATGGGGCTGGCTATAGTGCCTTGAATAGAAAATCAAGTTTATAAGGTGCAGCACATAAGCCCTTGCCTACATTTAAACACTCAAGTAGGTACTTTTATGCCACAGGCATCTCACAGGTGTTTTAAATATTTTTACAGAATCAGCCCTGCATGTATTTACATCAGAGGTTCCTGATTTTGGTGTAACAACACAGGAACCGAGCAAAATATGGAAATCTGTGCTGAAATAAAAAAAAAAAAGTTTTGTGTGAAATTTTACACAATCAAAAGGATAAAACAGGTAATTACTGATATTTTTTGTAACTATTCTATGTAAAGAGGATAGGTAATAGATAAAAGATAAATGATTTCAGTTAAAAAAAGAATAAAAAGGTTTACATTAAATTGGAAACTTAATACCATATAAAAGTATTCATATAGCAAATGTGCTTGAAGCATGATGTCTAAAAGACTTAAAAATACATGATTGCACTGAAGAAAAAGCATTTATAATTTAAATTAACATAATCAGTGCTTGTACCTGTAAGTAGTCAATTTTGCTTCTAAGTAATTTTAATTATTAAATAGAATTAATCTTACATTGCAAGGAGGTTTCTGTAAAAACAGTGGAGACAAATAAGATTATATATGGTATATTAGAGCTAAGAAAGATTAAGTGTCATTTATTGATTAGATTTCTTTATACCTAGCAGTCTTAAAAAAAAAAATTAAGTTTTCTCTTTGAATGATCATCTTTATCATTAGCATTCTGATTTGTAGTTTCTCTCAATTCACAGATTTAGCCTGGATATGTTAGCTCTAATATCACCATGATTTGAATCAATAATAAAATGAAATGAGCAAACACAGTAGTGGGGATTTTAAATGAGAAATAAATAGGACTTCACAGCAGATAGTGCAATTGGCGTTCCACTGAAATCAATAAGCATTTGCACATGGAGTAACTCTAATGGAACAAGATTCCAAACAACCCTATAATAATTTAATGAGCTCCTGCAAACTGCTATTCTGAAATACTGAAGGCAGTTTTTCCAATATAAATATAAACCACACAGGTTTTGTAGTCCATAGTTTACTCAAGAATTTAAAGTCAATCTGTGGGATTTTTCAGGTTTTGGTTTATGAATCACTGTAATGGCTGGATTTTTCAGAAGCAGCTTGTTATCCTGACATCTTTTTCTTACTCTAATCTGTAATTTCTTACTCCAGTCTATTTTAGAATAATGTATGTAAGTATCTGTGTAATGTCAGAAAAGAACCAATATACTTGGCTTTTGCAATACACATGTACTGAATAGAGTGGGTCATAGATATTCATTGTATATACACACTTTGGGATTGAATAACTTTTTCTATCTGTGAATTATCCATGACCTGCTAATGATTTTTTTTATATGACTGTGTGTGTTTTATGTAGTTCATCAAATAATCTCACAACCACATTAGGCTTGTGGAGTGTTGTTAAGTGCTCCTCCGAGTGTAATTTTCAGAATGAGTTACTCATACTGGTTACCCAAGTCACAGGAAAACGTATCCATTCTGCTGTTTGTTGACCTAATGTCTGCAAACAAGATGACTGGAGTAATTAGATCTTTGTAAACAGGGTACTTGTTAAGAAGGAAAGCAAGTGTTGGGAATCTTAAGGCCTTTACAGTCTGTTTTTTGTACTCTTTTCCTATTGAGAGAGCATCATACATAGCGGAATACTACCTGCAGTAGAAATATGAGCTCTTTTCTGAGCAAAAAGGCCTAAGCTATATTTATGAGAAACCTTCTCAATGCCTAGCCCCTGTAAGCAAGAGCTGCTTTGGAATACTTCTCTGAGCATGGTAATGCTGCTTGAGAGGCAAAATGGTCAGATTTCAGAGAGTTCTTTTATGTTTCATATTGTGCTTTCCAAAATCTCTTTAATAAGCCTTCTCTTGCCTAAATATAGAATTCAAACATCTAACAGCTTCAAAAGACCTGAGTTGTTGCTCTCTTTTAAGTGAGTGTACATGTAGCATATTTCAAACTATTTTATTCATATCTGTAAAAGTTTTTTAGTTATTTTCTTAAGGAAAGAATGATTTGAGACCTCTCTGCCTCTGTTATCACTTTGTCCAATAACTTTTGACCTTAACTAGCCAATTTAAATCAGATCAGAAAAAAACTGGTAAATAGAATGCAAAGAGAAAAAAAAAATTACCATTTCCAGTGAAGGGAAGCCTGGTAAGACTGGCATGTTATACAGCCTTTGTGGTTGGAGCTGTGGTGTTTTTTGTGATGAATGTAAGAGTCAGAATTTATTGTGATGTTCTGAGAAGGCTGCGAGGGCACTGGGTTGTATCAGCTTCATTAGCTCCACTGTTGATGAAGGTTTTGTTCCATTTTTAAGGGGAAAGACACTATTCTCTACATGAAAAATCTTGTTTTATTGCATGTTTCATGATAGAAACTAATTTCTACTGATATCACTACTCACAGTTGTGATTTCAAGTAAGGTGGGGGAAGTAATGATGTTGGCTAATGGAATCTGACTCCAGAGGCCAAGGGAAACACAGGACACCTAAGATTTAGTGCTCAGATGTGTGAGTATATCCTCCCTGCTGATGCTTATCCTTTACTACTGCACTTCTCACATGATGCTTTAATATGGGATACTTCCAAAGGGCATCTGAACCCTCTTGTAGGACAGGCAGTGTGTTAATGAGACCAGGAAAATGATTTTTCAATTCTATTTAGGAAATGATAAGAAAGAGAGAACTAACATGTGCATTTATCACATAATACAGATGGTCACTGTAAGCAGAATTTTTGGAGTAATCAATTTAGGATTGGATAACAATCATATGAAAAATATGAGCAAAGGAAGGGAGCAGTGGAGAGTGGGGGCCATGGGCTGAAATTCAGTTTCTGTTATTGGGTAATGCCATCAGCTTCTGGCTTCTTTCCTTGTACATTTCTATGTGAATTCTGCTATCTTAATTTTGTATGAAAGTGTCACTCCACTTCATACACTCTTCACTTTTTGGAAGGGTGGGTGAGTTATTCCTAAAGGCCAACATATTTTGGCAACATTGGTTTTTTTTATAAGTAGAAGGGTAAAAATAAAGTTCTGTACAATATGCTACATACAGATATTTAAAAAAAACCCAGCAGCTAGTGCATTTTCTGCATACAAAAAGAATACATTACATAAGGAAAAGTTATGGAAAATTGAAACAACTATTTAAAAAAACATTTAATAGTTTATAATGACTTTTAATAGTAGGATATAGGTAAGTGAGCTAGAGAACTATTAACTACTCAGAAATATCTTAGGGGAAAGAAAGTAATGGCAGGGTTACAGCAGTTTCATTTTTAAAAGATTTTCACTACCAAAGTCTACTATAGGAAATATATTAAAAATCATTATTGTTGGTTTACATTTAAAGCTATGAAATATTTTCAAATCATTCTCTGAGGCAGACAATAGGAAAAATCATTGTTACATGATTGTATCAACACCTTCTTTATTTATTAAATAGGTAGAGTAACATGGAACAATTACTTTATTTGTGAATTTGACTTTTGAAAGATAACGAAGCAGCTTTAATGTGGTAAGAGTGGATGATGTTTTCTTACCTGCATATTAAACAAAGGTAAGCAGATATAGGTTTTGTTCCATTAATAGGAAAGTTAAAGACAGTAAAAGTGTGAAGGATTCTTTCCTCGCTTCACTGGAAGATATGTTATAAATCAGCCACTTCCTTGAGGTATGTAAAATCTTAGAAAAAGACTGTTTATATGATACCAGGACAATTTTTCCTGAGTCTCAGCATCTAGAGGAGATCAAAGGTTACCTGGAAGAAGATCTTTATCTGAAGGCAGGGAAGCCACATGCTTTTCTAAGTGTTCATGGAATTTGAAGTTTTATAATTTACTTGGACCTCATGCTACAGCAATGTGCATAAACAATCTTGGTGTCCCCTCCCAGGTAAAAACTGACAGGATGGGAGGAAATGGCCCCAGGTTGCACCAGGGGAGGTTTAGATTGGATATTAGGAAAAATATCTTCATTGAAAGAGTGATTAGGCATTGTAACCAGCTGTCCAGGGAACTTGTAGAATCACTATCCATGGAAGTGTTCAAAAATGTGCAGATGGCACTTAGGGACATCTGTTGAACATAGTGGCAGTGCTGGGTTAATGGTTGGACTTGATGACGTTAGAGGTCTTTTTTAACCTTTATGATGCTATGATTCTAAATTTAATCCTTTTGTGGGTCTTTCTGTTGATGCTTGGTTACTTTATCACCTACTGGATAAGACAATGGGTGGTATTACTGCTGCATTAAATGAGCAAAAATTAATCTGATGTTTCTCTTGACCACCTGGGATTAACAAATCCACACCCTCTTCAGAAAAAAAAATATCTGCTTTGAGACACTCAGTAATCTTTAAAAGCCCCCTTTCTCACCTTCATTTTTTGGCCAATCTTGCTTTCTCACACGCACATATTAGCTCTCTTAGGGTCATGTGCTATTGACAACATGATTGCTTGCAGGGAATGCTTCCACTGTGGGTAGTTCTGATAAAGAGTATAAATATCTGCAAGGTATGTGCTGCAAACATATCCCTGGGTAAGCAATCTGTAGTCCTGCACACTGTGTGTGGAGAGTTAAATGGATGAAAAGTAATTTGAAATTACGCAATGAGAATGGCTGACTGCCTTAACTAGTAAGTAAAACATAGCAAATAAATTCTGTGCCTGAAATCATACCCTCTTAGCTTTTACTGTACTACTCAGACCTCTTAGAGGACATCTCCATCTCCACCCCCTCCACTCTAAAGATCTATTTCCTAATGGTGTTTCTAACTAGCTTTTCTAAGCAGTGAACATTGTCTTGTTTATTCCTAAAGCAGAGCTGGAAAGGAGTGATAGTCATAGAGCTGTTTGCTTTGCTTCATATGTATTTTCTTTAGCACCAGGAGAGTGATGTAAAATGTGAAGTAATCTGGCTGGGGCAGCAATCTCAGCAACCATCTTAACTTTGCCCTTGAAGCTGATCCACCATGTAGAAAAGGCTGCAATAGTCACAAGAAAAGAGATAGCACAAGTGACACCATGGCTCACGCAGCTCAAGCATGCCTGCAGAAGGATTGCTGGCCTCTACCCTCTGCAAGCAGCAGCATTTGTCATTCAGCAGTCAGTGACAGTCCAGAGAACAGGACCTGGATTGAATGAAAGACTACTGAATGCCATTTTCACCCTCTCTTTGCATTTTAGGACAAAGGACACCAGTTTGTAGCATTTGACATTAGCTCTTTACTGTACACGTTTAATTTAGCCAGGAAAATTATCTAGCTAAGCTTCCGGAGGTGACAGCAGAGAGAGTGTTTTCCTGATTAAAATTCAGAGCCTCTTTGCTCTGAATTGCTTTTTTTACTGACTGCTGGGGAAGCTTTGCCACATGACACATTTGCCACAGGAGGTACCTTCAGACCCTCTCACCAAGTATCCAACCTGGTGTGTTTTAACTGCACAGTGAATGACTATAGGATTTGCCTCCTTGTAGGCAAAGGTGGGACTGCTTGCCTGCTGGTTTGCCTTAGAAGTGTCAATTCCTTTTAAGTGAGGCAGTTCTGAGGGCATAGAAAGCTTCTGTCAAATGAGGAAAGAGGAATAACTTGTAAAAGAATATAGCTTGGAAATCCTATGTGTCACATACTATGGCTTTAGGGGCCTTCAAGTTTAGCAGGTGCTGAGTTAGGTATTTCAGGACTGTAGCTCTGAATTTGGTATCTCTGCCTTAATTGTGTAGTCAGAGTCCAAGGTTGCCTCTACTGACTGTCAGCTCTGATGTTTTAAGCTGGCAATCAAAATTTTAATGCTAGAATATCTGGATCCAAGCTATTTGAAACCAGTATTTATTCCCTTACCATAAACTGCCTGGCTGTGTTTATTGCTGCAGTTTATATTTTGATGTGATTCTTCAGCTTCTTGCTCTGGGAAGTCAGGATGAAGTTTTGTTGAGTTTTGTAGTGTGCTGTGCTGTTTGCTGTAAGATACTATGTCTTCCACATGGAAAGCAAGATAGATTTTCCAAATAAGGAAGGGACAGGGAAAGAAGATGATGTTAATTTGAGGCTTGCTAAGAAAATCAGATAAACAAGTGTGTCAAATAGAAAATAACAAAACTAATAGGAAAAGACATTGGATTTTCAAGGTTCTCAGAGGGAATTAAAACAATAAAAGTGAAAAAATAATAAAATTATAAGAAGCGCTCAAGAATCTCTTTAAAATATTAATTGGATGCTAAAAGTGAATGCACAAGTGCAATACTTCCTTTTAGCAGCAGTAACCTGCAATGACCACCTGCTGCCTCTGCAAGCCTTCAGAGTGCTCTTCCCCTTTGCAGCTCCTTTCCTTTGACAAACTTTGACAGAAGAATCAAGGCCTGTGGCTGCTCCAAGTGTGGCTTGGAAGCTGTAGACTCCTCATCAGTTTATGATCTATTTTTTTAAGGCATGGCATTTTTGCTCTGCATGGCATCCTGCTGGTGCTGTCTGCTGGAGTTGTAAAAGTTCATGTGTCAGTATAACTTCTTTTGTTGCTCAGAGACAGTGTTAATAATGATAGTAAATGAACAGCATTTTATGAAAATATCATATATATATATATATAAAATATATGTCAAATATCAACTGTGAAAACCATATTTACATTATATTTATGGAAAACTTAGAAAAACATTAGAAAAATATCATGTTAATTATAAAACTACACTGTTTATCTTTGACTAACGTGTGCCTGAGGAAGGGGAACTTTCACAAATATAAATGCAGAGTGGAAACCTACGTAAGAGGACTGGTTATTCCTCATATGGCATGAGAGGAAAGGAGGGAGAACATTAAAATTGTCTTGTAAGGGTACGGCTTGTAGGAGGCAATGAAATAAAACAAAAATAACGTCACAGAATCATAGAGTGATTTGGGTTGGATGAGACCTTAAAGATCATGGCAGGGATACCTTCTGCTAGACCAGGTTGCTCAGTGCTCTGTGCAGCCTGGCCTTGAACACTTCCAGGGATGGGCCATCCACAGCTTCTCTGGGGAACCTGTTCCAGGGCCTCACCATCCTTACAGTAAAGAATAATCCCAAATATCTCATCTAAACCAACTCTCTTTCAATTTGAAGCCATAATCCAAACATCAGTACAGTTAATCCTTTTGTCAACTGAGAACCAGTTGAAAATAGTGATGGCTGCTTGGACTCCACATGGATTTTTTAACATTAGCCATGAAAGCCCTGTACAGAAGTATTTCTGCCATGGTTACAGCTTGAGATGAGATTGAGCTACAGAGAGGGCAAGCAGCTCCCTAAAGATATCAAATGTGCCACTACACGTGTGGAGTTCAGAGCCTGGGCAGTGCCAGAGGTCCAGGCTGCCTGGCATGGGGTTTAGAAGGGGATGTGACCAGATCAAAGCAAGGGAGGACAGTTGTTTGAAGAAGGCATCTGAAAAGTAGTATATAAAATGAGTTTGAGCTGCTGCTGTAGTCCAGTTTCAGAAGGATGGGGACTGTGGAGTGGCTCATGTGAAAGATTTTCTAAATCTTCCCTTAGGGCTGGTTAGTACATGCTGGCGCTTTAGTTTTCTGTGGAGAGGTGTCTAATACTGTACATTTATACTGTTATATAGATGCTGTTACAGCCCCAGCATGGCCATCATGCTGGCTCTGCCTCAGTTCCCCCTAAAACTTTGTAATTTTGTCTCCACAGGACAAGTAAAAAAATCTTTGCCAATAGTGTACTTAACAAAAAAAAAGGTGTTTGACACTGGATTTTTATTTTCCATAGAGAAGTGTGCCTACAAGTTGAGGATTAGTAATTTAAGCTTTCCAAATGCAATTTAAATTGTAAATGTAAACTATCAGAAGGAAACACCTGTACATATTAAATCAGGCAGTGCTGACTTTCCACCATATCAATAATTTGTAACAGGACAATGAATTCATACCATCCAATCAAAACAAATAAAGAGTATCTTCTTATTATCATAAAAGCAATAAAAAGACTTGCACAGCATTCTTTAGCTAATTTGTCTTTTATTCTGCACCATAAAGATAACAAAGTGTGGTGTTCTCTTAGAACATATTGTTTTACTCTCTATATTTTTCATCACTACAGTCTGGAGTATATTGTTTTTTAATTTGCTGATGGAAACCATAAATTAGAATTAGCTTGAGTGCTGTGGGAGGGTAAGGACAATAGATATGAATGGAGCAGAATAGTATTTGGCATAAATTAGCGATGCATTTATTGTGCATCTCATTAGCTTGGTGCAGTTCTTATTCTGTGAGTAGATAACTTATTGTTCTATCAAAAACAGGGAGAGTAGGAGGATTTGGTTGGGGAACCATCTAATTATAGTCACTCATCTTAGAATGAAGGACTCCACTCCTTTGATAAAAATCTGATTAAAATAAACAATATTTTTCCAAATGTCATCATGTTATGTACAGCTGCAGCCTGTGCAAATATATTCTGACACCCATGTCAATTACTGACTCTGTCTAAGGCTTGTAAAATTTTCTGTTTAAAAAAAAAAGTCCCACAACTTAGACAAATTGACTTAAACCTTCTATAACTTTAAAAATTGTTTTCCTTTTAGAGTTCTATAAGCACTTGTAGCTATTTCCACCTGGGGGAGGGGGGGGGGAATTCTCCCTCATTACTGATCCCAACCTTCTAATAAAAGTTACTATGCTAATATTTTGATTGTGTTGGTTTTCTACTTCTCTAATCAAGACAGTTATTTTAGAAATGATGAAGCCAGACTTCCTGCTGCTATCACTGAAAACTTGTGGCTTAGCAAAGTCTGAAAGCATCCATGTGCCTTAGTTAATCTGTCCAAAGGTTTTTTCTTTGTGGACACATGGATGGATCCTGGACACTTAACTCTGCAGGACAGTTAGGAGCAGTATGCATTCCTGTCAGTCTGGGTTCCAGACAGTTAGGAACAAGGATGGATGCATGCATATAGTTTTGTTTCCATGTGCAAGTATGTTTAATGTAGATAGGTAGATTAATAATTCTGTGTGTTTGCATTTTAAAGGGTGTCAAATGTTAAGAGTTTTGAGATTTGAATTTTCTTTAAATGCAGGAACAATAAAATCAATTTTGAAGGTTAAGTTTTTCTTTTGCACAGAAATGGCCTGATCACCAATGGGAAAATTTCTAACTAGCTACAATATGTTCTCTGTAAATCACTAATAATGTGCCATTCTGCATTCTGTAATGTATAGTGGGTTTATTTTCAATCTTAAGAGACAGGCAGAATTTTTTGAAGTTTACTATCCACTTGCAAAAAAAAGAAAAAAGCCAAGTTATGTAATTAAGTCAGCTGGAATTAATTAAAATAGATCAACGTGTAGTCCTTCCTGCCATGCATTGTACAGTAGGTATGTAATTTCTAATTAATGTTTAAAATGCAGTTCACTTTTACTTAATATTTAATTCATAGCTATAAGCAAAGTATGTAATCGAACAGTAACATGAGTACTATCTCCATGAAAGAATATGTCACCTTAAAAGTATGAGAAAGAGGAAATACAAAGGTGGTTTTGTTCTCTTTTACAATATAAATAAATATTTCAAAAGCTTATTTGTTTCATCTTTAAGCTAAAATTTTATATGAGACAAGAGCAGCCGAGTAATTGGGGCAGTAATATTTAAGATGAAACTTGCAAAACTTGCAAAGTCTGAAGTACGTGACAATTCCATGCAAGCTGACAATTTCTGAGTATTGCCTTTGAAATCCAACTCTTATGCCAGATCTCTGTCTCAATGATGAAGAAAATGATCTCTTCACTTTTGAGACTAATTTAATCAGTGCTGTATAATTTGGGTCTGACTCACCCAAAAATGCATTTTGTAAGGTGAGCTAACAAGTTCCTTAACTAGAATTAGATTTATTTGCTTATTCATTTGAATGTTGAACTGTAATTAATAATAAAATAAAAAAAAAAAAAGAAACTGAAAAAAAGAGAAAAGAATCCCCTAGGCTTCTCTGGATAAATACATACTTGTTTTAATAAAAAATAAGAGGACAGAGTGAATTTAACCACCTTCACTTTATCCCGCTTGTTGGCAGGAAAAGAAGAAACATCTCTGAAATATCCTAGATGGTCATTTAGAGGGAAGAAAATATAGGTTTGTAGCTCTTAAAAAAATAAATCTGAGCATGGAGCATTTCCTCCTCTCATCAGGAGACACATTCAAGAACATTGTGGTTGGGAGTATGAAAGGTCATGAAGCACTGCATAAACTATTATGTCTTGAATTACTTCTGAACTTACAGTTTTATCTCTCAAACTATTTACTGTATAAATCTGAATGAAGAGGGGTTTTTATTGGATTTCTTGGTGGTGGGAGGGAATAAGGTTATTTTGGGCTTTTTGTGCTGATTATGCCCTGGTACATATGATGATGAACATAAGATGAACAATAAGGGTCATGTTTAAAAAAACAAAAACAAAAGCATAAAAGAAGTGTTAGGATTTTTTAGCTTTATTCTGTTATGACTTTTCTGGTTGGCTTGTCTGTTTTGCCACTTCAGAGATTCTGCTTGAATCAGTCATATGGCCAGTCTTTCAGAAAGAGTGTTAAGTATGGGCTTTGTTCTTAGAGACTCACATATAAGGTCCTCTATAAATTGTAGGACACAGCCTTAGAAAGAAATCATAAAAGTTTAGAAACAAATTTTTGCAATATGATCCAACCTTGCAAATTTTTTTAGGTTTGCTTTTTTTTCCTGCAGAAAGTTTAATAATGGGAGAAAAAAACCCCAACCTGTGTCGAGTTTTAAAATTAAAAAAAAAAAAAAGAAATATGAAAGGAAGTCTATTTTGATAGCAGGCTATGTAGAAGAAAGAGAATAAATAATGAGAGCTGTGCTTAAAGTGTCAGCCTTAGATTCAGTGTCTTTCTAGGAATGACAGGCAGCACTGGCTTCTTGTTATTTAATGACAGATGAGGCTGGTGGTGCCTTATCACAGACCGAAGCAATCTTGGTTTGATCATTAATAAAGCAGTGGTAAATTTCTGCCAACACAGACAAACTTTTAAACAAGCTTTAGTTTTGGGTTTGGACACCTGCTAATTTGAGCAAATGGCTATGTGTCAAAAGAAGCTGCAGGGGCACGCAGCAAAAATGTTGGAAAAAAATTAATCATCATCTTCAGTGAATAGGTACAATTGCCTGCAGGTGTTCAGATTTTTCACTGCCGAACACTGAAAGCAGTGGAAAAAAGGATTCCAGTCCCATACCTGGTACAGAAGACTGATAAACTTTCTTCCCTCTCTTGAGACTGAAGAAAAGTAATCAAGCATGGAAATGCTCTTTGTGCAGGCAAATCACACTGGTATAAAGAGAAGAAGGAAATGGAACAAGAGTACGCGAATTTCCCTGGTTGGGTTGTGTGAGTGTGGCTTTAGAGATGCCATTGACACAGTCATTTCACTTGGGACTAAGAGTTCATAGGTATTTCTCTGATATTGGGTTGAAAATCAGACTCTCTGCAGAACAAATATATTTTCCATGTTTGTTTGTGTCTGTCTGGTTATGTAGACAAGGTACTGCTGAGAAATCGTAGTTGTGTAGTGCAGAAAACCCTGCTCTCTTCCAGGCTCTGGCACACGTTTCCGAGTGCCACCTGCTGGCTTTGGCCTCTCACACAGCCTCAGTATGCAGGGACTTCTCTGGAAGTGCGTGTGCAGTGACATTTCCTGGGTACATCTGCAGAGAATACAATTCTGTCAAGCCTGTCAGCCGTCTTAGGGACATCCAGACCAAACGACAGCAACTGTGTATGCATTCCAAGGCTTCTCCAAGGTATCTATGTTTTGCTAGATAAAACTCCAGGTGTTGCTGCTCATCCTTGCTCTGATCATCTCATGATAGAAAAAATGTAATAGAAACAAAACAGAAAAAAAAGAGGAAAAATGCTTATTATTCTGAATAGGAAAACTTTATCTTGAAAACATGCTGCCTGCATCGATGTGTCAGAGTGCTCCTGTTGAGCTGTCTGTTCTTGTATCCAGGCATAACTCAGCAAAATAGGCAGTAAAAGTCATGCTCATGTTAATAAATCTCTAAAGGACTTTACCTTCAGAATCCCAACCACCATTTTTACATGGCAAGTGTGCTGTGTTTAAAAGGGGAGAGAATAAGCACATAGTAGAAATGCATCTTGTGGAAATCTAGGTCTGTGATGACTTTTTGGCTACAGCTGCAGTCTTAACTACATGACTGGGGTGTTGATAAAGCAAAATACATCTTGTCCCTTGAAAGGGTCTGCTCTGAACAGACATTGTCTTCCACTGGATGGGAAGTGCCATGATGAAAAGCACTTGTTTATTCTCCTGACTCCCCCAGAGAGCAGGCAGGAGTAAAGTGACTAGTAACTCAAATCTGTGTAACTCCCGGTGGATTGCTATTTACAAACTGCCAGAAGACAAGCTGTCTCTCCCAGTGGCATTCTCTGAGCAGGCCCCTGTTATGTTATCTGTGACATTCATTACACATGTGCCCGCACAGCACCTGTCAGTCACTCTCAGCCAGAAAGACAGCCATCGCTTCCTGAGACGTTTGATGAGTTAGATGAACAAATTAAAACATACAGAATGTTGGAATTGAGGGAGCTGTGGATAACTAAGAAAACTCTGGTAATGTAGACATGCATATGCTAAGCCCTAGACTCTGTTTTGTGATTCTGTATTTTTGCAGTCCCCATTCAGGTGTCTCTGTTTGGAAAGTATTTGAGAAATACATTCCATTGTTTTTAAGCACTGAGGGTTTAAAATGTGGTATGGTTTGAGTTTGTTTGTTTGTTGTGTGTGTGTGTTTTGATTTTGCTTTTTTTTTTTTTTGTTTTGTTTTGTTGTTGCATCTTCTCCAGTGCTAGGAACAGAGAGTGAGTGCATGGCCCTGTGGCAGTCCCAAGGAATCGCATCTGAATTTATTTCCTGAATCCTCTGCTAGTTTTGACAAAAGTTTTATAAACTTTTTTTATCAGCTAGGGATGTCTTGAGTGAAATGTTTCAGGGTCAGTTCATTGGCATTTTTTAATGAAAATTTTTCAGCAGCTGACTAGCCTGGCTTACAGGGGAAGAGAAAGCAGCTGTAATATATAATGAAACAAATGGGGAAAAAAGAAGGCTGATCACAAAGAATAAATGAATATAAATAATAAGTTAGCAATTGAAGACATTTGTAAAGGAAGCAGAAGGATACACGAAGCAATTGCCATTTAATAAAGGACTTTGATAAGTTTTATAAAGCGGAAAAAAAAGTAGTAATGCTGGTGCTGGCCTGTTACTATGTGGAAAAGGCAGAAATATATGTAATAATACAGGAGAAACAGAGGTAGTCAACAAATAATTCTGTTACTTGGCTAAAAAATTACTTTTCTGAATTCTGTGTTACCCGGTCCAGCTTTCTTTTTGCTAAGATACTGAGTTTCCCAGCTCAAGTGTGTTCAGTAATCTCCTTTGAGTGGATGTAGGAGGCACAGGAAAGTGCTGCCAGAGAAATTGTTAATTAAGCAGAAGTAGGGAGGGGTAGCAGTAGCAGGGGAGTTGTAAAGTGGTAAATAATTGGAAGTGAGGGGGGGAAAAAAATTACTTAAATAAAGATCTGTGATATTCAAGGTTTCATTTTGAACAGGTTTTCACTTGATCCTTTTCTCCTTAATCTGCCAAATTGTGTCTCTCTTCAAATCCCTAGGGCTCCTTAGTAGTCTTCACTCTGGGAAGCAAGCAACTTTGCTTTTTCTGTGTTCAAGAAGACTGATATTCTCTTCATGCAACCCTTTTTACTCCCCAAGCAGGCATCTCATCTACTGCTCCCTTCTTGTCTAACTTGCTGCCTTTCCCAAGTGGAGTTTGCTTAGAGCTTAATGAGTAAAGTTCAAAGTTAGTGCTCATCCAAAATGTTCTTCTTGGTTCTCTGTGGAAAAGGAACAGGGTGATAGCTATATGATGATGCTGAAGCTGAAATACCTTGTCTCAACAATTAATGAGGATGAAAATGGACCTCTTAAAATCAGCATTTCTTTATAGTATGTCCAAATGATAACAAAAACTGTCCCAGAGGATCACTGTCTTTGCTTTTCAATAAAACTGGCACTGGAAAAATCCAGAAGATGAGAGGAAATCTATTGAGCAATATTTTGAAAGGGTGAAAGAGGGTACAATGGTAATTATAGGCCTGTCAGGCTGACATGCATCTTAGGCAAAATAATGGCATGGCTGATATAGGACTCAATTATAGAGAGTGAAATAAGGGTAATAATAACTGTTAGGCTTGTGGAAGACAGATACTGTAAAGTTGATATGGCACCTTTTTTGATGAGATTACAGTTTGGGTTGATAGGTCTGAGAGGGCAGTTGAAGTAAGGGAAGCTTTTTTTATGGCAAAAGGGGACTTGGGAGGGCAAAGGATTTTGATTAAGCAGCTAGAAGAGTACAAAATTGTCTCAGTACACACTGTATGGATGAAGAGTGGATAAATGAGTGATGAGTAATCACCAAGCAGTCACAGGTCTCGTGCTCTTAGTCAGGGGTGGCCAGACAGTATTCCAGGGCTTGCCAAAATCTGATCTGGAATAGACATGACCATTGTGACCATTTGCATTGATGATGCAAAGACTGAGACCTCCCTTGAATCACCAGTGAGTCTGTTTGTATTTGTGTGAAGCAAGGTAAAAATGCTCTTTTTTTTCCCCAGGTTCTCAACTACTATAGGGATATTTTGTAGTCATCTAATAAATACAGGTATGTCTAAAGATCCACCAGTCCTTGTGGTAATTCTATCATGTAGCACAAATTTTCTCTTGGCAATTTAGAAAAAGAAAAACTTTGCAAAATTGTGGATTTTAGAACAATGTTTACTACTATTACCTCTGCCACATGAATATGCTAGTTAATTATAGGCATTCCATTTGTCTTTTCCTTCATGATTTCCTCCATCAAAAAAATTTTGTCCTTGGAAGAATGTGTTGAGATCTGCTGATAAGATGGTGTCTGTTCAATAATATTGCAAGCAGAAATATTTTACCTGATGCTGTAACATCAGTCTTTAGAGAATTTGGATTGTAGACAGTCTCCAAAGACATTTTTCTACATCATCATTGTGCTTTTACTAACTTGCATGGAATTAAGATTCTGAGAGTACAGGTGGTGTAAGTGGGAGTTCCTGGAGTTTAAAAACCCTGAGTACCCCAAACAACTTTGGAAAACTGTAATTTCTCAATATTTTGTCTGCACACTTGCTAATCTTTTTGATCAGTTCAATACACTTGTTTTTGGGACCTACTCTACAGCACAAAAGCCTTCCTTTTTACTGAGGCTGAATTATGTTGTTATTTTCATCAGCTAAGGTAAGTAGATATAAAATAATAAGATATAATAATAATAGATATAAAATAATAAAATAATAAGTAGATATAAAATTAATAATTCAACATCTTACTGGACCTTCATTATTCATCTATTTTTAAAATATTTACTGAGTGTACCAGAGGTCTGAATTACATTTTTGTTCAGTCACAGGTTGTAGGAGAAGTAGTCAAACACTATAAATTCAATAATACTACTACTATTATTATTATTATTATTATTATTATTATTATTATTATTATTATTATTATTATTTTCTCTTATCAGTATTTTTGGTCATTCTTCACTTATTATCTATGAACATCAAAAATATCTCTCGCTGTAATGAAGAATTGAAGAATTGTAGTTTATTGTTTGGCAGTTCAATTTAGACATACTGCACTGTAGATTGGCACATTTCTTTCTCTCCTACTCATTAGCAGGGAGCCTTTAGCCTCTTCTTTCTATACTTTTCTTAATAATCACAATATCCCACTTTTCCAGTGGGACTTAGCCCAAGATTGAGTAAAGAATTAGATTCACATCAGGCAGGCTGAATTTATAATAATGCTGAAGAAATAATATAACATGAAAAATGGTACCTTCCTGCTCTACATATGGTTTTAATTATTATACCTTTTGAAGTCTGACTGAAAAAGAAATACACTAAAAAAAATACACAAAGGAATGGAACCAAGGTTGAAAAATCTCCTTTATGTTTTAAAATAGAAGCTTTCTGGTCAAAACTTGGTTTAAGTAATCTGTTGTGTTTAAAAATTGTAATAAGAATTGTTTATTGAATAAGAGTTTTTGAGATTTCTTATTAATGAAAATATGGATTTTAAATTTCTTAGATATCTTTGCACTTGTATTTTTTATCATATTGGCAAAATAATAAAAATATTTTTTAGCTATTTGGTCATCAAACTGATGGCCAAAGGATTGCATTTTAGCCATACAAGGACTCTTGGGTTTCCCCCCCGCCACCTTGCTACTTTTATTGTCTTAGTTTTTGGGTTAGTGAATGTAACTGAAAAACCTAAGAACCAAGATTAAGAATTTTCTCTGAAGTAGAATCAAGTGTATTCATGCATTTTTATGACATTTTGCTTTCTTGAATATCATTCTTATTTCCCACCAAATTTAAATATCTTTGGAATTCAAACATATCTTTAACCAAATGTCAGTTAAATTTGCTGATGTTGTATGGTTGAAGTATTTGCAAAGATTTGTCTTTTAATTAAAGTTGGTCAATATAGGAGAGAAAATAATATTTAAGTTGGTTATGAAGTGATTAAAGAGCATTAGGATGAGCTCTTTTTGATGTGGTCTTGCTGCACTTGGCAGTACAGAGGTGATCTGTACACCCCCGTTAAGAGTGTGATAAGCACCTATGCATGGTTAACTGAGGATTGATCATGTTCAAATTTATTTAATTTCAGTTTAAAATGTCCTTTTTCTTCATCAGGATTTGGATCAGGTCGAGTGATGTTAACACAGCTAGAAGGTCTTTGTACCTTACAAGCAGCCTAAAACACACTCTTGAGTTTTGTTCTTACTTGTTGAGGATTCTGCCAAAATATGATTGCACTTTGCATACCTAGACTATCTGAGTCCATTTTTTCTTCTCAAAACCTCTGTGTCAGGCAAACAACATGTTACACATTTTAGGGAGGCATAAACATTTCAAAAGCTGGATGAACAATGACACTTGGAGTGTACCTTTATTCAGGTACTCTTTGCCTGTCTCTCAAGCTTTCTTGCGTGAACAGTTTACAGATGTAAATGTCTTGGTGTGCTTGCTCCACAGTGATTTACCTTCAGGCACATGAGAGAAATTAATCAAACCTAGCAGATGAACCTGGCTGTTCCTGCATCCCAGGTCAGCCTCCTTTAACCACTATGTCCTTCCCACTTTTGCACTGGACCTAATTTTGATATCAGATATGTGAATGATTTCATAGGCTAGCTGGATCGGTTGGGTAAATAAACAATACATGTTTAGACTTAAATCCATTTCTGTGATTAGAAATAAACCATAAGACTGTGTTTGGATATGTCCTTTCACTTCTTGCTTACCTACTAATCAAGAACAGATGTCCTAACAGAATTTAAAGCTCATAAGTATAGCTGACTCAAAAAAAGATAAGAGTTTAACACTGAAGGGTTTGCTGTCCTAGTTCTCTGCTATTACATATCTGCACTATTAAGTGTAAGTACTGGGAAAATGACAGGACTGGGTGATCTCTGATCTTCGAAACAGCGATAATTCTGGACATATTCAAGTCAGTCTGACAAAATTCTGACCTCATTATGAATATCGGAGATTCTTCTGGTTTCCCCTGCTAAAAAGGTGCTACAAGATTGATGCTTTTCCTTGCTGGTGAACTACTGAATGATCCTGATATTTCTTCTCTTTTTGAGGGCAGAGGTGAAAGCTATCTGATTGCTCATCTGCTGATCCCTCCCCAGCAGCTTTTAAACCCGCTGTTCAGCTTCAGCTGGTTTGGAACTAAGGTAGGAATCTTGAAACTGCAAGTTTCATGAAAACCCAAAGCAGTAACAAAATAGCAAAAAGCCACATGTCCTCTCCATGCTCTAATGAAAATCCAGAAACAACTCAGCTGTTATATACTCTGGGTAGTTGCAGATAGCAGGTCAGTCAGCATGAAAATAATTGTCTGGTGAATACTTGTGCTGTCTGTTGGTCGGTGGAAAAGCCACAGGGATGTAAAGGTGGTGTGGAGCACAGTGGGGTAAAAAACAAGCCATGAGAGAGCAGATGATTTTATAGTAGTATAGATATAAGGGGAAGGGAAGATAAACATCCATAAGAAGACCTGCCTCATCAGTCTTTCTGAGCTCAGAAGCTCTCTGAAAGTGCTAATCCTGATAGTATTGTAACAACAAAGCTATTCCAATGATAATAACAGACTCTTTGATATTAAAAATGCAAAATGTAGTTCTGTGAACAAGTCTTGGTGTGTGAAGTGGAAATGCAGATCAGAACTTATGGCATTCTAGACTAAAGAAAAATAAATTAGTGAAGTTAGATTCTAGAGAGATCAATTTGAAATGACTGCTGTGTTTTGGGGATGGGGCTGTGAGAATGTGTACTCCAGTGCAGTAATGGGTTGTGCACTGCAGTAATGCAGTGCACTCTGAATGCCAGGCTGCTGCATAATTCAGATCACTCTTTTAAAAACTCCTTCTTTTTAATGGAGCCATTCACAACTTCCTGCTGCTGAGATTGTGATGCTTTGCTATGAAGAACTTTTTCCTATTTTTTTAAAGATAAAAAGGGAGATATCCGCATAAAAAAATTGAGGAATAAATATTGTATTCACCGTTTATAAGAGTCTAGGTAGGTTAGATGAGCAGTAGAGTAGTTTCCTATGCAACAGTGTAAGATTACCCTGGCCTCTGAGTTGTTTAGTGTGTTCTTGGGAGTCTACTTCCCAAGCAAATGCTAGAAGCCCACTTGAAGGACCCATGGTTTTGACAACTGCACAGATTTTTCAAACTGCACTGATCTTTCAAATATGTGTTTCCATGCTTTCCTTGCAATGTCTAAAATTTTACTGATCTAATCCAAATTTAAGTTAAAAGCATCTTTAGTAAAATGCTGTTTATGTCATGTCCCCAGCAGAAAAAGCATTTTGGAGTATCAAAATTTTCCTATTAATCCTGACTAAAATAGGTATTCTACATTTGAAATTTCAAATCATTGGATAGTTATGCCTTGGAAATAAAAGGGGCACTAAGGGACTTTAATAGGAAAGTAGCATCATGAATACTGAGTGTAATACACAAAATAGCACAATAAAATACAGCCACAGATGTTCTGGTGTAACCTTAGTGGGAAGTAATATAAATATTCAGCATATAAGTATACTTATTTTAGTACAGCAGACTTTTCTAGTACTTTAAATTCAATACTGTAAAATGTGATAGATATTATTCTGTCTGCATTTGCCAGTGAAAGTGCGTGCACATCATAGATAAAAAATAAAATATTAATTATTTTTAAATACATGTAATTTTCCACCTGGAGACAGAAAGACAGAAATATGCTAGTCATGGAGCTTAATGCACTAATAGAAAGGCACTCTGGTACCACACTGACATTAGAGGAATAAGAGCCTCATTAGAATATTTATAACTGGTAACTGGTAAGCAATTCAGACAAAAGAACTTTAGGCATTTTTAATGTATTGCATACATTTTACAGTTGTGTATAAATGGTTATTACTTAGAATACATTCCTTAAAATATGAAGGTATTTGTTAATGCACAATATATGACATAGCTCTGGATCAATTATTACTGTCCTTTTTCTTCTTTTTTTTTCCTCTTTTTTGTTCCTTACCCCCCTCCCCCCACAGTCTGCGTAGCTGGCTCCATGGTTATCTATTATTAAAGATGTAAGAGAGGAACATTTTAGTTTTCTCACAAAACCACAGCTGCCATAGTAGAAATATATCCTTATATTTATTCTCTGAATTTAGCTTAGTGCTCGAAGAATGTTTATTCCTATGCATTATTCCATGCTGTTGCACAGAAAAATGTGATGATAATGATGACATACCTGGAAATAGCACAGCAGTCTTTCAATAAATCTGCTTATATGTCACGACAAAGTCATTTAATTTCAGGAAAATGTGCCTATAGGCAGTCAGTTCATTTTGGTCGAAGTTTGTTCCACAGATTTGAGGTCCCAGGGTTTTGAAGGTCATGGTTTCATGATCACTGTCTTTTCTGAAGGGACAAATCAAAACAGAACTGTTTCCAATTAATTCTGATACTGTATTACTTTCATTGAAAATCCTAAACCCCTCCAGATACTCGTGAGAAGTTAGGGAAGGAAACTCCCCAGAAATGCAGTAGTAGCTAGTCTTTGCTGAGGTTTTTATTTTTTAAGCTTTTAAAGTCATACCTCTCATCTTGTAAAATTACAAAAGAGAGATTCTCCTTTGTGTTGGGTAAAATGTCAAGCTAGGGAACAACTCAGTAAAAAAAATTGGAAATAACTATGTGTGGGCCAGAATCCAGAGTCTTTGGCACCAGAAGAACCCCACTGTTCTATTAATTAGTAGGGGGGTCATGACACACTCTTCTCTGTTTTTGGGTGGGACTGAACACTAAAAGAAAGTGCAATTAAACGTATGAAACAGTCCATGGGCTTCCTGGACTACCTGTTGCCCATCACCATTCTGATTATACCACAGTATTTTAAGAGTATCTCATTTATCTGGTCATTTTCATGCTGTGTCCTGCAGAATCCAACAGGTGTGATGTTTTTAAGTGTGAAGAGCTTCTGGTTTGTAATCCCATCCCAGCTCTGCTGGTCCACCTCAGAGAACACCTAATTGAGACCAGTGGTACTTACAGCTGTCACTTAGGCCTACCATTAATGGGGTGTTTGTTTTCTACTTGTAGCCTGGAAGGAAACCATTCTTTGAGCAATGAGCTGCTCACTATCCTAATGGGTAAGGTGAATAATCAGTCTGGATGCCACCTTAACCAGTAAAGTTTATTTTGGGAATCGACCACAGATAGTTAAGAGATTACCAACAGTCAGTTGTTTTTGAGCAAGGTATAGATAACAGAATATATAAATAAGGTTGGTGTTTTGTCCTTTCAGAAGGCCATAACATTAACAAGATTAAATATCTAATAAACATTAAATGTATGTATGGAGTCAGTGCAGATAAGATTGTGCCACACCTTTAAGCCTTCTCTGCACACAAAAGCAGAATCTGTTTAACTGAACTCACATTTAAATTAATCAATTTAGTAACAGTCCTGAAGCCCTCATATAAACCTAAATGCTTTTACAAAAGGCTTATATTGATTTACCTTAAGTAGATTTCCTTCTTAAACTACATCACATGAAACTTGTTGCTGATCAGTTTAAAAGTGTTCATACAGGTCTGTGCTATTTAATTAACTAGACCTGCAAAATAATTTTAGTGAGAACAATGCAATTTTTGTGTTTGGACTGCCAAGTTCAATGTGCATTTACTTTCCTTTGGCTCATAATAATAATAATAAATAATAATAATAATAATAATTTCATTATTATACAATTAAATGTAAATAAAGCTGTTTCTTTCACATGATGAAACAGGAAGAACTAAAATAGGAATACTAGGACAACAAAATTTCATCTGAGCATAATTATGTGATTGAAAAATTTACACAAATTAAAAAGTTTCTAAGTTTGTTCACTGGTTTTGTCCTACAAGAAAAGATGTGAGATTACCATTGTTGGAAGTGGACCTTGTTAGTAGACCTTCCTTTTCCCCAGTACAGCATAGCCTTGTTATGACACTGCACTCAGTAGCTTGCTAATTCTCTGAAACAATTGCTCCACAGGAAATGTTGAATAAAGTTTTCAAATAATTTCTTCTTGCTCGTTTTTCTGAAACTGATAATTGAATACAACTCTCCTGGGCAGATGCAGTAGCCACCAGGCCATGTAGCATTTGGGTCTCTCTTGTCCAAATGAAACATTTACTTCTATGCAGAAGAACAATTTGCCAAAAAAGGAGCTTTACAAAGGAGTAACAGAGGAAGGCTAATATCCAGAAGATATCTTCCATATCCTGGGATTCAAAAGACCTGGAGTAATGTCCCTTCTTCAGACTTGTAAAATTTCAGTATCTGTCAGTAAGGAAGAACTGTCCCAAATACCATCTAAAACGTGCCCTAGGCTGCAAACAAAAAGGATAACTGCAACCCAAGTTTCCTGTCAAGCACTGAACACTTCTGCTGCAGTACTGTAAAGCCAGTGCTGTAATCTTGTTCCTCCTACTGTTGGAGTTAGTTATTAAGAAAAAATATTCAGAGGATCATTGGCAAACTATTTCTCTAATTTAAATTGGGATAATCTCCTGGGAATTAATGGGCTTGGACTGTATCTAGACAGAGGTGTTTTTGTTTCTCTTTTTTTCTTTTTTTACTTTATTTTTTGTTTTGAGTACTAATTCCACTGTGGACCTGAGGAGTCCTTCTGGACAAAATATTTATTGAAGCCAGCAGGTTTCCATTAGCAGTTTTGGTTGTCTGACAAAGAAAAAAAGATGAAAAAATGACGAGGTTAAGTTTGTATGCTTTTGAATTAAATGGGCTACAAAATTATTGGAAGAATAATCTGGAAAGTTTTTTAATGAAGAATTTGGTGGCACTACTTGTAAGCTTCTGGTGTATGCTTCTGAAATCTGAAATTCAAAGGCAGAATAACGTGGAGGGTGGTAGAGACCATATTATTTGGAGCCATTTCTAACTTCTCAAAGGACAGAACTCAAAATGGTGGATAAATCTACACAAGTTCAATAATGTTTTTAAATCTCCACTTTGTAAGCGTATCCTTGTAATGAAGAAAAGGATGTTAAAACTGAGATTATAAAATTCAGGTCCTGGGCAAACATGATGATATGCTTTTTTTCATTATACAAGAAACTATATTAAAAAAACGCATGAGATGTACAGTTCATAGAGAAATTAAAGAAGTGAGTCCATATCATTATTCTGGGATGTTAAAGTAGCATGAGAAATAGGTGGCAAAAGGAGCTGCAATGATCAATCCATTTTGCTGCTGAAGTGAACAAAATCACAAACAGTGGGGCCACTGCAGGGATGAAACTTTGACACAACAGAGGGCCAAAATGAATTCTTCCCCCTAATAGTTATGAACTGTGGAGGTGGTAATATTTCAGGAACAAAAAGAGATTTTTGCTCACGTTTTTTTCCCTTTCATTCCTAGCACATGAAACATTAAAAGCCTTTATCACTGTAGGAGAGCAGATTATAATAAGGCAATTAGAATGATCAAAAGCTGACAAAGAATAATGCTCAGAAAAATCACAAATTAACCTTCCAAAATTATTAGCAATAGAAAAAAGAAAGTCTTCTGCCAAGAGGATTAATAGATGTGATCAGTAGTATGGAAGAGAAAGATGTTTTTGTAGAGTAGTGGGAACTAAGGGAACACACTAAATTTTCTTGGGATGATATAGAAAATGCTGTTTAAACTACAGGGTATTCAGACTCAAAACATGCTGTCACTGCAATGTCTGTTGGCACTGATTTATAAAGAGAACACTGAGACTGATAAATGTGTGGTTTTTGAACATTACTAAATTAGTAGATAACATTGAAACAGCTACATGGCAGAACTTATTGCAGTTTTAGGAGAACATTCGATACTTAGATGGATTTACAAAATCATGAAACATTATATCAGCACAAACTGCTGAAATAGGATGAAGAGTAATGTGGCCTGAGCAAACATTCAGAAAAAAGCAAGAGCATGAATAGAAAATGGTACTGATTCATTTATGCTGTTCACAGTAACATTCATGGGATTAACTGTAATGATGTTTACTGATTTATAAGAGAAACGAGAGAACCAACACCAGTATCTCAAATTTTGAAAAAGCACCATTGACTTAAAGGAGAATTAAAAATTACACATTGATTAGTCTCCAATCTTTCTATGAGCTAATGATACACACACCTGCTGGTATTTCCTGCTTAGCTTGCAGCATCTCAAGAACCTCTAAGAAAATATTGATCATGGGGAATGGGAGGAGCTGCAAAAGAAGTATCTGTGGGAATCTAGAACAGTTAGGAATAGCAAAATAAACAAGCATAACCAAACAGATGTGAATTGAATTGCCACAGTGATTTCAGCTCTGTCTTTTTATATGCTGCTGCTGCCTCAAAATGAATCATGTGCTCCCCATGCAGCCTTATTTCACTAAAGTATTTCCAGTTTGTCAAAAACTATACAGAGAGGTATCGCATCCAGAAAAGTATTATCTTCTTGCTGGAGAGAGGCGAAGGTAACATTACCGTGATTCATTTTTAACTCTGGGTAATACTTGGAGATGCATCATGGATCCATTTATTATTGCAGTGGAATAAACCACACTGTGCAGAGTCCTTGAAGGATGGTGTTGGATGTAGGGTGTCGTACAGTACATTACAGCTCTGCTGCTGCACTTAGGACTCGCTTGACACTTCTATTATCCTCTCCCGATTTATTGCTGGTGCTCATATTACAGAAGCATCTAGAAGTCCCCGCTGAAATCATGCCTGCATTGCTCTGCAGAGCTTTTATGTCGAGTGGGAAAGATATGGAGGTGGGAGGGGAAGCAAAAAGATGAAGTAACTTGCCCTAGAATGAGCAGCAATTCACTCAGGAGGTGAGAGATGAGAGGGGTCTGGTCTGGAAGCTGAATAGCCACACAGGCAGTGATCTGAATGTGCAGGCGTTTGCTTTAGCTCTCAGTGGGCTTGTTAGCTCAGCTCTCAGGTAATGTAATCTCACAGTTTTCAGCTGAGAACAATTCTGCCAGCAAACAGAATGAGTTTGCACCTCCCTATATTAGTACTGAGGGCCATATCCTCACAGAGAGCATTCTGCTTAAAATTTGTATTTTCCAATTTTCATTCCAGCCAACACATCATTATATTACATGCCCCATTTTGATGTATTTTTATGTCAGGAATTGTTGCTATCTTATTCCATCTGGATTATTTGCCTAAAAACCAGGTACTTCTGGGGATTTAATTTTTTTTTTTTTTATGTAGCTCAGATGGTCATTTCCAATTAAGCAAATTTAGCTCACCTAGGGTATGTATAATAGTCACTGCTTACAGCAGGATGGGATTGCTATGAGGGAAGATACTGAATAGTTCAGTAACAGAATAGGAACATGCAAATACAGTACTGCAATTTTTCTTTGGCTGTTTGCAAAACAAGTTCCTGAATGCTCTTTAGTTTAGCTTTTATATTAATCAGAGGTATATTTATAAGTATGTATTTTAATCTATATGCCTAGAGAATGCCTTTATCCTTATGTGAATTATTAATGGATAATAATGCTCTATGTTCTTTTCAGAGTTGCAAGGGATAATCAGTCTTGGAACTTGCAATGAATGGAACTATTGATTTGCTAATATGAAGTAATTTGTGTGATCTAAATACAGTACATACAATATGTGCAAATTGATTCCAGTTAATAATTTTTGACTCTTCTCCTAAATCTTGGTAAGTGAGAACGCTGGCTTATTCTACTTGGATTTCTTGGTGGCTTTCAAAGGATTGATTTTTCCTTTAAATGTTTGGGCCCAATTCAGTTTATCACTTGGTGGCCTGCTTAGATTTAATCATGTTGACATCCATAATGATTTTAACAGGAAGAAAACACTCCATGCTTAAATTCAAATGGATGTTGACATATTTTGCTGCACAAAGATCTGTGTTTGCATCTTACTTGATTTTCATTTGATCGTAATTACTGGACAAAAATATTATCAGCTGCATATTAGGTGATACTGGATTAGTTTGAAGAAACAGAGCAAAATGGAGTTAAATTAAATGCACCCATTATGCAGCGCACATTTACTAAACTATCCATGGTATTTCAATGAAAGATTTACAGGATTAATTAATCTAAGCAACTCATAAAATTGTTGTAAATGTTTTGATGGGAAATACATGTCTTTTCAATTTTAAATTTATCAGTCTAAAAATAAGTTTAAACATTTTAAAGGAATGGTAACAACTAATACTTGTCTGTAATTTCTATAAATAGATTTATTAAGCTATTTTAAATAGAATGGTCATATCTGAAATGTGAATATAGTATGACATAAAAAGACAAGCTTGTATATTAAATAAAACCAGGCATTATTGAAAAAAATGTTTGAAATTATTACTAGCTGCCATACCCTAGTATCCTGATCACAGTGCAAATTCACTAAGAAAATTATAGTGTGCTTATCTAAAGTTTCCACTGCAATGAAGTTTGAGTCATAAAGCACCTCTCTACTACCACTTTCAATCTATGCTTTTGTGGGTTTTTTGCCTTTAATACAAATCAATTATATCTGGACTGTCTGAATTTCAATAATCTATTGAATAGCAAATTATTTTTTTTCCTGTACTGTGTTCTGATGAACCATAATTCCACTAAAAGCTTTTAATACACACACAAAGACATCTAACATGAGCACTTATGCAGCTGCATGGCCATATCATTACTCACATCACTTTTGGTATTTTTCAGCGCATATTTGTGTCAAAATAAATATGTTAATTGGAATGTTTATGGAAAATGTCTGAAATAAGTCAGGAATGCATTGTGATGCATCTATAACTGAATGCATATTTGCAAATGCTTAGTGGTGCTGCTGATTTAATTTGTGATGCTATGTTAAGAGATGGCTTCTATGCACATTGTTAGTATTGCCTAATAGGACTGTGGTATTCTAGAGCCTTCTGCAGTTAACAAGGAATTCATATAAATTAGGGAACTAATTAATGAGAGCCTAAATACAGTGCAATCTTAGTTCTTCATAATTGAAATGCATGATGATTCAGGACACATAAAAGCATGCAAGGGAGTCAGTTAAGAGACAATAGAAAAGCACAGTGCAGTAACACCTGTCACCTCCCACCTTTCAGGAAACCACCATCTGAAAACCCTTACAGAAGTCAACATGCTCCTAGGAATGGTTCTGATTTTCAAACTGAGAAGCATCAATAGAAACACAGATTCTGAAAGGATGTTATTTAATTAACATGTGGAAAGGGACAGAAATTAATGTGTGTTTTTAATAGTCGATGGTTGCTACATAGTAACTCCCATATTAAATGTGCATTAATTATGTTTGATGCAGAGCACCATGGTTTTCTTTCCTTGCATTACTGTGTACATACAGTATTGTGAGGGGAGATTTTGCCCCTTCCAGAAGATCAGAATATGAAAACAGTTTATCCTGTGTATAATACAGTGGGACAAGGTATCAATTTCAGGTACTTCCCCATAACCCTCTTGGTGCAAAGGAGGTCTCAGGTGGACTTCAGAGCTGTAGTGCCCATTCTGGTATATGATACAGGATTACCACATTAATAACAGCTCCATACAGAATATTATTAATTAAGAAATATATCATTCAGATGTCCATATTCTTAATGAACTTTTTTGAAACTGCAGATTTGGTATGATTTTTCTCTTAAGTATTAGCACCTAAGTCTGACTTATCTTAAAATGCTTCTGATACCATGAATTTGATAGGTGAAAAAATAAATGTGTACAAGGGAAGAAGGGAAATAACAGAAATTTAAGTGAGGGTTTGGTTACGACTTGAGAGTTTTTTCCCTGATAGCTGCTTTTGGTTTAGGTTTGTGTTCCGTTTTTGTTTAAAGTCTGTTGGTAGCAATGGGAATATCTTTAATATACCCATTCATGCATTTCAACATCTTTTGCAAAATACTGCACTGTAGAGCTTCATAAAATGAACAAATAGAGCTAATTAATGCCTTTTCACTATCTGTACTTAATATGTTTTTAGAAGTCTGAAATTAATCCTAAAGAGAATGAGGATCTGATGGGAATGAAATGATATTTAATTATGCTTAACTGTTTTTCTATAAAATTACTTAGAAACTGTGCTCAAATTTTAGAGTGATGGACACCTGGATTATGTAACAAAGAGCCTGGCTGTTTGTCTTACTGGAGCACAAACGCTCTGTTGCTCTTCCAGCACAGAATTTGTTTCCTTTCTTGTAACAGCTGCTGACCTGGACATACATGCACAACTCTAAAAATAAGTATAACCTGTGAACAGCAAGGAGACAGCTAAAAATGTTGTGTGTATGAAGATCCTGAAAACCATAAGTTAAATGAAAGAGGTAAGGTTCAAAGGCCAGGTTTCAGACAGGTTCATGTTGCAAATGTTTTTGTCTTGACAGTACAATTCTTAATACTGTCTTAGTTTTGGTGGGTATTTCTACTTTAATTTCCTGTTGTGTATTAGAGCCAGAACACAACACTTGGAACACTTTCAAAGCATGTGCTTTGGGTAATCCAGAAATGTGGCTTGGCATCTTTAATCTTCATCCATCAGCATGGCACAGCAGAAAAGAGTGGTCTTTTAGGCCTTAAAGAAAGTGACTGAACTATCTAGAAGAACTTCTGGCAAGTTTTCTTGACATTAACCTTGTTCCTTTAAGAATAATAGAATATATCTGAGATTGAGGAGTGAGACTTGAAGACCTTAGCCTACATTCTTAGGTGTTCAGTCAGTCCTGGCCATAGTTAATCTCTTTTTGAAAAGGTACTCATGCCTCTACCCCACAAAATGTTCCTAGGGTAAAGGGGCTTGCACTCATATTCTTTAGATAAAAGACAGGCCGAGTTATATAGGCTGGTTCTCATATAGAGAAACAACCTTTATATGCAGGTTTTTCAAGCACCTTATTCAACCTTATTGTGTTGGGGGTTTTGAAATATTTAATCTTATTTTAGATGGCAAGAAATCTGTTCAGAACTTGTGAATCTCTTTTTTTTTTCTTGTTTAAACACCATAGGTTTTTTGTTTCTTTTTTCTTTCTTTCAACCCGAGAGCTCTTTCAGTTTGCACTGTTCCTAAATTTCCTCTTCACTTGACTGAAAATTTTTAAACCAGGAACTTAATAATTCAACTGCCAGGTAAGGAGAGGCACAGCTTTCCTTCTTGTGGAAAATGCTTGGTAAAGGATTCTGCCAAAGCTATGGAGTCCTGGGTCATCAGTTGGGAAACCTTAGCAAAATTCCAGCCTAATGGTCACTGCAGTTTGATTGAGTTGTGGCAGAAAGCAACTCAGAAGTGAAGAGGTTCACTTGATATCAAATTGTTTCGTGTGGAAACAAATGGTTATCCAAGTAAGAGGCACATAAACTTTGTTATATATTAATACAGTTGTAAATCTTGAAACAAATTCAGGCAGCTGATCACGTACAATAATGAGGATTAAAGTCAAACCTAACTTGTTCTTCCATGTAGTTGAGGATTTGATGGTTCTCTGAGTGTCACATTCAGCAGAAGTGCTTCATAGATGACAGTGTAAGAACCACCCCTGAAAGCCAGGCACAGGCACTTGGAAGGCACAATCAGTATATAAAATCATTGCATGTGGCTAAGTAATACTTATTTTAAAGTTTAACTTTGAGTTAAACTTATTTTTGAGTTTATTGAGTTAAACTTTGAGTTTGACTTGTTTTTGAGTTTAACTTTGTCTCATCTCCTACTTACCACTCAGCTGAACAGCATCCTGTCTCTCTGAGCTGCAGAATTACCATTTGAATTTCTGTTTCTTTATCTCAACCCCTGCTTTTTTTGTGGTTGGAAAAACCATGGAGCAGAGACTTCATCTCAGGTATGTTCCACTCTTGACAGGCATTCACAAAGACCATGTCAATAAGTAGAGTGTAGTTATTGCTTTGTGCTGTTATTGCCAGCAGCTGGAAGACATGCAGAACATTTTACTGATCATCTTCTCTTTAATGTCAAGAGCAATTCATTGCAACTCCCTGTGCATAACACACTGAAAAAAAAAAGAAAAACAAAAACAAAACTCAAAAGTGCTTTTCCTTAAACTGTGGTGGTTTAATCTTAACCACTTTTACTTAAAGACACTACTTTTGCAAAAGTACTTTTATGTCTAAAATTGAGCGGTGTTCTTCCTCTTGAAAATAGATTGTATACCAGGAATATTTTCCAGCTCTTGAATGTGTTTATTTCTTTCCTAACCATCACAGAGAATAAAAACCAAAGAAGCCTGGTTGTAAAGACTTTAAAATGCAGAACTGCATTTTTAAGCTGATAATGAAAGTTGAATGTATATTTTTTTAAATTCTTCTTTTTCCTTGAGGATCCTTATCAAAAACCTGAATGTGCAAAATGAAGCATCTAGTAGAAAATGAGGGATGGTACTCTGTAGTAAACTGGTCTCTAACAATTTTGGCTGTTTAATTTACTTAATCAGCTGAAGTATAAATAACAAGGAATATTAAAATTAAATATCTCAAGAAGTTTCAACTCCTGAGTAAGAAATCCTGCTGCAATCCTTGTTCTGTCCAAGGGCCAAGCTGGAGGTGAGATGATTGCCTTTGAGGTGGGCAGAACTGGAGGATCTGTAAAAGCCTACACCAACCTGAATCTCCAAGTAAACAGAGATGCTGTATAGAAGGTCTCATTTCTTTCTATACTTTTGCAGGATATGCTACTTTTCCCAGGAAGATATGCCCTAAAATGACTGTGGCTTGCCACTAAGATTTATAAAAGAGAACTTCAAATTCTTAGTTAGAAGAGATGTAACTATGTATGCAGATCTTGCAGATATTTCATTAACTTTGCCTGAAAGTATCAGTAGTGCAGTTTGTGAGCAGAGAAAGATGTGAAAGAGCTGTGCTGGTCAGCCAGAACATTCAGCTGCAACAGCTGACAATGGTGATGACTATTGTAGTAGGGGTCATGTTATTAACAGTGAACTAAAACTGAGGAAAAATTGCAGCTAAAGCCTTTGTAACCTGGCATTCTTATTAGCCTGGGCATGTCTCTGTATGTGGTTAACCCTTTTCATTTGGAGAGCTGTATCTTTATTTTGCTCAGTGAAGTTCTGGCATTGTCATTTGGCCATCCTGTCATTCATCAGCAGGAAGCTGGGCACTCAGTCTCTTGTCAAAAAGTGCTGCTGGGGCTCTGAAAGGTTTATTCTCTATGTGAGAGCTAGGGTTTTGTTCTGTTAGCCTGTATAATAAAATATCTGCTGTGTGTTAATGAAGCTTCTCATTAAATGAATTCTCAAGTTCACTGCAAACAGTAGAAATCCTGGGTTTCCATTGAAGTACATCAGGATTTTGCTTTGTTGTGCTTCCTATCAGAACAGTGTTATTATGGGCCATCAAGCCACATAATTTACAGGGCCTGAGGTTTTGGCCTTTTGTCCTTGCCTTTCCAGTACTAAAAAAAGATTACTTAGAAAAGGAAATGCATTGCAGGATTGGGTCTTCACAAACAATAATAATGAAAAAGAATATGTATAGTTTGTTAGAAATTGATTGTGTTCCAAAATCATCTAAGTAATTTTCCAATAGATTTTTATTTTCAGTTCTCTATTGATTCTCATATTTACTCTTATTTTCTTTTGAAAATGGATAGCCTATTTTTCCTACCATGGATACAGCTGGACATTGTAGAAGGTTCAGCTCAAATACTACTGGATGTTTGCGTAAAGACAAAGGTTATCAAGAGAGTCAGTTTGGGGGAGAGGAAATAGAAGAGAGCAGAGTAAAAAACTCCTAGCTCTATGAAACTAAAACCAGAAAGGAATTCAATATTTTTTGGCTTTGCATTTGCAAAATGCTTTTGGATTAAGGACTGCCTGTCGTGTTATAGGACATAAGCTTTTTACACTTTTGTTCAGATGTGTTTTGTGGACACATCTTGCTAAAATAGGTAAGAGTGACAAATTACTTGGGCCAAGATGGTCTGGCAAACTAGGGATGAAACCCAAGACAGCAGATACTGAAAGTGTAGAGGGGCAGATTAGTCTTCCTAAAGTTGTTTCTGGACTTCTCTTGCTATGTATTCATCTTGTCTTATGATTTTGTGTAAAAACACAGGATGAAAACATATAATTATTTAGACTGAACTCTGCTGGCTGAAGGGCTTTCGTAGAGATGACTTAAAAGTCTGTTATTCCTGATGGAAACTATTCCATTAGATGCAGTTAAACACAGTGGATAGAAGGAATAGATAAAGTAAAACTTTCTTTTGTTAGCACTACATAGTATGCCATGCAAAACTTATCATGTGGGCTTATTGCTGGAAGGAAGATGTTTTAAGCATTTCCAGTGGGAAGAAAAGGCAGAATTTCCATAAAGGCAGAATATAATTTGTTTGCTTTTTGTTACCTCTTCCCACTGTTCTCTAAAAGAGACAAAAATTCTGAATGTATTTGCAGTAAAAACCCTAAAGCATATAAGACAATGAACAGATAAATACAAGATTTTAATTTCAGGGCAACAGATAACATTTTGAACAGAATTATTTCTTCAGAACTACTCTCTTGATAAATGGGAAGTGAAAGGACACTTTTCAAGTGCAAATGTGTGAAAATTTATGCTTTCTCAAGGATTATTGTGCTGTATTTTTGCTTTTAAAAAGAAACAGCTCTTTTCCAGACCCTAAACCTTTGGTCCTGTGAGATATTATGTATATAAAAAGATACAGGATGGAGATACACAAATTTTGTAGTTGAGTTTGTACTTGAAATGTGGAGTAGTGCTAAGCCTGGAGGCAGAGGAGGAGATAGTGTCAGGATGTCTGGAGTCTTATTCCCTAGATATTAAACAAGCAAATCTCACCCCATCTCTACTTGCAGGAGCTCTTGTCTAAAAGAAGAAGAAGAAGAAGAAAAAAAAAAAGTCTTGTCTTATAAAATGTAATTAGGCTATCTTGCTTGTTTTGTACTTATTTTGATGGTAATGTAGGAAGAGCACATATTTCTTGAGTGTATGCATACAACTTCAGTCTGAGACACCACTGACACAGTGAATTGAAGATATTTTTCCCTCCAGGGTGCTTGCAGATGATATGTAATGCTGTGATTTTCCTAGCAGCAGCTTAAATCAAGCTGTGCTTCAATGTTACCAAACAACTATAAACACGAGGATGGGGATTCTCTCACCTATACACCTCTAATGTTATTTGCATATACTATTAAGGCAAAGAGCAGAAAAAACACCTAGTTGTAAAGTACTGTATCTTGAATCCTAGACCCTTGGCTGTTCAAGTTGGCTGGAATTTACAGAGAATGCAGCTGATATTCATTAATCCTGATGTTCTCTCTTCCCTGCTTCACTATTTGTTAAGCATCTTTCATTGCGCTCTGAAATATTAATTCCCTTTGTTTTCTGCTGCTTCCAAAAATTTATTTCATGAGCAATTGTTAGTGACTTTGTCTACAAGGCAAGAGAGTAGCTGTTCTTGAAATGTTAATTGATTTGCAATTTAGCT
Source organism: Anomalospiza imberbis (assembly GCF_031753505.1). Classification (NCBI taxonomy): domain Eukaryota; kingdom Metazoa; phylum Chordata; class Aves; order Passeriformes; family Viduidae; genus Anomalospiza; species Anomalospiza imberbis. Next base: position 36,998,136 of record NC_089684.1, on the reverse strand, counting down.
GTCAAAAAAGACCCCAAAAGGAAACAACAGTAAAACTTCATTTGCAATTTAAGGCAGTGTCTCCACAGCGGTGCTGTGAGATGCTGTGCAGGACTCCTTCACATCTAGACACTTGGAGATCAGGAACACCACAGAGGTATTGTCTTTGGCCCCTCAGGGAAGATAAGGAGTCAACCTCAGTGTAACTCTTTTGGATGAGTCAGTGGGGGTATCATTATAGATTGTCTATCAAAATAGATTGTATACCAGGAATATTTTCCAGCTCTTGAATGTGTTTATTTCTTTCCTAACCATCACAGAGAATAAAAACCAAAGAAGCCTGGTTGTAAAGACTTTAAAATGCAGAACTGCATTTTTAAGCTGATAATGAAAGTTGAATGTATATTTTTTTAAATTCTTCTTTTTCCTTGAGGATCCTTATCAAAAACCTGAATGTGCAAAATGAAGCATCTAGTAGAAAATGAGGGATGGTACCCAGTAGTCATCAGAGATGAGTGCAGGTCAGCCAGGATTCGAAGCTGACATCTGGGAATAAGAGAGGGGAAAACCCAGCTTTTGCATAGGCTCTCCCACATCGTTCAGCTTTTGCCTTATAATGAAGAAAAGGCACAGAAAAATAAACAATCTGCCTTTCCAGCTATTGGAGTTAAAAAAGAAATGCGTAAAATTTGTGTGTGTGAAGAATTGGGTTGCCTGATTTTCTTTGGTTAGCATGTTGTGCAGAAGCAGAGGATTTCTCACTTTTAATGGTGGTTTCTGGTGGGAAAAGACATCTTGGCAGTAGGTGGCAGTGGAGCTCTTTGATTGCAGAATTTGTGGCAGCAGCATAAATCCGACATTTACAAAGCACAGCCTTTTCCAGATGCAGGCCTCAGGGCCTTATTCGGTCCTGCAATTCACTTCTTATTGCTGGGGATGTCTCGTTAGGAGATTAACTGTTTAAAATGCAGTGCTAATGTGAAAGTTTTAATTGGGAAATCCTGTGCATGTTAAATTAATCTTAAATATTTTTATCTAGAAAGCCTACTTCCTTTCCACAGCGCACCGTGTTTGCAACCACCTCACATTCTTTTGCATCATATTAAAAACTTGAAATCGACCAACAATGCTTTTACATTGCTGAAAATCCTTAAGAAAAATGGTTTCTGAAGCCTCTTAAATCCTAAAGTGCAGATGTTGGTAAATGCAATGTGAGGGGAATAGTAGCAGTGCTGTAGTGTATTGACAGACAGTTTGTATCCGTGGAGAAAATGCAGGGCAAAGGTTTCATCCTAACCCCAGCTTATGTTTCATGGATAAGCACAGTGAGCATTAGGAAATTGTGAGAACAACTGGGATTTGGAGTTTGAAAGAAAAGCAGATAGAAACTCGGCTAAACATTTAGGTTGAGATTTTCAAAGGCGCCTTGGGGATTTTGGAGACTGGAATCTTGGGCTGCTTATAAAATCCTCAGTCCTTAGGTCTGTTTTCTTTTCTTTAGAGCTTGTGCTGTTTTTAATTTGACCACATCACTTAGACAAGTGCAAGGAATGATATATGATAGAAGGAATATATTGTTACATGTAGAAAGGAAGAAACTGAAGTTGCAACTCTGCCAAGCTATAAATTCTGTTCCAGATCTTACTTTTTGTGACCATTCAGATTTGGTCTGCATACTTGTGTGGTTATTGTCGCTTTTAAAGTCTTTATCTTTCTCAGAGGCACTGTACATACTATTTGGCAGTCTCTTTTTTTCATCATCCCAGGCATTTTTTCAGAGTGAGTGCTTTGGATAGACCACTGTACGCATATAATTTCCAGATTTACTAGTCTAACTGAACTCAAACACTGGGATCCTTGCACTAGTTCCGCATTGCCCAGTGTAGACATTGCTAAAAACTTGAGAGTAGTCTACAAAGCTGAGAAATGCAGACATCTGGACACACCTTCCTTTTACGAAAATATTTTGGACTTTGTCATTGAATGGGATAATTAATTATGGAACAGCCTGTGCTCTTCCCCTTCCCCTTCCCCTTCCCCTTCCCCTTCCCCTTCCCCTTCCCCTTCCCCTTCCCCTTCCCCTTCCCCTTCCCCTTCCCCTTCCCCTTCCCCTTCCCCTTCCCCTTCCCTTTCCCCTCCCTTCCCTTTTAAAGGTCAGCCACACAGCAAGAGGCCACTAAAGGATGGAACTAGCCTATTAGGATGAAAAGTTTCTGCATGTTTGTAGGTAAAGTCACTTCCAGAGATGCTGAAATAACATTATTAGGATTCAAAGATGAAAGGTGGATATAATTATTTGAATTTGGATCTTCTGAATAGTCTCTTTAAATCATATATAAATAATGTAGATAGGAATTACAGTGTTCTATTTCAGGATTAAATGTAATGATGGTAAGGCTTTTTGCTATATGTGTGTCAGCTATGAAAGCTAAATTTCACATTCATCTCTTGTGCAGAATGCTTTTAAGGTAAAGAATATGAGCCCATGCTTTGCCAGAGGAGTCAGAGCAAATCTGCCAGCATTGAGCTTTTCATGGTGCTTTAGCAGTTAATATTTAAAATGCAGATGCTCATGTTTGTTTGCATGATTTCAAGGATTCTGATGAAATGTTCCACCTGATCTAGTCCCAGAAAACTCAGAAAAATATGTTGAAGGGCATGATTCATGTCTTGTATTTGCAGAGAATATGAAAACCATAAATATTACTCCAAAATACAAACATATCACAAATTATTAAACCTTGTCCTTCTCTGTAACCCATTTTTTATAGGTGTTATACAATGCAAGTGTGGTGCTTTATTATTGAAGATGGTCTTCTTTTATTTGCCCGGAACACAAGATGATTATTTGTCCTTAAATAGTAAACTGAAGTGTTAGTGAGGCTGATTTGCCCCCACAGGGAGAAAATGGTTGAAAGCATTGCAAGAGATCTGCATCAGGTAAGACCCATAAAAACCTATGCATATATAAATGCTATATAAATCTGCCAATGTATAAATACACACATAAATATGTGCATGTGTTTTGGTGGGAAAAAAAGCCTGAAGTCATTTTAAAAACAGATATTCAGCATAGTAAGGTATTTGGAGAGAAGAGTCACAAAAACAGTAATTCTTGGTAAAAAAGATTTGTAAAGTACTGAGTTCCCTGGAGGGGAAGCCCTGTGAGGAGTGGCTGAGGGCATCTGGTCTGTTCAGCCTGAAGAGGAGACCTCAGTGCAGCTGGAACTTCCTCATGAGGTGAAGAGGAGGGGCAGGCACTGATCTCTGCTCTGTGGTGACAATGACAGCACCTGAGGGAATGGCCTGAAGTTGTGTCAGGGGAGGTTTAGGTTGGATATCAGGAGAAGGTTCTTCACCCAGAGCATGGTTGAGCACTGGAACAGGCTCCCCAGGGCAGTGTCACAGCACCAACCTGACAGAGTTCAAGAAGTGTTTGTTCAATGCTCTCAGGCACAGGGTGTGACTCTTGGGGATGTCCTGTGCAGGGCCAGGAGATGGACTCAAGTATCCTTGTGGGTTCCTTCCAACTCAGCACATTCTGTGATTCTGTGAAATTGTGATACTTTGAGAGCCAAGCCCATCAGCTTTTTCAAAATTAAGTGCCTTAGGGACATTTGTAGCTGAATGTTGCCTTTTGATAAGGGCAAAGGCATGGAAGTTTGAAAGGAAGCTGATACGTGACAAATTGCCTAGTGTGTAGTAAAAGGAAAAACTTGAAAGCCTGGGAGAAGATGGTGTAGTATCACATTGATGCCCAAAGAAGATTTGCAGCAACTTCATGGATAGCCTGCAATACTGATAAATTAAGTTTCACTTTAAGGCTTTTTAGTTAATGATGAACAATTTGTGAACATCTGTGGTTTAGAGTAAGTTAACCAATTCGATCTTAGAAACAGTATGTGTCCAGACTTGTAAATGGTGACTATAAAAACCTGCATAGAACAGATATAAGATGTTACTGAGTTAGAATTGATAACATCTGTTAATGCGCAACTTGTATTTTAATCAGGGAAAGTAGATTTTAATTAATCTTCTGGACTAAGTTTTCTCACTTCCTCAAAGCTATGTTGCTATCAAAGAAGATGTACCAATTGACCTCAACAAGCACAGCATTTTTCTTCGTATAAGCTTTAACATAATATTCCTGAGGAAGCACCAAAGCTCTAGAAATACATATTTTTCCTATTTTCTGTATTTTCTGCTTGATAACTGCAGAAATGAACCTGTTTAGGTTAATGGATTAGAGTCTTATAAAGGGGTGAATAGTTACAAAGGTCACAGTGTAGATCAGTCCCCAGATCACTTGATCCAAAGGCCCTCTCCTGAACAGTCAATGGATGTATCCACACTGTATGTTTCCATTGCCCAAACTGTAGGCCTGTGGAATATGACACACATTAAGTCCAAAAGCCATGGGGAACACATTTTCACGCTCCAGTTAGTATTGTCCACTGTACTATATGTGTTCACTTTGTTTTAGCAGTGTACTGACCCAGCAATGTGCCTTTCAACCAGTTCTAAAGCTGGGCAGAGTTTGCTCACCTCTGTTCAGGCCATGAGGTGTCTTTAAGCACTGTTCTGTTATCAGTAATCTCATTTCACGTCATACATAACGCAACATGAATTAATTGGGGTCCTTAGATTGCAGCCATTTTGGCTACTGTTAATCTGTGCTGAGCAGCTAATCTAAACATAAAAGGCTCTGTATTTTATTATTATTACTACTTCCCTGACCCATGCATTCCCCTTGCTTGTTTCATTGATAGAACATTAGTAACTAGTCATGGTAAAGCATTATTTAGTTTCATTTGTCAGTCAGTTGAACAGCCTCAGTGTGTTGACACTTTTAGTCCACTAAATTAAACCCCAAGCTACAAACCAAAAGCAATTAATTGCAGCAATCAATAAATTTTAAATGTAAAGTATTGAACATAAACTCATGATTCCGTGGTACATTGTAATAAAAGATTTTGGAAAAAAATTATTAAAACTTGGCTATATGCTTCCTTGGAGGGCATAATTTACTGAGAATTTGATAGCACAAATGTGACAGAATTTCCTCTATGGGACTACTTCTGGAACTTCTTCATCTGAAATGGTTCACAGAACATGAAGTTTGCAGGAACAAGTGGTCATGTAAAAAAATACATTATCCATACTGCAGGCAAAGTGAAGAGTTAGTTTAGCTGTTTTTAGTGATTAATGCACTACCCAGTTTGTGAGTCCCACTCTCCTAACTCTTACATTCCTAGATATCAGGTTGGATTTTCAGTTGTCTCTGTATCCATTATTTAACCTTAAGTAGTTATTTTAATAATGGCTTCTACTGAATATTAAAATAAATTTTATAAGTATTACTAGTTTGTCATGAGTTGAATTAATCACAGTTGAACAACTTTTAAAAACTATGCCTCAAGAGTTTTCAAGCTATTAAATATTTTTCTATTATAAGGACTCAGAATTGTTCACTGCAGAGAATAAAGTACCACTTTTGCATGCATCACACAAACACTTAGTGCTTCATGAATCCACAATAAATTTTCTTGCTGATTACTCATGTAATCTAAGGATCTCCTGCTGTTTTATGGAGAGTCTTAATAATTTCATTCAAGTAGTAAAATTAGCACCTGTAGAGAACCCTTTATGGCTTTTAAACGTTTATCAGCTTTATAAGAACCTGCTTCATTTATCATGTAACAGTTGGTTTATTTTATCTTTCAAAGTATTTATTGATTCTTAAGGATGTTTAATGAGGTAAAAAAAAAGTTTAAATAAAAGGAATTACCATATCAGTAACTCTGCTTATCAGTGATAGATTCAGGAAGGACCACCAAGATCTGGAAGCTAGATTTTTGTAGGTTTGGACACTGAGAATTTAACTGTTCCTTTTAAAGGCAAAAGGAGTCCTGAGACGATACTGTGGAACCTCCTTGTCTGGTCCTGTAAATAGGAACTGAATGAAGTATTCATCTCCTGGTGTACATGATGAGACTTAACTGGGGAATTCAGTTATAAAAGTAACACAAATGGATTGTGGAATACCAGAGATTGATGATAAATATTAGAAAGGGCAACATCGGGCCATTGAGAAAACTGGCATTTCAGCTGAGGCAGAGAGCAGAAGACACAACTTGAATCCTTCTTTGATAATGAAGCTTTTGTCTTATATCTGCACAATATTGCTTTTTTCTGCTCTGTATGGCTGATGCCCAGTAATGTAAGTTTTTAGCAAACCTGTACATATGTAGTCTGAGATGAAACATGTTATAATTTAGTGCTAATGTCATAATGAGGACAGTAAGATTAGAATACCTGAGTGAATACAGATGAATATTGTCTTATGGTTTACACACACACAAAGTGTGTTCCAGAAAAATAATTTTTTTCCCATGAATTAAATTCTGTACCTATGCCTCAGAGGTAATTTAATATTTTTTCTGGAAACTGCCTATGTCCAGTTATAGAGGTGACTTGACAACAAAATTAGAGTATCACTGGAGGTGTTCAAGGCCAGGTTGGATGGGGCTCTGAGCTCTGTGCTGTCATTTAGGAATCATCTAGGAGTATTAGCAGTAAAATGCAAGTAGTCTAGGAATTGTTTTATTCTAAATATATTTTTATTACTGTGATGAAGCATTTATTATACAACACAACTAAAATCACTAATTTTTTGGTTTTCTGAAGATCACCTAGAAAACAGCAGTGTAGGGCACCAGAAAAATATATCTGAAAGACAGTTAAAGAAATTCACTTTAAATTATATGAAATCACTAATTTTGGCCCAAATTCTCTACAGGCAGAACAGAAGATTCAATCTCTCTGTGAAATTTTGGGGCTTTATCATGTTGTGAAAAACAGAAACTGATGAAAGTGAAGAAAGATCTTGGAATGGCACCTAGTGGAAAAAGAACAAAGTAATATCACAAATGTTGTGTGTACAAATATTAAACTCTGCTCTCTTTCCCCTTCTTTTTTCCTTACTTTGATTATATATGCATATTTTGATATTCAATTTCAACATTCCAGTCCACTGACACAGAAATGAATTGGTGTCCTTCCTGAACAGATTTTTTTCTCTTACCTTACTGAAGTAAATGTTGAGAAATACTAACAATGCTTGATTTACATTATATGAAGGCATTGCAGTAAGAATTTAAATGGCAGCAGTTGCATAATTCCTATGTTATGAATCATTCTTACCTGAGAATTAACTTACTAATTACAGCAGTTAAGTGTAATTATTCTGCCTCTTAAGGTACCTTATTACTGCTTTTTAATAATAAGACAAAGTCTGCCAAAGTTAATTATCATAATAATAATTTAGTGCACACTTTTGGTTTTGTTAGGAATACAATATAATCTTGAAGAAATTATCTTTTCCATGTTAATCAGTCATTCACAAAGCTGTCTTTCATGTTTCTTACTCCTCTGAGAAGTGGATTGAAGCTTGGTAATTGGAAAGGCACCGAATGACAGAAGAGAATGTATTGCTCTATTTCAGGCTCTGGTTTTCACCAAATACTGAAATGCTTTCAAAGGCTGAGTTAAGTTTCCTCACAGTAATATAAATGTTACAAATTTTAAGAATTCCCTTTAAACCCCCTTCATTCTTCTGATCCCAGACCTCTCAGATGTATACATTTCTTACTCAGTATGTCACCAGATACTACCAGACAAGCAGAGACTTCAGCTTTTTTTGCTGTTTTCTAATTTTTTTAATCAAGGTATTTTGGATTTATATAGTTTCTTGCACCTGGCCATAACCCCATCTTTTTCAAGATGATAAAATACATCTAGCAAACCTTTTTTTTATTAGTAGAATAGGCTTTGATCTATTTTGATTCTTTTTGTAATAAAATCAGTGACACTGGTATTCCTTCCTTCATGAATAATTGCCTTTCTCTCTGTATTCAGGTGAGATAAAAATGAAACAATCCTCTCTGTGAAAGAGACAGTCCAAATGGAATTATATCACAGAACCCTTAAGAATAAGTTTATTAAAATAATTTTTTGTTTATTGTTTGTGGACTTGGAGAAGTTTCTCTACAGGTGTAAGACTGTGTATGAAGGAAGATGAAAACTTTATCATTTAATGTAACATATTAGTGGAGCAAAACGTTTAGTACTTTTGCAGAAACCCTGAATAGTTGTTGAATTTTCTAAAATAAATATTGTATTTATACGATGACACTTGATTCCCTCACAAGTCCCCAGATTTATTAATCTCTTTTGTATTGAGACATTTGTCTGCTGTAAGTAGATAATAAGGACAAGGCGGATTTTAAATTTGTGATCCAAATTTGTACAACCAGCAGCCCAGGCCTCTCTGGTGCTTTGTGAGCTAAATTTGTCTGACAGTATTTGACAGCCATAACAAGAACCTAAATTTGTAAAAAAAAAGTACATTGTTTCTAAAAAAAAATGATAAGATTTTTAAATAAGGGGCTCCTAGTAGTTAAAAAAATGTGGATGGAAAACCAGTGAGGAAAACATAAGAGGAAGACAGTCTCTTAGAGGCTGTCTGCTTCTCATATTAAATATTATTGCTTTCTACAGATGCCAGGAATTTCTGCTGACCATGTAGCACAAAATGTTTATATTCAGTATATCTTTCCTTTTTTTTTTGGTAGACTTTCATGCTTTAACATTATTTGAAAGGGCCATCTTCTAGCTGCAGTTTACTTACTTCTTATGCTTAACAATCCTGCATTGCTTACAAAATATTACAGATAATAATTTTGACTCTGGAAGATTAGTAGTGTGTTAATATTTAACTCAATTCCAATATGCATGGCTCAGAATAGGATTCTTATAGAGATGACTTTTGGTCTTTGCAACAACATAGCTATATCTGAATTTTGTATTTTTTTTACTTAAAATTTCCAAAATATGAATTTTAAACTGGAGATTCACTTTTAATGGTACCCTCTATGGAAAAAAAGGTCTTCATGGTTTTGGATTTTGTTCCTCATAAATAGCAGTGATGTTTAAGTGTGCTGATTGCTGCACCAAATATAAGGAACAATTACAAAGATTTGACAATATTGAAATTTCACTCTAGCAAGACTTTTACAGCAATATATTTTAAACAGATTATTTTTCCTATACAGAGTCAATGAGAAACATTAGTTCTCTGTTTTTTTAAGGTCCTTTTAGAAGCCCCTTCTGCAAGTGAATTTCATATATTACCTGTGTGGTTCTGAAAATTATATTATAGAAAATGTATAGATTTATTTTATGATAATAGAGACATAGATTTACCTGGGATATTTTATTTTTTTTAGATCACCAAAATTTTCAAAATGACTGGAAAATTCTCAAAATCTAATTCTCATCCTCAAAGACAATGCCTCTGAAATATGAATGTCACTTCAATAGCTTATTTTCTTTCTAATTTATTTTTATTTCACAGAGGTATTTCACAATGTTACTGTGGCCAGCATTTTAGGCTTGCTTGAATGGACAAAGCTCCATTGAGACAAAAGCCTGAAAAAACATTTAGACAGTAAGTTCTTTGCTGCAGTTTTGCAATTTTACAGACAAGGTCTGTTCTGATATGTGAGTATAAGTATGTTCTCATATTCTTCTTCAGAGGTCCTAAAATTTAGTCTACTCATGTGAAGGGTATCCCAAAATTAAATGAATGGCATCAATAGTAAAATAAAACTTGCATACAGGAAAAGGAAGCCATAATGCAGGATATAAACAGCACTTATGCTTAGAGATGTTTTCTTTGGCTTTTATTGGATATTGTTTAATTTCAATGGTAACTAAACTGTCTTTTTCTGTGAAGTAGTGTATCTTACAGCCTACATCAGGAATTGCACATCCTCTCGTGAAGTTTTCTCAAAATCTGCTCACACTCCCTTTTTTGAAATAAAAGTTTTAGGAAAGCAAATGAATTTAGTTAATCTAAGTGCATAAACAGTGCAATATTACCTCACCTTGCACTCCTCTCTTTCACTCAATCTCTCTCTTTGCTGATACTAGATTTTGGGGCATCATCTGCCCTGCTTGGCAGTTCAGCTCAAGCACAGGGATGCTATTTTAAGTAAGAGTGGAGAGGACGAGATGATGCATGCCCTTATCTCAGCAGATAATCAGGCTATAGCAGAATGGATACAATGATTCTTCAAGTCAGGCGCTGTGATGAAGGATTGTTTTCAATACTGTGCAGCACTGACTGTACTTTGAATGAACTGTTTTGAATAAAAAAGTTGAAGTGATTTTTATGGATTTTTTATAGGGAAAAGATAAAATAGTTTAACAGCCTATGTACTTTTGCAGGTAAGGAGTATTCTGTAAGGGTAGCAAAGTTATTATGTGAAAATTGCAAATCTCAAATATCTGCATTCAAATCACCAGTAGGAGTGGGCTGCATTATACCAGAGATTTTGTTATGTCTTCCCTTTCAAACCGATGGCATGGTAAAGCAAAATATCACAAGACTAATCCAAAATGAGAACCCCACCAAAACAAACAAAGAAACAAACCCGAAACAACCTTACTGGAAAATCCCAAGATTTATTTGTACTTTCTTTAAGTAAGCCTGATATTTCATCCCCTTGGCTGAATGATGTTTGATTAGAACATAGCGTAGACACCATTGCTTGGAGATAGGAAGGAAAATCAGAGCTGTGATTGGGTTTGAGGCGATGTTAAACTTCTGTGATATTTCCTGCAATTTTAATAGTAAATATTAAAATATTAAATAGCTGTCTTGACTGAGAAAAAGGTGACTGGCTGCCAGTCAGTTTAAGATATTCCATGTACATATTCATATTATTAGGAGGATTCCTTGAGCAAGATAAAATATATACTGAACAGCTCTGGGAACTGTAATGATATTCAATGGTATGAGGTTGTCAGCTTATTTAGGGTGAGGAAGGGAGGAAGGTTCAAAAGGGATGGATGAAGAATTAGAACAAGATTAGCATGCCACACATGAAGAGTTTAGTATCTCCTAATAGTAAAATCTGAGCAAATTCTGTATTGTTACCACAGCAAGCATTAGCATAGCTGTGTTGCTCTACATGATAGGTAGTAAAGCAGGAATTGACTTGAAATACAATTGTGTTTTTAAATTAAAAAAGGATCTTTATTATTCAATGCAAATAACATGAAAATTACATAGCTCTGTGGAAGAAGTAAAAGAAGAATCCATCAAATCCATCTAACTTGAGATGGGCAGCCACTTCCAGAAAAAATGGGATGTGATAGAACCACAGTGATTTCCTTTTATTTCTAGGGGATGCTTTTCAAATGAGGTAAAGTCATTACTGCATTAAAGAAGAAATTATGAAGAATGTCTGTGTATATGTGCAGGATGATAAACAGAATATAAAGTGTGTTATCTTTGCATTTTCTGTTCTTGAGAACCAGACTTTACATAGTACATACTAATGCTAGGTAAAAACAGGTCTTTCAACTCTGTCAAGATTTCTATGTGAAATTGAAAGCTCTGTCTGAGAGCAACATAGAAGGAGGAAAGCTGCTTGAAAACTAGGAGGTTGACAGGTCAAGACTATTATTTCCTTCTGAGCATCTAATACACTACTGTCTTTTACATGGTTTGTTTTTGCCTACAAACAGAATACAGAATATTCATGTTTTAAGGATCAATTCAATAATAATTAACACATTCATTATTAGGATATACTAGTAATTAAAAATGTAAATAATTAGAAGTGGAAGAGAGATAAGGCATATGAGGACCTCCTATGTTTGATTTAAAAAGAAGAACAATTTAAAATTTATTAACAGCTTTAAGGTCTTGTTGATGAAAGGGGGAGCATTACCATATGTTTTCTTTCTTGGCTACAGGTTGAATATTGCAATTGTGTTTTAATGTCAATAATATATTATGAATAATGTGAAAGAACAGGGTCTTTCCCATAACATTACTCACAAACCTACATAAAATTCATGTTTCTCTTGCTCTTGAGGTTGTTTTATTGTCTATGTGTGACCACAGATGAGTTATCATTTTTGAGGGAAAGTTTCACAACCCTTCTGTAACTCTTGTTTGACACTTAATTAGACTTGGCTGCTCTGATGAGATTGCAGCAGTAATTATGTCTGCATATCCTTTTTCACATGAAATATGTAGTCATTAGCCATTGTCAGCTATTTTGGCTTTTTGAGAAGAGAGAGCCAGCAAATAATTCTAACAGCATTTGAAATAAATGTCTAATTGCCTGCTGCATATCTAATTAGAATTTAAGTGTGGACACTGATGAAAATTCTTAGACATTTTGAAAAAAGCAATCTGAAATAATTGAGAAATCAGGTCACTTTGTAGATACCTGCCATTGTGCAAGTGTAAGCTTGACTTGTCATTCTAATTACAGTTTGCTTTTGTCTGCAACTTGGTCTTGCCTAGTGCTAAATGATAGAGTTGACACAGATCGCTTTACCATAAATACTGAATAATACACAATGCATCATATACTGAGCTTCATGTTTCTGTAGAGCACAGGGTGGAGCTATTGACCACAATGGGTATTGTTAAACTGTACAATCAATATTGATTAAATTCATCAAAAGTGATACTAATGACTCCTTGTCAATTAGTTTGGGTTGTGGTTTGTTTTTTTTTTTTTTTTTTTTCACATTACAAATTGCCTGTGTATTTATTGCTTGCTATTTTTAGCTGATTTAAATGACTTCATATTTATAGAAATGTTTTTTCTACCTCAGTGAACTTTTGGACATATTACTGCAGCCATGGTCAGTTAAATATGAGATGCTACTCCACATTTGTTGTGATCAGAAGATGGAAGATGTACATTTAAAGGTGTTGTACATACTTTGCCCATGTTAGGAAGGATTACTTATCACAGTATAATCAAAAGGACATTTGAATTCTTGACATGTAATTTGTTGTGTACTGTACTTTATTGTTTGTTTTTTTTTTTTTCTGCATTTCTTGCACACTGTCTGCCCCTGTGTGTCTGGGACTCATGCAAATTATTTAGAACCACATTTTTATAAAATTGCACCCTTTCTGGCTGGCATTGCCAAATAATCAGAAGTCAGTTTATTACTTTCTTGAAAGGAAGCTCAGCAGAGCATTAGCCATTCTTTGCCTGAGTATGAAGATAGATTGCTTGTAGAGATGACTTAAGTCAGACAATCGATCTGAATGACTCAAAGTTATGGAATTTTTAATCAAAGTATTTGAGATGTATCAAGAATTCTTATTTTGAAAGAATCTGACAGCTTTATCAATCTTCCAGTTTGTTTAGTGTTCTTTATACTATCACACAAACAAAAGGAGTAACAAGTAGAGTGTAAACTCTAAAGTAAATTATTGAAACTTACAATTTGCACTGTGATCATATTTCTGGTTGATTTTTTAGCTATGTTTGATAACAAACAAAAGACACAAGATGGGTATTTCTAAATCTTCATTCTTCATGTTAGCAATTTTTGGCAGTAGATTAAGAAAACTTGTGTTTCAAAAGGGATTCACGGGATGCACTTAGTGCAGTGTTTTAAGAGAGTTGGCATCCAGCCATCTTAACTTAGGTAGCATCGGCTCTTAGACAAATTTATGTGACACTGAGCCAAGCATTAATCAAGATTTAATTGATTTGCCATTATGAGGCAGAAAAAAGTAGGTCTTCTTCCATGCAGAACAGGTGTTTTGCTATTCTACACGTGTTGTGAAGAACAGACTTTCTCTTTAGGAAAATACCAAAAAGATACCTTAGGTATCATGTATAGTACAGATTCAAATCTAAAACTCCAATAATTCAATAGATAAATGCTTAATATAACTACTACTGGCTGGCAGTTCTTCAAAGGGGAGATTAATAAAATAATTGGTCATTAATTTCTTCATAGCAAGAGGTTTATACATTGAAATCCAGTGCTTTGAGTAGCTCTTCAACCAAAAAAAATGAACTAAAAAAATGGTATTGCAGAACAGAAATTTAGAGTTTGATATTTTAGGGTATGATAAGCATTATTATCAAAGTTTTTGAAAGTATAGTACTATATTTTAGTTTAATTTTCTCTCATTTATTTGTTCATTCTTACACTACTTTTATAAATAAATTGTTTTGTCAGTTTCTACATAGTTCAAATAATCTATAAGATTTTTTTAAAAGTTCACACATAAATTATATGTCTTGTTTCAGGTATGCCATTCCTTAAATACAAATTCTAATATAAACACTTTTGTTTGTTAATAGTAACCACAAAGCTGAGAAGACTTAACTGAGCTGGATCCAGAATTCTGTTAATAGGCATGGAAACACAATAACTATTTGTCATATTTGGAATCAAACAGGACTGCAGATTAATAATTTCAGTAGACAAAACTAATGATTGATTTACAAAGTTGAAACAATATATATTATTGTTCTGTTACATACAATGCCTTCTAAAAACACAACTAAAAACTTGTTTATGTTGTTCTTTGGTTTTTTTGCTATATGACAACTTGAAGTACTCTTCATTTTTAAACTATTTTCCAGTAAATGTTTTGCTAAAAACCAAGAGCGAACTCGTTAGTGTTTGTTAATGAAGATGCTAAACACACATAAAGGTTTTTTTGTGACTAAAAGGTAAACAGATGATCATTTTTCTCTCATATCATCCCTCAAACACTTGTGAAAGTGGGAACAAAAAGTATTGCATGCATAATTTTGAAGCCAACATTCAATGGAGAGGATGGCACATTCTCATGTCTGTGAAACACTTGGTGTCCCAGAGGGATTCCTAAAGACTTCAGAAAATACACAGTATAAATCTAGCAAAAGAGCCAGGGTGGAACAACATACCAGCCAAAAATTATTCTAAAGCTTGTAATATGGAAATTTGGATGGCCCTTAAAGATGTTGAAGAGCTCATAAGGCTGTGCAAATGGAGGGCTTGTGGGGTGAGCTGGATCAAGCAAATGAATTTACTGGAGCTTCTTTGGTGGAAAAGAATTATAATCCTGTATTAACTGTACTGCTGTTAGCATGGGACAGCTTGATACGAAAGTAAGTTGCACATAAATCTAGGAAAGCTACAGTTTAGTTCTTCAGTTTCCAAATGCTCTGTTAGTATTTGTATCCTATACCTGTGGGACTTCTCTCAACAGAACATACAATGTGAAGATCACTTAAGATCACTGGAAGCTGTAGGAAGTTGGAAAGGGACATTTTACGCTGGCAAAAAATGGTCATCAGCATTTAAGAAGATATCAAATGTTGTCATTTAACAATTAGTCAATAGAAAAATTAGTTTTCTAGAGGAAAAACTTGCATAGTTCTCCCCCCACAAGACTATTTATTTTCTTGTATTCAGAAAAAGAACATTTGAATTGATGATAATTCATATTAAATCTTTTTATTCTTCTTATTGAAATATCTTTTAGTGTGCTAGAATAAACAATTCGAAGTCAACCTTGGGTTTAGAGTGTGGTTTTGAATTATGTTAATATTTCCTGACTTCAAACATTGTCAAGGTGTTGATGCAGAAGCCTTAGCTGGCACTTTGGATGGTTATGCATAGAGGTGGTGCAGAAAGCTGCTGACAAACAGCTTTGGGGAGCTGGAAGAGAGGAGGCTGGCTGCAGGCAGAGCAGCCTTTGCCCCTACAGGATGCGTAAAGAAAAGTTGTGGGTAGGCAGTGCTGGCTGTTACACCAAAAGGAAGGCAAAGTTGTAGTGTAGACATTTAAGGCAGTCCTGGCAGTTTAAGATCACCTGAAATGGTGAGAATAGATCAAAATCTCCTTTAAAAGTTCTGTAAAATATTTCTTATTTCCAGACTTAGCAGGCTGATTACCTGCTTTATTTTTTTAATTTAGGTTTTAGTTGCCTTCCTTTGTATAAGGCTAAGAGAAAAAAGTATGGGTTAACTGAATACATCTGTGAAATGGGAGAAACAGAGACCTTTTCTGCGCTATCGCTGGAATGCTCCACTTTCCCTTCTGAAAAAGGGCATTTATTAAAAAGAAGAGGAAGGTAACAGTTATATTTGACATTACAGATAGCTATATAGATGCTAAGAGTAAAGAATTATAAACAGAATCATGTGAATTTCCTTTCTGCTTGCCCAGAGCAGCAGATACTGAAGAGGCACAGGTAACATCCCCTTTAGCTATGGATGTCACTCATAAGGATGTAGTAGTTTAAGATAGCTGGCCCCACTGCACAGTATTTCTAGACCCATTCAATTCCTGGCAAGAGTAGCACTGACCCAGATTTCTAAATAACAGTGTAAGAGAATTTTGTTTTACTGCCTGCAATTTTAATTAGGAAACTGTTTTTCTTATTTGGGTCCTATGTTTCATTGAAGTAGGAAATGGTCAGCTAATACAGATGTCTCAAGAAGCTTGAGCTAGAGTTAGCTCTCAGCAGTTGTATCATTTAATTCTAACAAACAAGGGATATATTTTTCCCTCAGACTGAGGATTCAATTTTAGGAAAATTTTAAAATTAATTTCAGTATTTATTTGGACTCAGGTGAAAATGCACACAACTCACACAAATACATCAGCTGGCTGTAGGACTGTACTGTGGCAAAGGGAGTTCACTCAGGTAGGCAGAGTAGTCTCCCATTTTGTTTTCTTAGTAATTTAACACAGGCTAAAATTTAAATAAATGGATGTTAGCCACCTGAGTAGCCAGAGTAGTATCTACTAAATGGGAATGAGGTTGCTTGATTTGAATTAAGAAGAGTAAAAGACAGAAGAAAAAGAAAGAAGGCACAGTAGGACACTTTCCAGTTACTTCTGTGTGTTCTTGACTCTTGCTCCTTGAGGATAGCTGAAGCACTTCAGTTTCATTGTTCCCTGAGTATCTCATGAATATTTCAGTTCCAAATGGTTGAATGTTGTTTTTTATTAGTCCATTTAGATTGCAGCACAAATATATTTTCCTGCATGTGGCTGAAATTTGGAATAAGGGAATATTTGTGGCATGAGGCAATAAACAAAAAGAAATGCATAGTGTACAGTTTAATACAGTTGCAACAATTGAATGCTTTTTACAGTTCACACATAGTATTTCACAGTCCTGAGACTTGACATAGAGCACCTTTTATTTTATATTTTAACATTAATTTCTTGCCAATAACACTGTGTGTTTCCCCCTGAAAAGTCATCAGACTGTGAGAAATAGATAATCCTTATAGTAGTTTCTTTTTATTTTTCTGATGTAGTTTTCTTGTTTGCTTTTTCAGCTGTCCTCAGTGCACCAGTTGGCATCATTGAAAAGAACAGTTGTGCTGAGCCATTAGCAATAAACATTTGTAAAACATATTGTTATGCATGACTTTGATTACTTTTTTTTGTAATTGACAGTATATTGTGGGCACATATAACAGATCCCTGTCCAACTTGGATATCAGGTAAGCAAAAAACTAGGATCTATTAAATATCTGATATAGACAATCTGTCTTTATATTTGTCAATTGGTCTATGCATAATTTTCTTATTTTCATTTTTAAAAGTATTTAATTATTATCCTTTCTTATTGGTGAAGTTACCTGGGTTTGGTTCTTTTATAACTAAGGCAGACAAGAGTCCTCAGACACTCACTCTGGCCAGGTTTCCTGAAATGCTTAGCAAATGTCAGAATGTGATTTCCAAAGAAGCTTATTTTAAAATATTTTGCATTGGTAATGAGAGGCAGGATGTTAGAAAAAAAAATCCCTTTTTTGATGCTTTCTGCTGGAATATAGCATGGAGCAGTTTGTTGGGTAAAAGCTTCCAGTCTAAATGGTCAGGTTATAGAACCAGGGATAGTTTGGAGATGTCAGGTAATGATAAGGCCCAGAGGCCAGCAATTGATGGACACTGTTCCAGCATCCAGAGGTATCTGTGTTGCTTCTAGATTTTTTCTGGGTCAATGGAATGTAATTAGATTGTTGATGGATCACCTAATTTGTTGTGTTGACCTTGATCCCCTTTGGGGTTTGCATTTGACTTCAAGAAATTAGAACACCTTTGTTTGGGACTTGGATAAGGTATTTTCTGAGTCTCCCATGAGATTTATGCACAGCATGCTTCTGTAGTAAACAATCTTCACCCACCCTTCTAATCTTTTTTTTTTGCAAAATATACTCGGCCTGGGGCACATCATACTTATCCACCAAGTAGCATCTGTTTAAAAACCAGAGCTAAAATTTGCAGCATCTCTGTCACCAAGAAAAAAAATTGCAGGTTTTTAATATGTGCATGCATAAGCTAATTCTTTAGGAAAAGGGCCTTAAGTTATAGATACAAAAAAGAACATCAATGGAATGTTGTTGCTGCCAATCAAATCAGATGTCTCTGAAAGGTGTCCAGCCATGTGCATTGGAAAGAACACCATTCTTTCCTCATTTTCTTTGCTGGCACAAGCAGCAGTCTGCTGATTTTCACATAATTAAGGATTGCATGATGAAGGCAAGAGGCATATTATTTGATATAAAGGCTTAGATGAAGGTTCCAGCTAAGTATGGAAGATTCTTTAATTTGATGTGACTGCTGTCAAGAGCACAGGCTTGATGAAATTAGATCTACTGGCTACCAGCAGAGTAGTTGGTGAAGTGAAAAATGTACATGCAGGGCTTAGATGGGTTTTCCTGAAATCATTGACTGTATATTTTCATCTATCACTGCAGGGCTAGGAAGTGCAGTGTTAACCTTCTGTGTACCAAAGCTGAAAATTTGCATTTGATAAAATTCTAAAGCTTCAATAGCTTTAGCTGTTTTGGATCCTGACTGTCAAAACAAAAGCAAGGCCTTACACCATTCAGAATGCTTGGCTCTTTGCATCCTTTATTGATCTGCCAGTGATGTGGGCAGGGCATTCTTAACTGATAGCTAACCAGAGATCTAAAAAATATGATTTTGCAGGGCATTTGAAATCATTTACAATGTTTCATGCATCTAACCATTGTCAGAGAAGACATAGAGAAAAAATATCTGATTTCTAGTAGGCTACTCAATATGTGAGCAGAAAGTCCTGCCCCATTCTTCTCCCCATCTCTGGCTTGCACACTCTGGAGCAGGGGCTGGAGACCTGTCTGACCCCTGCCCTTCTTATTTGTACCAGCAAATTGAAGGTGTTGCATGTATGGGTAATTTTCCCCTAACAAAACCAATATTTGTCTTATGTCTTTCTAAGCTTTGGAGAGATTTTTATTAAGTTGTCTTCAAAACAACTGAGTAGGGAAAATCTGGATTTGGTCATCAGAGTGTGAAACAGAAACCTGGTGTGTCTCTGAATCTTGTTATGTCATATGACCTGCTGGAGTAATATACAATTTTTTGCATCCCTGGTTTGAGGGAAGAGCAGAAGAAAAATTTGCAATTTGCTCTTTTACCTGTTTTTGGTTTCCCACAAACACATGACATCCCCTTCTCAAAATTGCTGGTAAACTTAAGAACTTGTGGGCTACCTGCTAGGAGTCTAGACTGAATCTTCATTTGATCTACATACCCCTTTATCTTAATACTGTAGGGAATAGAAGTGTTCTTGTACTTCATTAATTGTCAATAGCCACAATATGATTTACAGATTTACAGTTTTTTGTTAATATAGGCAACAACATCTAATTAGAAAGAAAGATTTTCAATGAAATGAAGTAATTTCTGTGCAATTTGGTGCTGATTGATAAGACTGTGAGTTTTCTGAAACTCCATTTAGGTTATTCCTTTAGCCTGGGAAGAAGGGATATATCAGTATGCAAAGGCTACAACTGCTTGAAGAAGCTATGAGGGGTTGGTAAAAAAAATTTGAAGGCAGCCTGCAAAAGTAAACTGTCCATTAACCACTTAATTACTAATCTTCTGAGCCACATATGTCTACAGGCTAAATGAAGGCAATGAAATGTGTGGAATTTGTATCCAAGGTAATTACTGGGACACTGCAATTTTCAAAAAATATTGATTTTATTAATCTTAGGAATGCAAATGCACAGAGGAAATTTGTAAAACAAAAGCTATGGCAAATGGGATGAATAAAAATACTTTAATGCCATTTAAATTAGTGTAAATGTTTGTTTTATGAAGCTCTATTATCACCACTAAATTCATTTGCAAATGATCTACTGAAAGATCTAAAAATGGAATGTGGTCATGTGCATGTGTAAAACAAAAATGTGAGGCTTAAATGCTTGTAAATTATCTGATTTATTGGCAGCTGGAAACTGGAATCTGATTTACAATTGCAGTCTCCCTCACAGCGTGGATCAGCTACCTACAGTTGAGGTATAGATATTACAAAATTAATTACTGTTCAGTTATCACTTCACTTGCAAAGTGTGTGCTTTATGAAAATAGGTCATTACAACCGTGTCTTCTACCCTTTTATTGTTTCTGTTTCCAGTTCTTTTGGTTTATTCTTTTGTTCTTTTTAAAACACCGAATACTGTCTTCTAAATCAATGTTTATTTAAGCTAGACTTTTCTGTGTTCTCGTAATGTATGGCTCTCCCCATATTATTAAGAATACACATAAATGAAGTATGCATAAATTACAGGAATAACACAATTTTAGTTCAAAAAGTGCCAAACTTCCTGTTTGGGCTGCCAGAAATATCTTAATCACAAACTCCTCTCCCCTCTGTTTTCCAAATCTAGAAGAACATAAATCCTGTATTCTGCTATGTTTTTGACTGAGCTCTGGGGGATGGCGCAGTTTCCCAAAAGGGATGGCAGAGCCACTGATCTCCACTGAGTTGGACCTTTGCTGTAACTCTGCATGAGAGATCCCCATACTAGGGCTAGAATGGGGATAAATTAATTATTTGATAAACTGATACATTTTGATAAATTTTGAGAGGATGATAGGTCCCCAATTTAATTCAGTCCTGTCACTGCTTTAAAACAAGAATCACTCTTGATGATGGAAACTGGTAACTAGTGGAGGGCAAAAAAAAGAGGAAAAAATCCAAACCAAAATGCTTATAACTATAGAAAACCTTAAAAAAAAGTTTTCTAAGTTTTTTAATGAGCTATTAACCCTGAAGACCAGGCTTGATAGTTCATTCAACTAGATTTTTTCAAAAGTACTCCTGTTAAGTGTTGTGCTGAGGGGGATGAATTCAAGCATGGCCATGGGTGCAAGAAGACTTGGAATTCCCATCCATTAAGATGATAGACAGTTTGCCAGATGGAGCCATTGGAAGCAGCCCTTTTCCTTCCCAACTGTAAATGCTGCACAATGACTAAAATAATGAGACTGAACTGCTGCAGTGGCTGGGACAGAGTTCTGTTTCCATTTGAAGGGGGTTTGTTGCAGCAAACACCTCTTTCACTGTCTGAAGATTTTTAGATTGGAAAAAGCCAAGCAAACAAATCAGAAAGTGGACAAACCTGGGTTATGGAATTATAACAGCCATGTCAGCAGTAAAGGCCACAAAATAAGATATTTTAGTTAATATCCATGTTTTTGTGGGAACCAGTATCCATAAATGATTTTAGGAAGATCCATAGATGATTTTTTCCAGTAGGCAAAAGTGTAATTAGCTAAACTGTATTTAAACACATTAAACAGAAGAGGTATAAATACCATTTCAAACATAGCAATCTAATGTGTTCAAAATTTTCTTGAGATGAATGACTTCTTTGCTAAAAGTGGTGTCTCACAAAGATCTTTGATATTTTCTCCCCAATCACAAGTTACTCAGTATTTTTGTCAGTCTGTTGTATAAATAGAAGTTTTCATTCCTACAATAATTTTACTTTTGTTTGTAATTATTTGACTCTCTTGTTTGGATAATGATGTTTTGCACTTTTCTATTAGTTTTCATAGAATACTTTCAGTGACTAGTTTTCCACATACATTTGTAAGATTTCTGTGTGCCAGAAAGATTCTTACAAATAGCACTGACTTACCTGAGTAAGCAAAGCAGAGTCCTTAATGAGGGGAAAGAAATGAACAATTTTGATTTCAATTGTATTTATGTCTTCCTTTGGCCTTAAATCTACTTGGATCCAAAATGCTAATACTGTACATATTCTGCTTCCCAGTATTTTGTTCAACAGTTGGTATGTTGGCAAAATCAAAGGAAAATTATTTAAATATTTGGTGACAACAAACTATTAAATTAGCTAAATAAAGCCAAGGTTGTCTGTTTGGGATGCCTGTTTTAAGCTTTCTTTTGAGATACATAGTTCTAGCTAAACACAGGCTGTATTTTTAGAAGTCCTGGGGTCAATCTGAGCGTCAATTAAATTATAGAATGGAAAATCAAGAAACTGATTATTTATGAATGTATCTTCAGGCATTCAAGTATTGGGGTTAAGATAAATGAAAATGTGGGGAAGTATTACATTAATACTTTTTATAATGGTAACTTAGTGACCTAATTTTCCAAAAAGCCCATTGAAAGTTAAGGAGATATATGTGGCAAAGTACCCAGTTTCTTTTAGAAGAAGCTTTCTTTTAGTCAATAAGCTTTTAAGTGTCACTGAAAAGCACTATGTCACATTTTGGTTTTAGTCCAATGTCAGTAGTATATATTGGTTTTAGTGAGACAAAACCAATACTCTGTTTTCACATTGACAAGCTAAGAATATTATAATAATTTATATTTTTTCCAACTGATATATTCTGTAACTATCTACTTTTCAAGATGTTTCTTATAACATGATGATAACATAAAATGGATTTTCTGTGCCACTTTTCAGTACAATGGACTATCATGTGTTGAGGCAAGATTGTTTCATTATGATTATGTGGCATTCTTTAAAACTTTTCATCCAGTATGTTGTCATTAGAACTGATAAATCCATGAAAATATCTGACCAACTTCTACAAATTTTATTTTGATGTGATTAACTCTGCAGCGTAAACTGTATAGATTACAAATGTCATATCAGTACATGCTGATAAAACAGGAAAAAAAAAATAAAGAAGAAAACTAATGAAGAATATCCCTAACTGAAAATTTTGTAGATATATTTTGAGGTCATATACTCCTGACAAGTTCAGCATGACTTGTGGAGGTTAGCATAAAGTTTTATGCCTTATTTGAACAGAGAAGGAAGAATCTGTGCATGCTTTCTTGTAAAATGAATTAACATGATATGTTACAGAATAGCAAATGAATGGTTAATAACTGAGCAAATTTGACAAATACATGGAGCATAAGTAAGAGAGAAATTAATCTCAAAAACATTGTATTTATCTAGTTAAAAGAATAATGAATGAGTCTCTGTTAGATTTCTCTGCAGCCAACTTGTTCTCAAGAACCTACTTTGAAATGCAAAAGTTTCTGTGACTGTTCTGCATTTATTTCAGCTCCCAAGGGAGGTGTTGATCTATCTTTCCAAATACATCCGGGACATTAATGGATAAACCTGTTAAAACAGTGAAAATGTAAGTATGAAATCCCATCTTCACTGAACAAAATTTCCTCTTTTTTCAGTGCTGTCCAGAATTTTCCTCTGTGGCGTGCAGCATTTTGTTTTCAGAATTGTATGTGTACAAGTCCAATGATATAAATGCAAAAAGGGTCTCTTAGTTGATGATTTGGAGGTTCAGACAGGTGGAGCTCTGTTTAAGAAAACATTGTTTAGGGGGCCACTTGAGAAATCAGCATATGCAATAGAGCATTTTATTGTTTTTCCCTTAAGTGTGAAGAAGGCTTTCAGCATTTTATCCTCTTAAGTGTTATTCATAGATGTGTAAGCAAGATGCCATTCACAAAAGGAATGAGGTGAACCTGTGTTCACCTTGTTAGGTTGGCAGCTGGTAGAAAAAGGAAGGAAGAAAAAAACTAGAGGAAGGAATTAAAAGCAAATAGTTCTTTGTGGGGCCTGATTTCACTGATGATCACTAATGGGCTCTTTGACCAGCCTCACCTGGGAACTCCCACAAGCCTTGCACAGGGTTTGCCTGAGATGTGGACCTTTGCCTGGCCTTGTCTTGTCTCATCACCAACTGCTCCTGACAGGAATTTATCTGGACTTGGTTCACTGCCATGTCTAGGGCTGATGTCAGGCCCTCTCACCAGCACTGTATCCTGCCTGCTGTGCTCAGACCCTGGGGGTGCTGTGAGAACATTGCTATGCTTGAAATGGTATCTATACCTTTTCTCTTTAATGTGTTTAAAATACAGTTTAGCTAATTACACTTTTGCCTACTGGAATAATCATCTATGGATATTCCTAAAAACATTTAGGGATACTGGTTCCCACAAAAATATGGATATTAACTAAAATATCACAGACCCTGTCTGTGAGAGCACAGCCAGCATGGGGCTCCCCTCCAGCTCCTGGCTCCCCATCCCTAAGCAAGCAGCTGACTCTCGCTGTGCCCTGGCAGCAACACTTTTCAGCACAGTCCTCTGTGATGAGTTCATCTTGTCACAGTCAAAATTTGAGGCCCACCAGTTTTCCCTTTGATCTCCTTCCTTAAATGAACACATCTGTCAAGTTTACAAAACTGACACACAGCTATCAGATTCAGAAGCTTGAAAGAAAAAAGAAATAGCTCCTTTACAAAACCAAGGATGAAAACAAGAACATTTTGTCATACTACTTGTAAATACAATAATAAAGTCATTGCAGAACAGAGAAAGAGAAAATTATATGCCATTTTCTAAAGTTAGTTTTACACACAGATGTTCCATAAGTTATACTATTACCAAAATAAGATATCAAAAAAAAATAAAGCATGGACTCCATTGGAGCCGTAATTTCATTCTAAATCTTCATATTTCAGATGTCTGTGATAAAGAAATCCTGGCTAGTCTGACACCAGTAGGGAAGTTTCTTTATGACTTGTTATTGTGCTCCCAAGGTGGGTCTCATTTCTTCTATTTTCCTGGTTACATTGGCGAGACACCCAGAGATCTTTAAGCTAATCAAGGCTCTATCCCATATAGTTATACTAAATTTTAGTTTCCACTCCAGTGATTTTCTAAACAAATGTTGAGACAGAGCAGATGAGGAGCTATAAGATGAAGGCATCTTTAATAATGACATGACTCAGTTTTGTTAAGCTGGCTTTCCTAGATGAATTGTTTTGTTTCTTATCAGCTGGGAGAATTTTTGAGATGGCAAAGCAGATGAAGAATTTAGTCTGCAGTGACATGATGATGTGGTTCTGAGGACTTTAATCAATGTTGGTATAGAAGGACCAAAATAGGAGTATAGATAAGGGAGCTTATAAGAAAAGACCTTCCTGAGGCTGGTAAGACTTATAAAAAATATTGAAAATTAATAGCAAAATTGGTATTGATGCATTGGAATATTTCACTTTGATGTGAAACTGGGTGTTTAAAAATTACTAAATCTAATAATTCAGATGTCACAACAAATGCATGCTTGCCTCTGTCATAGGCAGGAGTTTGATTTACATACACCTTACGATGAAGAGTTTAGAGTGTTCTATTAAGCAGTGATACTTAATGACTCTTAGATACGAGTACAGGATGGTTACAAGAGGGGAATAATGAATGCAAAGATGAAGCCCATAAATATTTAATAACTTTAACCATACTTAACACGAAACAGAACAAACAAGTCCAAAATCTAGACCTCAGAACAGATAGTTCTATTACCATGACTTGACAGGGCCAAAATTCAAAGAGGAATGGGCTGTAAATGCAAGGCTCATGAGGCAGGAAGTACCAACTAATAATTACTTTGGTGTACCACTAAAACAAACAAAATGAACACCATTAAAAACAGTGAAGATTTCAAAAGACACAAGGAAAGAAATTCATCTAGAATGTTTACTGTGTACCCAGTAAATAGTACAAGTATCTTATCAGAGTACATTTTCAGATATATGTCTCAGAAATGCCTAATTTGGGTTTTGTTAAACAATTCAGTTAAACAATTATGTATTAAACTCTGATTTGGACCTTCCCTAAATGCCAACACCTAGACTTTACAAAATTAATGAAGACTTTCAACATAGTTTTATCTGCAAATGATTTACTTCATAAATCAATTTTTATAGTTGTACTTGATACCTTGAAAAATGTCTCTGTGCTTGATAAGCTACAGCTAGACTTCTCCCAGTTCTAGTACAATACATTTACTTCAGAGAGATTCCTTTGTTGACTTAATAAGCATTAGCACATTACACTGCATATCCAATTTAATGTGAAACTTTAAAAATACTTTATTTTCTGGTTTTGTTAATTTTTTAACCCTTGTAATTGAAAAGGGAATTCCTCTGGTATATAGACTAAGAAAGAAAAAAATCCCAAAAATGTTATAAAATTATTTTCTGACCTAAAATTTTATAATAATATCTTTAAATTAAAAGGGAATTATCTTACTATTCTTTCTGTATTGTGTATGCTCCAACTAAAATATGTATTAACCATTGACTGAACTATATATACAACATGTAATCCTTTTAGAATTCATATTTGTAATGTTCTCTTCTTTTCTGTTTTCCCATAGTGCAGTCTAGGACAACTGCATGAACCTATGATTAATCCTCTACATATGGTTTACACAGACTTTTTGTTTGAGTCTTTATTAAAATTGATATATCACAGGATTAGAAGCCATGCTGAGAATCTGTTTAGATATCAAGAACAAATCTGTACATAAAGCTGTTCATGTTTTACAAAACCACAGAATGTTCTCAGTTGGAAGGGGCCCACAAGGGCCCCAAAACCCAACTCCTAAGGGAATGGTCTACACAGGGATCCAACCTGCAGCCTTGGCATTTATCAGCACCATGCTCTGGCCAACCAAGCTAATCTCATTATTTACACTATAATTAAACAATATGGAGATGAATTTAAAATCAATGGTGCCTTAGGCCAATATCATTGACCCAGATAATCTGATCTATGTGCAGCCATACTCCGTGATGGAATTATCATTACATTTTACACAGTAGCAGCAAAGATGATGACAGTAGGAAAGTGACCATTAAATAGAGTCCATCTGCATTGGACTGGGGATTGGTTTTAGTGATCACAATAAAAATTACATGTACAACGTTTGATAGCTGCATAAGGTGAAATAGCCATCAAACTTTTCCAGCGCTGTATCCTGGCTTCATCAGTGTGAAGATCTTCCTTTCATCAATGTCATGGTCACACATGGCATGCTCTGTAAAATTCTTTCCTTCTGGAGGGAGACTGTTCCTGTCAGACACATTTTGTATGATTCTCCATGTCTCATATCACTGAAATTGAAATTAAGCAGCTACCGAGCTGCTTAGTTAGTAAAATTGTTGAAATCTTGAATCTCTGAGGATCATTTTGCTGTTGGCAGGTATCCTTTATGGGTCATAAAACAAATTCCTAATATCTTCTTTTTGGTGGTAGTGAAGTAATAAATATGTTTACATATACTTAATATAAAATGTAAATTATATCAATATAACTATAGGTCACCTTTATTATATAAAATAAGTAAATGTAATAAGTTGTGATAACAGAATAGTCCAACATTCCTCATATTTTTCTGCTGCTATTTAGAAGATTCCTTTCAGTTCTTTTATTGCTCTTCAAGAAGTTACTCTTCTCATTTCTCATGGGTTTATTTTTCCTGATCTTTAGTTCCTGTTTGCTTATTATCATTGATGAGCTTGTTGCCTGGCTAACAGATAACTGTGGCTGCAAATCACATCTCTTCTGCAGTTTGTTCCTTTGGAATACCAGACTCTTAACATGGAAGGAAATTAAAGAGAGTTTCCTAAATGAAACAAATAGTTTCAGCAACACCATTCATTTGCACAAGATCCTGTAGAGAAAGCACCACAGATTCCAAGGGAAAAAGGCAGATATATAAAACTCATCTTAGTCACAGCAGTTTTGGGAACTTATGCATCTAAAACTAAAGTTTACTTGGATTGTGTGGTCTGGTATTGAGCTTCTTTAGAGCCTTGGCTGATTTGTGACAAAGAAGATTAACTTTATCACTCCCATTGGAACCTACAAATAAATTCTATAGCCAAGCCAACTATCAGTGAGAGAAGTACCCTTCCCTTAAACTTGGGATACTTGGGTCATTGCAATCCTATTGTCTGCACTGCTGTCAACATCCAAACCCTGCTCTGGATAAACCTGGCTGGCCTATATTGCATTTTCAACTTTTAAAAGTAGTTTTGTAAATGTAGTGGTTGAAGCATAGATAAGGTAGAGGTTTTAGGGAGAACTGACACCTTTTGTTGTGCCAAGTGATACAGCTGACAAAAAAAGGAGTGCTCTACAGAGGGATTTTTAATCCGCCACAGTAACAGTGGAACAAAGAATACTAAAGAATGACAAAACTGAGCTGAGATTTTCTTCTTCTGGGAGGGAAGGAGAAATAAAAAAGAGGAACTTTTTTCCTCCATTGTGTAATGGGATTATGCAGAGGCTAAACAGTTGGGTGTCCTGCCCACACATAATTTGGAATGGAAGCAACATGTCTAACAGCCATTCCCAGCGAATCCACATGGAGAGAACTACTTTGAAGAATATCTGGAGAAGACTGTGTCCTCACCCAGGCACGTAAAACTGCCCAGTGCATAGGACCTTTGTGTGCGTCCTTATGGAAGGGGGAAGGCAAGAAGCCAGTAAGAGTGATAAAGGGAAGCTAACGAGTCCTAGGTCTCTTTGGAAGCAGAGAGATTTTGGCTGCAGTTTGGGACACCTGACAATTTGGATTTACTTGTCTGATTTATTAATATCCTGAAATGTATAGCAGGAGATTTGCAGAACTTTACATGCCTCCTCTCAACTAACCAAGACTTCTTTCAGTGGTCAGTAATTACTTTCTTTTGATCTTGGTTTAAAGTCCTCCCCCCGTACATTTAATTTTTTTCTCTGAAAGAGTTTCAGGAATACCATACAAAATTTTTTTCTTAAAATACACCAGAAGAAATTGGTGAACACCCTGCTAGAAATAGCACCTGAAATAGGGTAGCAATCCTTCCCATTCTCTCACAAGAGCCAGTTAGCTACTTGTGAAATACAGAGTTATCTTGAATCTGTTTGACTTTCCAAATCTTTTAGCTGCATTTATTTGCAATATATAACTAATTCTGAGGTGCTGGATACTGCATAGATTTGGTATTACAGTATCAAAACCTCCTTTTCAGGTTATTTGTAAAGCCTCAGTGATGAAGCACTTTATCAAAGCATATGGAGTGACAAAGCTAAAAGGAATTTAGGTTTTATTTTCCTATAGAAAGAAAACAAACTGCCAAGAGGAATAGAAAACAAACAAGACACCTGCAATATATCCTCTACAAGAATATTATAAAAGGTCTGATATTTTTATATGCTTTTGGTGTGATCTATGCCTTGATCTCAAATAACAAATCAATCTACTAAAGGAACATAAACCCTAAATTTGCATATCTGACTGAATATTCATGTGACATGTATTTAAAAGGCATTCAGCTGCAAAGGCTTCACTGAGTGTTTCTGTAAAGGCTACATAATACTTTGCATTTCTGTGAATGTTTCTGAGTTAAGCAGATAACACCTACTTCCAGCTTTCTAATTTGTCATAGTAAGAGCTGTAAGAAAAACTAAAAAAAGAAAAAAATTCCCAGCTACCCAGGCTTGAAGCTATTATATAAAGATTCCAAATCTATACACTGTGCTAAGATTAATTGTCTAAGAATAAAAAGGTGGGTAATTTAAAATTATTTTAAATATTATTATTTTATTGAAAATGAACTGTTACACTGTCAGTCCATCTAGAGTCATGCAAATTTTCCTCTGACACTATCTAAAACAAAGCCAAAGTATCAAAAGCAAGCTGCCACAGATCAAACTCCGTAAAGCCGACATTGCAGAACTACAATGAAGTCAGGAAACCATGTCTCAGAACACAGGCTATTGGTACTCACTGTTCTTAATTGGCATTTGTAAAGTTTTGTAAATTTTCATAGAGTTTCAGATCAGAAGGCATTATTTAACCTAATTTAGTCTCTTTTATATCACAGTCCTTTGTGGGTCATATCACCAGAGTCGGGAGATCTTAATTAGACTAAAGCATTTTGTTAGAACACTGACATAGCAGAGAGCACAGATATTTTGGTGTCACCAAGGTACCTGTCTTGGCAGGAGACTGGTTTGGTCATATCTACATAGATGATTTCAGCAGGTAAGTACAGCCTGCAGAGGAGGTGCCAAACCTCAAAGTTGTGTTCCATACTGAATACATTTTTACAGAGAAATTTCTTTCTGACACCAAGGTTGCTTTTGGCTAAATCTGTCAGTTTCATATGACAGGTTCATCTGTCCCTGTTTTCTCTTTTCAGGAAATCAGAATGAAGGATCTCTGGACCACTACCCTCCATGTGTTTGGGAGATGGATAAGAATTATTCCTTCACCTTAGGAGACCGGAATTCCTTTTTGTGCAGTGAAGTATAGCCAAAGAGACTGTAAATATGTGAAAAGGCCAGATTAGATACAAAAAAAAAAAAAAAAAAAAAAAAAAAAAAAAAAAAAAAAAGCTAATAAATCCTAGTTGCAGTAGTTCATCCTTTTCAATAAACTGCTTCGAGTTTTGGCCAATTTATCCTTCTTCAGCCAGAACAAATCCTCCATTCCACCCAGGTAAACTTCAGCATCCGCATGTAAAAGCTTTACCCAAGAAGATGACAGTGTTAAACTGTGATGCAGAAAACTGACAGTAATTCTTGTCTTTTATAGGAAGTGTCATAGGCATATGAGGTAGTCTGTCAACCTTCATCTTATTAAAGCCCCAGACTGGAAAGGATGAACAGTACGACTCATCAATCCACAAATTCCAAGGCCAGAGGCAGCTCCTCTTTTGGGTGAGATATAAAGCTGTTTTTTTAGTACAACTCCAAATGTTAGCTAGCTCTCAAAAAGGTCCTAGCCATGTTGGCTGTGAGAATCTGCCTTTTCAGTTTAAGTGTTTATATCTATCTATATCTATCTATATCTATATCATCTATATCATCTATATCATCTATATCTATATCTATATCTATATCTATATCTATATCTTTATCTATATCTATATCTATATCTATATATCTATATATATATAAATATGTGTGTGTGTGTGTATCATGTATATGTATATATATACACATGTGAACAAAGGCATTTTCCCTTTTTCACCCATGCTAAGCATTTATTTATGAAGACTTCTGAATATTTTGCCTTCTGTTCACACTGTCATTTTTGCAGTATTATGTGTGGTCTGTAACTTAGATTATTTCACAAGGTGATTGATTGTTAGAGAATGGTGAAAAAGACCACAGAAAAGATACCTCTAGCTCATTAATGTGTGAATGGGACAAAAATCAAATATCTTATGCTTAAAACAAACAGAAATTTTTGTGTTTTTTCTGGAATATTCTGGAAATTTTTACCAATTTGAAGCCTAGAGACCTAAGTATACCATTTTTATATCTGAGTTTCTTGGCTTTGTTTTTTTTTTTCCCTGAACTTGCCTAGTGCTTTTTTTGGACTTATATAAACACACCACCCAAAAAAATATTTAAGTTAAGAAGTTATCTCACTTAATGAGAGTGTTGTTAAGAACCACTTCATTTTTTTATGTGACTTTTCTTCTTGCTAGTTTCATTTGATGCCTCTAGGTCTTAACCTGGAAGACACAGTCAGTAGTTGATCTCTCTTCACATTCTCTTTTCCACTCTGTTTTATACACCTCAGCTACCATCCTCCCAGTCATCTGGATAATTAACTCAAAATTACTTTATCTTCAAGAATTTCATTATATACTAGTAGTTCCACTAATTTATAGGGGATAATTGTCAGGCTGATCTGCCTATAATTCCCCATGGTTTTGTAAATTGAATATATTAGGATGGTTTGGCAGGACAAGGCTGTCTCTGGAAGGTTTTTAATTTTGCAAGATTTGCTAAAAAGTATCATTAGTGGTTTAAAGCTACTTTGTTTAAGGTTCTTGGCTAAAGATTTCCAAGCTGCTGGTTTGAAAATGCTTTTCTTTTAGCTACAAGTAGGTAGGTCTTCCTACTTCTCAGCATCATCATCATGAATATTTGCTCTTTTTCTATTCCAGCTGTAGAACACAAGTATCTGCTCAACACACTCTTCTTTCAGAAATTCTACCAACTGCGTCAAACAATTGTTCTACAAAAACCTTGGAATTTTCTTTGCTTCTTTTGCTAGAAAACTTCTTTTCATTGAAAAGATTCTTCAGAGCAGTTTCTAACAATGTGGCACTTTCAGGCCAAAGATCTAAAATTCAGGCATCAGAATTTCCAAGTCCCCTTTTAAAACTGTGGATTACGAAACAGACAAACTAAAATTTTGTTCATTGGGGGCAGGAGGCACGTACTTTTAACTAGAATAGAAATTGCAGTGTTGTTTTACACACACATGAAATCAGAAAACTTTTTTTTTATATTCGGCAAAACTTTTTTCTATAGTGTAGGTGACCTGCTGTTAAGGAATTATTCACTGAAAATACATCCTTAAGAACAGGTTAAATTACAGCTAAAGAAACACAGAGAAACTTGTATTTTGTGTTAAAGTAGTGCCATAAAAACATACTGTTTCTCTTTGGTCTCCTAAAACATACACATAAGAGTTTTTGAACACCTGCTATAATTACACAATAGTCTACTGTAAGAAAAAAAGAGAACCCCTTTCTTCATCCACAAGATTCCTTAATTGGCCCTGCAGTCTTGGAGGAAGGAATTATCTTGCACAGCTGTTTGTAGTGTTGCATGGCTTGTTTAGAGTTGACAGAGATAAATGACACTATGATTGACAGTTTACTTTTCCTCTATGCAGTTTTTTAAGCTACAAGATCAATTGGACATCTCTAAATTTTGCAAGGGAGAAATAGATCTATTTCTACTTCCAATTATTTTTATTCTACATGACATGCTGAAAGCTGTCATAGCTAAGACCAAATTGTCCAGTTTTAATATGGCTTACTCTCTTTCATCAAAATAACTTCTATTACACTTCATCAAAATAGATGACACTGCTAAGGTAATTGGAGGCATGTATCTCAGCTTACTGTGAGCCTGGAAAACTAAATGTAGAGAAATACCCAAGTAACTTCTTTACTTCAAATTAATCATGCAAACAAAAGAGAGGACACTTCTGTGGGCAAACAGAAGTTGCCTCTTCGTGGAAGTCTTTCTAAAATGGTAGTGGTACTGGGAACTGGAGAACAAAAGCATGCAGTGACCTGCAGCGTTGCTGCTGCAGGTTTTCTAGGTAGCAAATGACTGGATTGTAACTTGTTTGTGTTGGAGATAGAAGTGCTGACCTTAATGGTGTACAGGGTGTGCAGTGTTTGGATAATGGAGTGCAAACACGCACAAACTCAGGAAATCAGGTATGAGACCTTTTCCTGAAGGAGCAGCTTGCCTCTGTCTCCTTCATGATGGCCTACTGTTCTCTAAAATGCCTTCACTTTACTCACTCTCAATAAGCAGGCAATTATACATAGTGTGACAATATACTTCTTTTCCCTAATTATCCTGTTGTAACTAATGTGTATGCCCTTAGTCCAACACCGACCAGCAAATGAAGCTGAAAAATAGAGTTAATGAATTTGCCTTTCTAGAAAAAGAATGAAATGTCTGATTTTCCTCTCTACATACTCATTTTTGTACTTCTGAGGAGGAAAGATACACATGATGGAGAGTCTAGGTTGGGAAGGTAAATTGTTCTTTTGAAATAAACAGTGACTCCTTCCAAAGAATCCTTGTGTGTGTGTGTGTGGATCTGCACCTGGGTGTGTGTACATGGGGAAGAGACAAGAGCTTGAGAAGTTGCTGGTAGGTGTGGGGATGTGCTGGGGTTTGTCTAGAGGCTCCTGACAGGAACTGACAAAAATATAGAAGGGAAGAGGTGATGGATGTGGAAGGCTAAAAGGAACAGATAGGAGACTGAAAGCAAGCTGTACAGGGAAAGAGAGAAATTAATTAGATGGGAAAATATGCCAAGATAAATACCAGAGTAATATAAATTTAAAGAGGAAAAAATTACAGCAAAGCAAAATGAAAATGAAGCAAAATGAAACAAAACAAAATCAAGACAAAGTTTAAAAAAAGTCCAACACATGCAGGGAGACCTAAGAGTTGAAAAAATGTTTACTTAATGAAAGCTTGAGGCAAATATGTTTTCTCTGTTTTAAAATGTTAACCAGGAACAAATTAGAAAAAGAGAAATAAGAAGTCTCATTTCCTAGTATGCCTGAGGCAGCAAAGGGCCTAAAGCTTAAATGATGAAGGAACATTATCTAGCAGAAATTGGTGTTCAGAAAGGGCTGTGATCCTTTGTATTGTGAGAGAATGTGATTGTCATGAAAGAAAGAAATACTTTTTCTGAGCTGGAAGATTGCACATCAGTAAGCACTTTTGGTCCCACTGTGCTTTGATTTCATCTGCAGGACCTCCTGTTATATCAAGACACAAGGCATGCCTTTCTGGGATGTGCTGCTGTAAAGCAGAAAGCTGCAAGTAGCTGCAGTGGTTATGAATGATTGATGAAGGCCAGAGTAGTAGAAAGATGAATTTTTCTCTCTCTCTCTTTTTTTTTTTTTTTTTTTTTTTTTTTTTTTTTTTATTGCTTCTGATATTCATTATCTTTCACCGAGCCTGTCCTGGCAGCTTTTGATCATAAAGATAAAGACACACTTGAAGACACAGCACTAACTTCTAACTTTAAGGGTCATAAGGCTGAAATAGTAATGGAAGCCCACTGTCTTGTCAATGTGGAATCCTTGAACAATGTTTGTATTGCATGGAGAAGGTGGGAGAGCATTCTGTAATGTTATGGAATCAATTTTCTCTCATATTATTTTTTGAGGGGTGAGTGGGAGTTACAAACTTGCATTTGTACATATGTGGCAAAACACAAGGGTCTATAAATCTTCAAAAAAACTTAAGTAACCGGAGAAGCCAAGGTACAGGATCACTATTACTTGACCTCCAGAGAGTGGAACATGACTTTACCTTGGTAACACTATTTCAGACTGTCAGCTGTCTGCATATTCAACAGCAGCAGAACAGTCCAATGTAATTTTATTTTTGCATTCAGAGTTACTCCTTTCAACAGCTGTGCTTTTGCTGTAATAGGACAGGATGCATCAATTCACTGGAACAGCTTCTGTCCTTTGCTTTAGCCTTACTGGTTTTTTTTGTGATCAGTTATTTACTTACACTCTTCAGCAAGGCAAGTGCACACTCCTTTTCTGTGCCTGTTTCCTATTTGTTTATTTTCAGTGAAAGCAGATGCATGTTAGAGCTGCATTTTTGGGTAATTTAGCACGTGCCAAATTACAGTGATATCTCCAGCGCTTTGTACAACATTACATCAATGCAAAGCTGGTTGATTACTTCCTGTTGTCTTCCAAACATCAAAGTAATTATTACAGTAATGCATATTGTTACCTTGATGTTCTTTACACCCAAATGTTTTTCATCCAATAACAAAGTAAGCTAAATAGCTGTAAACTGCAGCCCTGAGTCAATACTGTATCCAGCAGCAAAATGCAAAAAAAAAAAAAAATAAAAAAAAAAAAGAAAAAAAAAAAGAAAAAAAAAAGAAAAAAAAAAAAGAAGGAAGTGTAGGCTCAGGCTATACACTGACAAATAGCAATGAACACATTGAACATAAAGTAAAGTAATAACTTAACCCTTCTCTTTCTCTGCCTCAGTGTCCCAGAAAGCTGTTATATACATGATAGTATGCTACTGATTTGTTGTAGCTGCTTCTGTTTTCTGTCAAAATGAAGCCCACTCCAATTTTGTGCTCTATTTTCACTTCTCTTTTGTACAGCTCTAAATCTCAACATTACACCCTTTATTAACATTTTTGTCAGATGTCTACCCTTTGCAAGAAAATTACAGTAATTCCAGTTTATAATTCATCTTAAAAAAAAAAAAAAAACTAATACCTGTGTACTCTGGGAATGTAAAATTGCTTTTTCTTTTTAAGCTATTCAGGTGTCAGTGCAATTGTTATCACTAGGACTGCAATCACTACAGATTTTGGTTGATATATGGGTGTTATGAATGTGAATGTAGCTATATAATTTTTTTCATTTTCAGAGTGCAGACACATTGAAATATGCGTTTGAGTAGTTCCTTGGTTTCAGTGCTGTTTTTAAAGATGTGATCTTTAGCTGCAAATCTTTGGTGGCCTGGAAATTTAGGTTTACCTGAGTCAATGGGCACCCAGATACTTTGAGGCTTATTGGCTTATCTCTGTGTTTAAAAACCTTTTGTGTTTAAAACCTCTGGGTTTAAAAAACTTAGCTTAGAACTTTGGCAAAATCTGGGAAATTTTCACCTTTCCTCTCTTCCTAGGTTCCTAAGCAAAATCAGAAAGATAGTAATTTTTCATTCTGAAAAGCTGTATTTCAGACACATGGAAATAACATTAGCTCACAGTCTAACTACCTGCTTTAGCTTTTGTTTGGCATAAAACTGAGATTGGGTTTTGTTGGATGTCACTAGAGTAATTCCTGTATTTTTAGAGATTATGAGATTGGTATGCTTTGATATTTGCTATCCAAAATAAAATGGTCATTAACAAGAGGTCAGAGGAAAACACATTGAAACATTGGTTTATAATGCATAACATAGACATGAATATGACAATTGCACAGACAACTCAGTTACTAAGATTTTGCCAGGTTTGCATGTTAGCTGTATGAAAAGATCTTATTTAATCTCTGTATTTAAGACTAAAATTAATATTCTGTTTCTTACCAGCAGTCACAGGTGGCAGTCACAGAACAGAACCTTAGGAATGTACTTTTTTTTTTTTTTACAGTACCATAATTCAAATGTTATTTTTCAAGATTTCATTTTGACTTAAATTTTCTTCATCTGTTTTTCCTTTTCTTTCCCCTAGTGCTGCTGTGTCTGAACTGTATGGGAAAGCACATTTAAAGCTACAAGACCAGGAAAACAAAAATAAAAAAGAAAGGAATGATAAAAGTCTTGGTATCCCTTGCTATAAAAGGGAAAGAGAAAACAGAGGAAAAAAAAAAGAATTTTAAAGGTGTGTTTTTATTTAAATTTTGGTGAGACAGTAGCAGAAATGTGATTCTTGTGATCATTAACCTGATTTTGGTCCTTGAAGCCCATCCTTTTTGGAGCAGGAAATTAATTAGGTGACTTAAGCTATGTAATGCTGATTGGGTTCAGTATTGGTTTTTAAGGATTAACAAAACTGGTATAAAATAAGGTAGCATTTAGAACTCAGATTTTAAATCTTGGTTTGATTGTACTTCAGTTTATTAAATGGCCAGAAAATATTTCTAGTCCAGGACTGCCACCATCAAATCTATTGTCAGGAGTAATGTATTTGGGCTGGAGTTTGTTTTTGTGAAATGGACATACATTTGCACATAATTAATGCTTACAAATACTTTATTTTTTGGAACATATTTTTTGGATTTTCCTCTATTTATTTATTCTTTTTCTGCAGAATGCATTCTGCATTCTTCTTGTTCACACTGATGTCTCTGGTTTTATTTCTTGAGCATTTAGATAATTGAGCTTTATTCCTAGTGTTTCTAATTTTGCATTTGTAATTAGGCTCAGCTAACCAAACTCTTCCAAAATTTATGAAAACTTGTGAAAATCACTTATCAGTTTTCCATGGCAGAAGATTTTGTTTTGTAGACCTTGATACACTACTATATATTTTTTTAATATATAATGCAAGCCATGTATTAGGAACCCAGTAGTAATATACATCTTCTGCATCATAGTGCTGTTTCTTTTCCACACCCATGGAAAAACAACACACACACACACAAAATCTTAGTCATTCTATTACAATAAATTTGCTTCCTAAAATGCAAACTATTAAACTTCATAGTCTCCTACCAAGGCTGACCTTGACGAACTTGCGTGCATTATGTGGTAGGGCTATTCAGTCTTCTCTCTTCCTGACTCCAAAATGTAGAACAAATTAATTATTAAAAATCTCATTGATACATTTAATGTCATTGTTGGAAGTGGAAACCAAAACATGGACAGGAAAATTTTAATCCTGCTCTGTAATGAACAGGCGCAACTTTTTTAGTTGCTTCAGACGTGAAGAATGCAGGCTTAGAAAATTAGATATTGCTCCTTTCTCATGTATTGCTGAACCTTCAAGAAAAAAATATTACCCAATGTGAACCTTGGTTATTTTTACATTTTCTTTTCCTTTTAATAAGGGTACTTACCATATTTGTGGAATGAGTGCATTCATTTTTTAGATATTAGATACTCATCTACATATTGCTCAATAAAAATACATTTAAAATATTTTCTCAGTAGCCAAAAAAATTTATCAAATATGTGCATGCTTCTCTCTGCATTTGTGAAAATAACTTTTGTATGTTGGTCAAAATGTCAAAACAAAGTATCAAATACTGCAATGAAACAGAAGAAAACAACAATCAAACTTTTGGACATTTTAAAGCATTGGCAAGGAATTTCAGTAACTGACTAGGCTAGAACCACACTGTGTACTTTGAGCAGGGGTATAATATAATTGCATAATTTTCTTTGGTCTGTCCTCTTTACTCAGAATCAGGAACAACTTTTCAAAGCTCAAAGTTACATATTTAACCATCTAAAGGTTTATGTGTGATATTCTCATTTACTGTCATGGGTGGCTTTTTCAGTATGAAGCAATATAAACAAGGAGAAAGAAATTCTAGCTGGAATGCAGACAGCATCCAGGAGGAGCTGCTCTGGTTACAGAATAAGATCTTTGGAATTTAGGCCCTTTGTTCTGGGAAGAGTAGAAAAGCTTGCAAATGCATTTTAGGAGATAAAATGGTCATTTTCCATGCTACATTTTGAGCTCTGATGTTAGATTACTTGCATAAGTACTAGACAGTCCCTGTACAGCACTGTGAAGCACCCTCATTCCTTAAAGTGTTTGAGGAACAGAACCTTACAGACACCACCAAAATAAAATAAACCATTCCATGTGTGAGCAAATGTGGAGTGTCCACCTCACAGCAGAATCCTGCTTTATCTCTTTTCTTGAAACATTGAGTCCAACATGGTTCCTCAAGTCCTTTTCAGAACGTTTGTGTATGTATTACACCACTCTTTTTATTAGGTATATTCTTTATGCTGGGGTCAGGCTAGAAGGAAATTATACTGGTAGGGCTTAGGATAGTAATGATGAAACAGACTTTTGCAGTTACTGCTGCTGAGATCTCCATGATTTCCCAGCAAGGGACTGCAATTTTGCTCACAATTGTTTCCTCATGTGCAGCACACAGCAGGATCATAATCCTGCTTATAGCAATGGGAAATGGGACAGAAAGTGACAAAAAAGCAGACCCCTTCTGCACTGAAGCAGCCTGATGTGCAATATTTTGTCTATTTAGAATCATCCCTGTGGTCTGTACTAATGACATTATCTCCCAGGAGACCATTATCTGATGATTGCATCCCATCACGGATTGCTCTGTGTGGCCTGAGTGCTTTTGGAAAATATTATTTTTGTGACATGTGCTACATCCCTGTCTTCTGTTGGAAATCTAATTCCTTTTTAGGCCTGATGCTTTTTTACATTTCCCACAGTCTGTTTTCCTCTGCTGCAAGGCCAGTTTGGATTCCTGTGGTGTAGCTGTACAGGGCTACTGCCCCTATCAGCCTTGTCTTCCTCATCATCTCTATATCAGTCTTATCTGATGTGGTGTTATCTTTGCTGCTGGCATATAAATTACATTGCTGATTTTCTGTGTTTTCTCTGACTTAAGGCTTTTAAAAGCATAGGATCTGATACTGACAACTTACCATTCCTGGAATCTGTGACTGACTTGTCATGTATTTATTAATCTTCTAAAACTCACTATTTCTGCGTTCAGCAAGAGTATAAGCTACTCTGTTAGAATTCTTCTTCATTACATCTGTCAATAATTTTCTGAAGGGTCTTGTTATATTTCCTATTCTTTTTCCTACACATTTTTTTTCATTTCTGTTATTCCCTCTCTGTCATTTCTAGGGAACTGACTATTTACGTTTTATTGTGTGGAGCAAGTAGTTATATTTGTATCAAAATATAGCTGAGATGAAAATTGCTTGTGTTTTCAAACCAGAATTTTAAACCCAGTATATTTATATATTTCTACACATGCCATATACTTATAACAAATTCACAGGTCTGGATTTGCATATGGCTTGCATTAAGCTTCCTATGTCTCCTGGAGGGTTTCCCAGTACTTTATTAAAATCATACGCCTTAATTTTTCATAATTAGAAAGATATTTGCAGTGTATTAAAATATTAAAAATTTGTAAAGATAGGATATGCTTTATCTTACAGCCTCATACTAGCTATTCTCAATCTTCTTTATCCGTATTTCTGAGGGATTAGTCATTCTTACCCACTGAGGTGAGTTACTTTTCTCACACTTCATATGAAAAGTGTGGAAAATGATACAGATAGATGGTATTTTTTTTGTCCAAAAAAGCTACATAAAGAAAGCCCAATTTTAAAGGCTTTAGGGCTTCTGAAATGTAAGAAGAAACAGAATTTTAAAAAGGGAAAACATCTAAAGGCTAATTTTTGTCTGTTTGAATCTTAAAGCAAAAGGCAGTCTTAAGAAAAGCATCTTAGATGAACAGTGCACCTTAAATTGCAAACTGAGAACTCATGTTACAAAGCCTTTTCATTTTCAGAACTGTATGCAGAAATTACTGTGAACTTTTATGCAGGTTTCCCTTTTTCAGGGCTTTTTGAAGTTCTCCTTTAACTGTCTGCTCGGCATCCTGATTGAGGTTCAGCACATTTATATCCAAAGGAAATCACATCACGGCTGAAAGTAAATGGCATTGCTTCAGAAGACTACTGCTTCTTAAAGAAATAATTTTTTCCACCTCCTTTTGATCTTCCAAAAGAAATATTAATATAATTATTTGAAGCAGAAAAACCTTTAAGCTTTCAGCCATTACTATAACCTATAAAAATAGCCCTTTGTAATAAATTAATTACCTTTTCAGTTCATGTATCCATTTAAAACTGTCTGTGCAGAATCACTGTGTTACCTGTGGGTGTATTATTGGGTCCTACATGTAAGTGAGAGCTTGAACAAGGTCAGGTTATTTTTTGCTTCTGAAAATTTTTAACCAAGTAACCATTTTTAAGTGATCCCAGACTGGAGAGGTATGGACTGGCTTACCCAGCTATCAAGAACAATGACTTATAACTTTTTTCCTGAATCTGCCCGAAAAGCCTGAGACTCTTTCAAAAAAATGATTTGATTTGCTGGCAAGCTACAGTTAACAGTTGGAAAGGAGGGGTTTGGGTGGGATCATTCATCTTGTTTTGGTTTTTTATTAGTTTTTTTTCTCCACAGAAAGTATCAGGCTGATTTTCATGCCAAATTGGAATTCTGTCCTGTGAAGGGGGGCAAGGCAGTATATACAGTGGAGGTCACATGGGTTTTTTTCTTCTCTTGATGATCTGCTTGGCAGAATCTATCACACAGTTAGACCCTCAAAAGGGTCTCTAAAATGTCCACAATGGTTATTGGCTACTGTGAATTGAATTAAGGGCCAGTTGCTGGAAAATATTGTGTCCATAGTATTTTCACCAAGGCAAGTCAACATGAGGTGACTTTTGCTTTTTTATTTTGTGAGAAAATGCAAAATCCATCTTTGAGCCCAAGCCTTCCCATAAATGCTTTTAATCAGTAAACTCATTAGCCTTAAAAATAAAACTATGTTACGTATGAAACTTTCTGCTTGCCAGCCAGCAAAAAGAAAAGAGAAATATATTTCTTATATTGCTCCTTGGAAGTAGATGCCTTGGTATCCACCTGAACACAGAGGTCAATTTTTAAGGTCAGCTGAGGTTGACAGAATTTATTTTAAACTGGTTTCTCATTTGAGAAGCTGCATCTCGGTTGAGTGGTCAGATTCGGTTCAATGGGAGGAGAAAAAACCCAAACAAACCACTTCTTTTAAGGATAGGCCCCTGTGTCCATCTACTTGTGTTAGGCAGTGCCCTATACTTATTTATTACCTTCAGTAATAATCTTCAAAAACTGTCTTTTATTCAGATAGAGGTATTTGGCCTGAAATGAGTGTCTTCCACTTGTAGAGTGAGACGTTTTGATTTCATCAAAATGAGTTATTTTTGTGGGCAGAAACATATCTGTTCTTTATTAAATACTACACTTCCCATGAACAGGAAATGTCTTAAGTTTTAAAGGAACATTTAAAGGCTTTCTTTCTCATGCAGTTGCTTTCTTTTTTTTTTCAAAATTTAAAAAAAAAAAATTATAGCAACAGGCTGTACAGGATCTTTGGCGAACATATTCTTTTGTCAACAGCAATCCAAGTTATCATAATGCATCAGATCTCCTTGAGCCCATCATTCATTTTTTTATTAAATTAAAGAAAATAATAAAAACAAAATTTCATTTTTTTAGCTTGAGATTTAGCTTTGAGTAGCATGGTGTTTCGCCTGTATTCCCCAATTGAAATTTATTCAGATTTGACACATGTAGGAACATTTCTTGCAACTTAATCCCACATGATTAATCCCACCAATCGCATTGACTTGTTATTTGATAAGTTTCTATGGTCCTTCTGGAGTGTTTAGTGGATACATTGGTTTCAAAAAAAATTGCTACATTGTTTTATGTGTTTTGTAAAATATGAATCTAGATGGGTAGGCAAAAAAAAAGGTATTTTCCTTGTCATTTTACCAGCAGCAGCATCATTGCTAGCAGCCATAGAATGTGTATAGTAGATAGAAGTCATGACATAAATTATCATAATAATGAGCTCTTTGGATCTATTGATCATTGAGAATTTCCTTGATATGTATATTGGTTCATTTCTGTTGGACTTTCTGGGAAAGACTAAGCTCAGGAAAAGAGGGGTGCATTCAGAAATAGTAATTAAAAGAAATAATAAATGAGTAATAATGCACAGGAGGAGAGGATATGATTATATACACTGCAGACTGGAACATCAGTGACACTGCACCAGCAAAGAGAGCTCCCTGTGAGGTAAAGCCTCCCTCACCTTTGCTTAGTGTTGTTAACACTGAAGGAGGCTGCAAAACAGCTCATTAGCTACAGCCAGATGTTTTTACTCCAGACCACTGCTGTTAAACAGCAGGTACTGCCTGGCACAAGGGTTAGGTACACAGAGCCGTGACCTGCAAAATGCATGTACTTACCACGTTCTACACAGTGCTCCTCTCCCTGGTTGTGGTTACTGCTCTGCCCTTTATGGAATGATGGAATATTGGATTTGCTAAGGGGGATTTATTTCCTTTCTAAACAATAGTGAAAAACAAAATTAATATGCCTATATACCATAGGGGAAGAGAATAGAATAACTAATAGTCTAAGTACCCTGATACCAATTTCCTTTCTACTACTTTACTGGAGTTAAATACTTGACCTGAAACACCAACACAGGTAAAATTAGTGTGAATTTAGATCTGAAATTTGGCTTTCCCCTGCTGTGGTCTAAGCCTTACTTGTAGGAGGCTGGATCTCTAGAATTTGATTTCAAATCTGTTTCTTCAACACTGATTCTCTTAGATTTTTAGAAGGATATTTTAACACAGGTCTCTCCTCGAAGAGCAAAGATAAGTAAGTTCATATAGAAAATCATCAGATATTCATTAGGAGAACTTTTCTTTTATACATTTCAGAGAAAACGCTGCTGCTCAGAGCAGACAGTCAGAATGGAAGACATACCTGTATGTATCTCTTCTCTGTCTTCTTCAACACCCTTTACATATCAGTGTTTATCCAAAATCAGGTTTTCTCTGGTTTTCTTGAAATTTTGGAACTCTTCCATGGGGTGCAGTCTGTCAAGGACAGCCTGCTCCAGGGTGGATTCTCCATAGGCTCACAAGCCCTACCAGGAAATCTGTTCCAGTGTGGGCTCCTCTCTCTATAGGTCTGCAGATCCCTGCCAGGAGCCTGCTCCAGCATGGGCCTCCCATGGGTTCACAGCCTCCTCTCAGACATCCCCCTTCTCCAGCATGGGTCTCCTTTACAGGGGAATCTCATCTCTGGAACACCTCCTCCCCCTCCTTCTCCACTGATCTTGGTGTCTTCATAGGTGCTTAAATATATTATCACAGAGGCATTAACATAGTTTCTAATTGGCCCTGCCTTGGCAACCAGCACCTCTGACCTCTGTCTTGGAGCTGCCAGGCATTGTCATTGCTGGCCATGGAGGAAGATCCTGGCAGCATCTCACAGGAGCCACTCCTGTAGCACTTCTGCTACCAAAACCTGGCGACACAAGCACTCTTGCTTTATAAATTGCAGTGCTGTGGGAGATAAGTATCTTCAAAGTAGAGGGCACACAGTTTAAAGCAGTGTTATTAGGGGGAAAAGAGCAATCAAGTTAACAAAAATAAAGTGTTGTAGAAAGAGAAGGGGGCTAGAGAAGGCTGCAGGGAGAGCTGGAACACCGCTGGTAACTGCTACCACTGAGAGCAAACCAGACAAGCCAGGTGATTTTTATGCATGTCTTGCCTGAGGTAGAAAGGGAATGAATGTTTTCTTGCTCTGGTATGATATTTCAGTGGGATTTGCCAATCTTTTCTGAACTGAGTTGTATGGAGAGTTTGCAGAGCAGGGCAGAGGCTATATGGAGCACTGAACTGCTCATTGTTTCCTAAGTGTGACACCTTTATGTGTCATGAGGATATTTAGTGGGTTTAGTGGTTTATATAACCTGTAGGGCACTGTTGGAAGAAACTTGCCAGAGAAGCTGTTACAGAACATATATTAACTACTGAAAAGGCCAGAAAGAAAACTCCTTTGGGCCACTCAAAGATATGAATTGCTGGTGCAGTTGTGTCTGTGTAGCAATAAAGAGTTTTATGCACTCCAGTCAAATGGCTTTAGCATGCTAACCTTACTGCAATCGGTCCATCGGAGATAATTTAGTGTGTGAAGGAATGTGTCTGCAGCACAGAACAGTAAG
The DNA here is from genome assembly GCF_031753505.1 of Anomalospiza imberbis. Taxonomy (NCBI): domain Eukaryota; kingdom Metazoa; phylum Chordata; class Aves; order Passeriformes; family Viduidae; genus Anomalospiza; species Anomalospiza imberbis. The sequence continues at coordinate 36,953,328 of NC_089684.1, read as the reverse complement.
AAACTTTCTTGATTGATAAGGCATCAGGGAAAAGGCACTATCTTTCTGGTCAGCTGCCAAGAGCTCACCATCTGATTCATAAGCAAAGGAAGATGTGAAAATTCCCTATGGATTAGCAAATATCACTCAGAACAATTTACAAAGGCTGTCAGCATAAGGCAGAAGAGGCTCTGACATGTGGCAGGCTGTAGGAGAAAGATTATGCTACTTAATTCTGAATTCTCTTTCAAATCTGTCCTTTCAAATCTGTCCTGTTTCTCCATGTAGACTGAAACAAAAAGTGTCCACATCATGCACCCCATGACTCTGTGCACCTTGATCTTTTTGTAGGCTTTCTGCCTGAGAGGTGAATGCTGCTCTTTGGTGTGGCTGTCACAGCTTCTGCCTAAAAGCTAAATCCTAAAAGCTGGGTGACAAGTCAGAAGGTGGGGATAACATTCCCCTCCTGCCAGGGGGTTATTTGTTGCCCCTTGTAGAGAAATATTGTATAAAAGTGAAAGCAAACATGCCATCTCTCACACAGCAGCCTTTCATTTGCACTGGTGATGTTGTGAGAATTATGTATATCATAATAATATATTATGTATATCGTAATCATATATTATGTATATGGTTAGAATGCATGGTCTTTGCCAGTTTTAGGATTAGAAAAATGGATATATATATATATATATATATATATATATATAATTTCAGTCAGTAACAGCATAAAGAATGGATAAGATATAAAGAAGAGCTGAGATTACTGTGCATTTTTTTGGCAGCTGAAAATTTAAATTCTTTTACTTTTTAGAAAAACAAATTTCTGAGATTTCTCCCAATTCAGCAAATTTCTTCAGAATATCGCCAGTCTTTAGTAACTAATATTGAGACTATGTCACCTGACCTTTTGGATTGCTGCAAAAGATAAGAAATGTCAACCAGGAAATGGTTAAGCATTTTTTTAATGATTGGAAATAGAGAAGAAAATAACCTCTAAACCAATGGCATATATTTTAAAAAATGTAACATTTATAACAGTAAATATGCATTTAAGCATATAAAATTTCATTTTTCCATCTTCTCCAATTTACTATTAAAATCACTTCATTTTAGATGTGCATTTATTAATGGAAAAGTTAAAGCAATGGTAATTTCATGAAGCATATTTATTTTTAATAAACAATTTGTCCATTGAAATTTCAAAACTTAATCTTTCATAGAGAATTACAGATTGAGTCAGTGTCTATATTTATATGCTAATGAATCTAAGGAAGAAAGCAGAATTAAGAATTAATGCTTAATTATGAGAAAAAATGCAATAATCCTATAACTTGGATGTAAATTCTGGTGCATAATAGAGGTTTTAATTATATACTTGCAGTGTAGTAATTCTTAAGTTATGGTTCTGGCACTGGCTTTAAGAGAGAGGAAAAAAGTCCCTATGAAAACTATTGAAACAAAATAATCTTGTCCAGTTATAATTTTGGAAAGCTCATTACTTACGGTCTTGTTTGTGCATTTGCATCATTGAGTAGAATGGTTTGTCATTAAATATTTCACATGAGAGATTTGAATGCTGCCCAATGCCTGCCATTGTGCAAGGTCTGCCATTCTATTGTTCTTCAAAAAAGAATCAACAAAAATATTCAAAAAAGAATCTAAAAATAATCTTCAAGAAACAATCAAAAAAGAATCAGAGTTTTGAATGCTGGGTTTCAGGGTCATATTTAAGATCTTTTCCTAGATTTTTATACAAGTCATTGTTCCTCTTTGTACTGTTTTAGTGGTCCAGAACAGCACTGGTGCTTCAAATTGCTCCTGTGGTTTCTCTACAGGAGTTTACCAAGAAAGTGCACTTTGAGACCAAGAACCAAGTCCCTTTGGTTCTACACTCACCAGCTTTTAGCTGTGGTCTGTGTGGCTGGTCCAAAATAAAATGATGTTTCACCCAATTCAAATGGAAATTAATCTCAGAGAAACTGAAGGAGTCTACTATTCTTCACAGAAATTTTAAATAAATGATTTCTCAGCATTTTACTTTTAGACTTAAAAGATCTAATAAGAACAAAATTGATCATAAGAGGCAAAAAGTCCTTCATAACAATTTTTAATCCATTAGCCATAACATTTCAGTCCCTCACACCAGCTCTGTAAGGAAAATCAATATATCATATAAAGAAATAAAGAAATGCTAAATGGTCTGCACACATATATATCTCTTTCAGTCTTTGAATGATGGTATTCATGAAAAAACCTGACTACTGACTTTTTCTGAAGAACAGTGTAAATATTACACAAATATATTGATATCAGGAGTAAATAAGAAAAACTTAAAAAAATTAAACTGCCAGGCTCTCCAGATTCAGGACTGCTATCTGGTACTAGAAAACAATTCAAAAGAAAAAAAACCCCAGCAGCTGACTTACTGTCTGTCTGTGTGTGTGTGTCCAACTTTTGCGTCATTAATTGTATAATTGGGTTGAAGGTAATTTTACATATAGAGATATGTTCTGGTGAGCTGCAGCTTTCTGCTAGCTGGCAGTAAAAATATTTAATTTCGTGTTTCTCTACATCCAGACCACTACCATGGTGTTCGTATCCAGGTGTTAGGATGCTCTATGCCAGTTCACAGCAGCTGGCAATCCTAATCCCTGCTTTTAGCAGAAGCTGTGCATAAATTGGTTTTACTTGCTTGAGGGTAAAATCTACCCTCAAAGGATAAAAAAACCTGCCTGCTAAACCCTGTTTTGTAAATGTAAGTGAGATGACAATCGAGGGATACGAAATGTACTACTCATATGCCCTGTCTGAAGGTACAAACTTAAAGCTGCTTCTTGCTTGTAAAGTGTCCAATAAAATAGCAGGAGAACTCAACTTTGGGAAATTGGTGAATGGTGGGGGTTTGGGTGCAAACACAATAGGTGATTAGTAGCAGAGCAGCTAGAACACAGAAAATATTAGTTTTGTCACTGCTTTCCCAGACTCCTTGCCCATTCTTTCCCCACAGTTGTTTCCCACACACTGTGCTGATAAAAGATTTACTTCTGAGGTTACCTACCCCCTGTGTTCTTGATTTTGTGCCTGTGTTAATTTCTTCCCCCCTATTTATCTTATTCACTAATGTGAACTGCAGCTTTTGTGTTAGGTGGCCGTTCAGCTATGTAAGCCTTTGATGAAGCATTAGAAAAAATGTCAGTGTTTGTTGTATTCATTTTAAGATTTCCCAATGTTTTTTTTTTCCCTTGAGTTTTTTACAGCATAAAATTCAAAATTCTGAAGGCCTTAATTTGCCAACAGGCCAAATTACATATATAAATATTGTCTGAACTATGTAAATATTATAATGGGCACTTGAAAAGTAGCCCACAATTTCTTGCAGTATAACATCAAAAGAAAGCATTTCTGAGAAAACCATTTCCTATTCTTCACTATTTTAGTAAATGTGCTCTGAAGAAGCATAAGATTAAAGTGTGAGTAAATACAGGGCTTATAAGAAGCAGCTGGTCAGAGAGATTGGAGGTGCTTCATTTGAATAGGAAGGTGGGCTCTGAAAACAATTCCTGAAGGATGGTGATAGTTACTTGCATAGAGAGAAAACTTAGGAAATAACCAAAAGTTTTAGAGAACATTTTTAAACCCTTGATTCACATGTAGGCTATACTCTGGGAAATGTTTAAAGTAATCCATATTTGAACATAAACGTCAATTAACATTTTCTTTTGGTAAAAGTCACAGGCATCTACATTCCATTCAGATTCCTCAACCAGATAGGAAGTTCCCTGTCATTCAGAGGAATGAGACCAGCTTTGCAGTGAAGTTCTGATTAAGCTTCAAAAGGTAGCAATGCAGCTATGGCACTTTAAAGGCTGATTTTTTTCCATATGAATAATAACATTTACAGTTATAACAACTGTGATGAAAATGATGAGGTTAATGAATCCTTGGGGTCCAGGACACATAGTGAGTACCGATTGGGATCAAGAATAAGTTTTATCAGAAGCTGTAACACTGAGAAGTGAGGAGCTTTCTGGATAAGGGGTTTCTGCCTTTTACTCTAGGAGCCAACAGAAATTTGCTGGTTTGTAATAATCTCTGTTAGGGGAGATTATTACAAATAATCTCCCCTAACAGAGGAATATTATGTGATTGCTTGCTTAGATGGTATGTTTGCCTTAAAAATATAGAGAGAAGTTTTTCTTGTATTAAACTAAATAACCAGGACCTATAAGAAAATTGCACAAGAAAAACTGGCAACTTGTTTTAATTAATTCAGAACTAGAACTAATGGTATGAGTCCTAAAAGCACCTAAAGGTTCAACTCTTTAAGATCTCAGTTACATAATTTGTAATTGTAGCTTGTTAAAACATTGGATGGGCAAATAATAAATTCTTCACTCCACATACATGCTGTTTTCCTCTTTTCTCAACAAGATTATAGCTGTAGCAATAAAATGTAGCAATAATCAACATCAAAAAAAAAAAAAAAAAGGGAGTTTTCTGGAGGTTCTTCTCATTGCGTAGACCAGATAACATCACCATGAAAGTGCCTTTTTAATTGTTATTATTGACCAGAAAATGAGTCAACACCTTAGTTGACCCCATGGGGCCTTTAATGGATATGACCATAGTGGGATTTTGCAGATGAATTTCTTTGCCTGTGCTGAACAATTTAGACACAGAGTTTTGCTATTGACCATTCCAGAAAGGGAGAAACACAAATGTGGAACTATGTGCAAGAAAGACTGACTCATAATCTTTTAGCTCAACATCAAGCCTGCACATCATGTCTCTTAAGAAATAAAAGGGAATACTCAATTTTGTTTTAAACATTTCAAATATAAGGGAATCCAGAGCATCCCTAGTTAAATTTCCTCACTGGTTAATAATTCTTACTGTTTAAAACAGACCTTATTTCTAATTTCCATTTTGTGAGCTTTAACTCTCAGTCAAGGAATATAGTTGTATCTTAGCCTGCTATATGGAAAAACCCTCTGGTGAAAGATACACTCTCCCCCTGTCTGTTCTTACAGATCCCTTAAGCTTGACTTTGATGAGCTAAATAGATTGAACCTATTAAATCTCTTTCTGTAAAGCAGCTTTTCCAGTCTTTAAATCATCCTTGCTGTTTGCTACTTTCTCAAATTTAGCAGCATGGTTTTAATCATGTGAAGAATAGACTTGGATATACTTTTTCAGCAAGCATCTTGAATAATATCTTCACTTTATTTTTGTCCAGATGTCCACCTGTTAAACACTGCTAAAGACCTTACTAACCCTTTCAGCTGGACATCCTTCTAAGAAGTCAATCTGAAATGGACATTTATAAAGATTTCTCTCCCCAGGCCCCAGAATCACTGCTAGAACAGGACCATAAGTATGAACTGTAACCTTTGTTTCAGAAGCATGGCATTAAGATCAGAAAAACTTTAAATATGTGGTGCTTAATGATTTCAGTGATATAATAGCAGTTCACTGCCTAACTGAAACAGTAATATAAATAACTTCTAAAACATTTTTTAAAAATATTTACCATAGAGCATTTAATTGGGAAATATTAGCAATTGTCCATGCTTTTCAAAAATGGGTGGCAGAGATAATGAATATATCTGGCAGGAGAAATGTTATTGCCCAGGCTGTTGTTTGGATGGGACCCTTACATGGTACCTGGTCGTTGTCCACTGTGCAAATCTGCACAGACTATTTCAAGCATAATCAGGACATCTTAGAGGCAGAATAAGAGTCCCTCTTGTTCCTATACCCTTTAAAGAATTTGTAAATGAGCCTTTCAGCACAATTTTTTTTCAGTTTGTCATTTTACGCATTCAAGCTGAATTGGGAGAGTTGCAAGTTCAACCTATGTTAATTACTACAGAGCAAGATGACTTGGTTTCTTTCATACGAGCTACTTCTAAAACAGGGGGAGAAGAAAATATATCCTAAATTCTCTAGCAAATCACTGCCAGTGTGTCTTTATGAGGAGCTGAAGCAGATTTTTGAGAGTTCTATGAACATGACAGGGTGTATCTTCTCATATACATTCTGTTCAGAGTTTTGCCATTAAATAACTGAGAAATACCTACTTGAAAATGTCAAATCTGACTGTATTGAGCCTTCACAATGAAGCCAAGTATGAAAAAGTCTTAGTGTTTTTAAACCGTAGGTATAAATTTGTGTTATAACACATAAGGATTTTAATGTTTGACATATTCTTTCTGTATGAAGAAAAACTTAGTAAAAGGTCTCTTAATAAATGGATAACTCAATTAGACTGAGTGGATTCCAGCAAACTAGATTAGGTAAAGGATGATTTAACTTTAACTTCAGTCAAGCTACTACTAAGTTGACAGCTGAATTAATGATGTCTGAGTCAATAGCAACTCTTTTAAGGTTGGATATGTCCAGAGGGACTTGGTCCAGGAGGTACAAAACCAAATAGTTACAGATCAAAAAAGTTATGAGCTCCACTGGGTAGGACCCAGACATGAAAGCTCAGGTTCAAGGAAGATATGTACTAATAGAAATCATGAAGGAACAACTCAAATGTCTTTGAACTTGTTTTCTTTCTAACAGACGTTAAATGGACAGTGAGCATTTAAAAGTACAAAATATTTTCTGTCCAAAGTTTTAAGCCATTTTGATCAAATGCTCAAAAGTCTGGCTCTTTGAAAATAAGCATTATTTCTCTAATTCTAAAAGATCTTAAGTTTAAAGTCACATTAATTACTTTGATATGCCGCAATTACCGTACACCCACAAGTATTCTAAACTTGAGCAAACCCAAAATTGGGTTCAACCAATCTGTTCAACCCAAGATTTCTCTTATGTCTTATAAAATGTGCATGTCTTTATAAAGTATGCTCACACTGAGCTGTGCAGGGAGAAGGGAACTGAGTAACTCAGTGTTTTGGTGCTACTGACACATCAACAAGAAGAAAAGACAGATGTTTTTCTATTTGGAAAGTCCTGGTATTGTCCATATAAGCAAAATGGTGTACTATGGTCCTAGTATGGAATCTGGAATTCAGGAGAAATACAGTCGTGCCCTGATGGGCATGTAGGCAATAATCTGTACAATTCTACAAGGTCTTGAAGAGCACATGCAAGGCATGGACATCCCACTGGTTTTTTCAGTGCTTGAGTTTCCATAAGTTTTCATGGGTGTAGGAGAAGATATACTTGTCTGTTTCTGTAAAGACTAATTTATCTCTTCATTTCAAAGTGCTATGGCATGACAATGGAGCACAAATGAAACAAAAAGTGGCGTCTGAATCCTTTGAGTGATTACAGTTTTCACTAGGAGCTCTCCCTGGAGTTGTTCAATGGACACAGGAGAGCAGCATGCTCTGCAGCCTGCCCTAGCTCTCTGGAAATCCTCTCCCACTGCCTTTTCATAGAGAAGACGGCTTGTCAACAGCAGGACTTGATGCAAATAGGTAAGAAATCTTACTAAAATCTGTGAAATATCCCTTATACTTTCTAAAATGGTTTGAAAGCCCAGCATATTTTGCAAAGAATACTTCCTTTCCTCAATAAGCAGCATACATCATGGATTTTTTGCTGAAAGGGTGACATTGGAAAATTGAAAGTATTGACACTGGAAAATTCAACAATATATATAATTTTTGAGAGATATTTTGACTCACTTTCCCTGCTGCTGAGAGTAAAAATCCAGGCAAGTCTCTTTTTTGCAGCTAACTTTTCTCTTTCAGTTTCTTCCAACAAAACGCTTCTTCAGGGTTACCTGTTTGTGTGACAGATGACCTAGATTTTCATTCAAATCTGATTTTTGGGCAGCTTTTCTATTAAGCTCTGTGAATATTCATGAAGAGATTTTGATGTACCTAGAGTTGACTTAACTGGGCAATGAATCAATTGCTGCTAAAACTTATGTTAAAAGAGAACTAAAAGAGAGCTAAAAAAAACCCCTAACCATATTTCCATCTTTTAGAAATATTGCACTGATTGGGAGTATTTTGGGGCTGAAAAAAATCTCACATGGGACTGAGAGTAAAACTATTGTCTTTCAACTACATGGTTGAATCTGAATTAGCAACAGAATCCTGACTTTTATTTTGTTTATGTAAATGGCTTTGCTGTTCAACATAGCTTGGTATGTGCTACCACATTCTCCTGACTTAGTGCTCTGCCCCTGCTGATTTCCCAGTCATTGCCAAGCTAAATCTATGCCAGGGTTAGTAGCCACACACCCTTAATTTAGCAATTGCATTTTGAACTCCAGGCATTTTAACAAAGAATTTATAAGAGGTATTTTTTCCTTCCTAGATAAAAAACTTTATCTCAGCTCAGCGTTCACATAGACTGCTCTGTCTGCCTGCTTGATTTGTTTTCTATTTATAAATAGAGTTATATCTCCAAAGAGGTTCATTTATGAGGGAGATCAGCTCTAACCAGTAGCGTGAACCGAGCAGATTGGGGAAACAAAGCTTTGGAGGGAAGCTAAAATAAAACAAATTAACTGTTTAGTTTTCATTTGGTTCCCACTATTCAAAGTAAGATAGCACTGCAGATTTTTTTAAATGAAAAGACAGCGGAATCCCAAATATCCAAGCATCCACAGTCAGAGTCACTCTTTCTGATGAATTCTCAGCATCTTTACTCCCCTACTATTGACTTGCTATTAGTCATACTTCCATTAGTTGTGTTATCCCAAAATATTCATGTGAGAATAACACTTCACACACTCAGTATGTAAGAATAAAAAAATCCTCAATAAGAATAGTCATGCTTTGGGACTGATGTTGAGTATTCTCCTTTAATCCACAGAATCTTTTAGAACTTGAGTTTGGGAGGATTTTTCATCCCATGGGTGAGATTTCACCTGATGCTATTTCCAGCAGAAGTGCCTGCATCTAATTTCTAAGTCTCATGTACCATCTCCCTTTAATATTTTTTTCCTTCAGAGATGGAGATAACGTATCTGTGTGCCTAGAGATACTGGTACATATCTGACCTTTATGTCTTTTGGTAAATGGTTAGAATTTAAATTGCTTGGCTGATGGATTCCTTATGAGAGCTGAGCTTCTGTATTTGTGAGGCCCATTAAAAGTAGTACATGGTCACAAACTAGCACATGAGCAATCTCTTATTTTTTTATTCAAACTGTCACTTAAGCCAGTGTGTGATTTCTGAAGTTCTGTTTGTTATATAACAGTACTAAATAGCATCCTGCTCAATAGAATATAGGCTATAGCTACCCAAATTATGTATATGTCTCTTTTGTCATGCATTCTAGAAAAAGATAAATCAACCTCCTTTGTTTAAATTTTACAGCTATGTTCATGAGAAAACCACAGGAGCTACACATATATGAGGTACAACTTAAATCACGAATTCAATTTCTTCACAGTAAGCTTCTCAAAATCCCTATAAAATAATGTTCTCGTTTTTTGATGCCTTTCCATCCCATATTTCCTCTAGTCATAGTATACACCAAATATTTAAGTAAAGCTAGCTTCATCTGTGTTTATATGTGTACATATAAATGGAAAAAAAATGAGACCTCCTTAGAACTGATGCTAATATCTCCTTTTATGAAGTTCAGTGCCTTGAGTAGAATGTCAGCTTTCAATAAAAGGAAGAACTATGTAAGTGATTGTGTGTATAGTAATTTTTCTGAAGAGAATGAGAAAATGAAACTTGCTATTCTGGATTCCTAAAGTCTGAGACTTGTTCTGACAGAGCCAAGAGCTGACAGGGCTTCCCCAGCTGTTACAAATAAAAGCAGAAACAATTTAGAAAGTGTAAATAGGAGGCTAAGAAAAAAAATGCTGTAGAATGAAACACTTTGATGCTTTGCATTTTTTACATACTGTCTGTCCCTGTGACAGATCTTCCACAAATAAAACAACAGTCATTTAAACACTGGCAAGCTTCACCCCTCAAATTTTAGAGAAAGCCTGCAAATCACTTCATTTGCTAAGAAACCTAGAAGGATTAAATAGATAAAAAAGCTGTGATGAGCAGCTGACTCCAGTGTTTTTAAGGACATCATAAGATACTAACATGGACCAGAAGAGCACTGCAAATATTCTTACAGAAAATAACAGGTTGTCTCATAATTTTTAAATGTTTGTCCCTTCACTTAACAAGTTCACAGTCTGAAATGCTGTCAGACTTTACCTGATATCTCTTTTTTTTTTTTTTCTTTTCCCTAACTGTGTTTCTGTAAATCTTTCAGGACTAATTACTGGTGAATCTCTACAAGATAAAAATGAAGTAAGTTGGCAGCATACTTGAGGGAAAGCAATTCCACTGTTTTTTTTTTTTTTTTTGCAAATTAAAGATCTCACTCCATGGTGAATTATTTAATCCAATTATGTTAATTCCACGGCATTACTTGGAATTTTTTTAGCTCTAAGAGTTGCTGGATTTTTTTTTTTTACTTGAAATCAGAGAGGACACAAACTGGTATTTGTCAGTAGTATAATTTTAATCACTTATTCTTACCAGAGTTCAAGAAGCATTTAGACAATGCTCTCAGGCACATGGTGTGATTCTTGGGGCTGTTCTGTGCAGCGCCAGGGACTGACTTGATCCCTGCGGGCCCCTTCAAACTCAGGATATTCTGTGATTGCATGAATGCTAGCTGTATGATGTAAATTCAGCATGTAACTTTTTTGAAGCCTTGAGTCCTCAGTAATTTGTAAAATCAGGCTTTATATGAATAAAAGTTACAGGATCAGTCTCTGAAACCTAGGATATTATTTTTAGATATTTTTAGATATTTTTGGATCAATTGCTGAAGAATAACTTGAAAACAAGAGGCACCATACCATTTTGTCTGATAGGTATTGCCAACCTTACTCATGGATCATGTGGGAAATTATTAAATAATTTTTGCTTTCTTCCAAACACGCCGGAAGCTCGAAATTTACCTTGCAAAGGCTGAAACTGGATGCAAAGTAGATTTAGCAATGTCTCCCTAGAAAGTAAGAAGAGGAAAAAACGTTCATGAAACCTGAAAAGATGATTACATTTCTATTGCAGCCATTTTTAGCTATACAGAGAAAATTTGGAAGTCTTGGGTAGCCAAAGGAAACAGAGGTGCTGCTATTGCTAATGGAGTGGTTCAGGGGCATGTGATCACTCAGGGTGGAACACTGGCCTCTCCCAGCCTCACCCAAATTCTTAAAAGTCTTAATGTTCAAATTAAGAATATTAACTTTGATCTGCCCACTCCCACAAGTGAGTCTAAATCCAATTGCTAATGTTGTGTGCAAATAAATACCTATGTGCTTATATACATTTAAATTTATTACATTTTCCTGTAATGTGAAGAGTATCAGAAATGCCAGGATAAGCATGTTTCCTTTTTACCTCTTTTTTTTTTTTTTTTTTTTTTTTTCACTTGGCTGTAGCAATATGATTGTAATTTCACGCTGTTTGGCCCCTGACACAAATAATTTCAGTGAATCATCTTTGACTGTTTTCTTTTTCAGAAGAGATTCCCAGTTATGTGCAAAATACTTTAAAACTACAGCAGCTTTTTGAATTTCAAATTCAGAAAACTGTAGATCACAAATGACTTAAGAAGAAATTTAGACTTTAGAGGCATATGTAGAAAGCAGGAGGACATGTAACTGAATGAGCATGCTTCTTCAGCAAGATTTTATTCAGGCTCCTTCTAAGTTACACATTTAGTAGTAACTCAAATTCAAAATTTAGAAGAGAGGAGAATGGATTGGCAATATAAGAACAGCCATGCACAACAGAACATTATTGAAAAATTAAAATGATTTGGGAATTTTTATTATTTATCATCCTATTTTAACAAGAATAATTTGTTCTAGGTTTCTGAACATCAAGTTTTCCTAGTCTTGCTCTGGACTCATGAGACCTGCTTTGAAAAATTTGCTTTTGTACTTAGTAATTAAGATGTTAATATATAATGAGTACTTGGTAATCAAGGTGATACTACATCAATATGTATTATTTTAAGTTGCGCTCCTTGCTGCTTTCTTAGTCTCTTTGTCTCTGTGTATGTGGTTGAATATATTACTCATACATTTTTTTAGCAGTGTGAGAATTAATGCCCGTTTGCTCTCATAAATGGAAGCCCCTTTCTTTGAAAGAGTTGACAGCAGATGGCCAGTTAGACACTGGCTTGTGCAGCAGTGTTGTCAGTGGAGTGGGATTATGCTGGATTAGGCAATACTGTCACCATCCAGCTATAATAAACTGCCTTTGAAGACAGGGGAAGAACTAGAAGGAATAGATTCTGCCTTAGGAAATACACACTAGGTGTTTTTTTCCACAGATGAAACTATGATAATTTAGCATACTCGGGACTGTGGCCAATGCACTCCATTAAAGAGAACTAGTGCAAAACTGCAGTCATTTTTATCATTTGTAATTTGTCACAATAAACACTGATACAACAACATGAACTGATGAATTGAGACATCAGTTGATGAATTTGAGAGGTCAAGGACTATCTGAGCCTTTCCTGAGATATAAGGTATAATGTTTCATGGAAACCAAATTGAATTGATGAGTAAGGAAGACCTCCTTTGCAATGTTTGCTATTTAGGTTACAGCTCCAGAAGAATCCATGTGATTGGAACACTCTATTCCATCTGGAAATTGAAATCCCTGAAGTCTATAACTATAACTAGGAGTTACAGTACTCTGGCAGCCTCACAGTGGGTCACCCAGCATAGTTCTGGCATTGTAACCATACAGAGGCTATTCACTAGCAGCAAGAAAGTTACAGGCTCTCTAACCAGACTCTTTCTGCTGAAATATGAGTTTCCTTGTGCATTTGGCTTGTATGATCAGGCAGTCTAAAAAAGTTTGTCCGACAAGATGAACTCCACATCTGTTTTAGTGTATTAATCCCTGCGTTACTTCATTTAGTTGCTGTGGGAAATAATATTTACAATATCCTGCTAGTGCAGGTGACAATCCAAGAATTGGAATTTTACAGTTTTCTTCAAAATGAAAACCATGTGTTAAAAGTCATATTGATTGTTTTAATCCCATCTCCCACACCAATATAGTTAAGCAGTATGACTCCTCCTTGTCTGTAGCATGTCTGGCAGAAGAGAAACGAAAACATTGATCTGCTATTGACTAAATATACTGGAAGATACTTTGTGCTAACCATTTGAATAGAAAATAGACGAATGCTCTAAAATAACATTTGCTACCACGCTTCATGATATTACCATAGAAACTAAGAGTTTTGTTTGAATGCTTTGCTTTGGTATTTGTATTTTCACAAAGAAAAGGGATGTTAGCTACTGGTCTTAAATAAGAAAACTGATCATTAATGCATTTTGTAAAGTCCCACTAACCAGAGCACCTATGCAAAAAGATAGGCATTAAACAAAAAACATAGCAATTTAAAATTACAGAAAAATATGATTCAATACACCATTAAAATGGCTTATTTAAATCTGTTTTAAAATATAATGATGTTACAAAGCCTTTAAAAATCTAAGTAAAGAAAAAGGTGTCTAGATAGCTCAGTGCCTTTCAGTAAGATGTTGAAGCACACATCTATTTATGTCCTTTCAAAAGCAGCTTGAGTTGTCAGGAAAAGAAAGCTGTGTCAAGGCTGTGATTTGATAGCACCAGTCAAATTCACTTGTGATGCTCAGGGAGCTCTTTAAGTATTATGAAATGTACTTCTAATGGCAATGAATTGGCTGCTTTAGTAATGGTGATGGGAAGATAAGCCATGAAGATAAAATATGCAACTAAGAGACCTTGAACTAAGAGATTTCTTCTCTCTGGTGGACAATGTGGAGACACTGGATTTCTCTCTGGTGGACATCTCTCTGGAGATGTATGTGTGTTATGGTTTCTGTGTTATATCTCCAGCATCACAGTAAAGCCAACTTTCAGCTAATCTCAACATATTTCATATTGCAAACCCTGTTATTCATGTGCCTACAATTGTGGGAGGCGGCCCAGGGGAAGATCCGACAGGGTTGCCCTGGGATACTGCAATAGTGTAATTGTTTAGGGTTCCCGCCTTTCCTCATGTCTGTCATTGGTTGTATCCTCCCCTGTTAATGTCCATCACCCTGTTGTACCATCCCCAGTTCTGGAGAGTTCTCTGTTCTGTGTGTTGTTATTGGTTCTCTGGCTGAAGCCACACCTCTCTCCCTCTCCCATTGGTTTTCCCCTGATCACCCCATCTTATCCTACTGGTCCTTTGTACCCTGACCCCGCCTTTCCTCCCTTGGTTATAATCCCGACCCCTCCTCTGGTGCGGGGCTCTCAGAGCTTTCTTCCGTCCAGGGTGGTTGTCTCCCTGCACCTCCTCTCCTGCCCTCACCGACTGCCTTCCCTTCAATAAACCCTCCTGGATTACAGCAGCCTGAGCGTCCTCTCGTCTCTCCAGTGGAACTATCTGTATCTATCTGGGCACCTGTGGATTAGCCAGTTGGGGGGCTACCCCGCTGGACCGGATCCCGGGGAGGCCCGACATACAATTATGATTCAGATAGTCACAGTGGCTTTGGTAATTAATATTGTTGGTAAAACTGACAATAGACTTCAATAGTAACAGTTCTCATAATTTTAATTAGGATAGTACTTTCCTCCATCCTGTGCAGGTCCAGAGAACTACAGTAGGAGTGGACTAAGGGTTTCAGTCTCATTTCCCTCCTTGTGAAAACAGTGTGATACAAAATGCTCATGGAGGTTTGCTTGTCCCTTTAGCAGCTTGGCTCCACTAGGAGTGTGGCACAGCAGTGGATTTCAGGAAGTACAATATAGGTGAGCCCAGTGTAGAATGGAGAAGGAAGAAAACAATAGGGAATGGCTGTGCTGATTGAGTTCTTAAGTAAGTAAAAAATAAGTACCTGTCCCTGCATCAGGAGAAATTCTCTTTCTCAAGCAAAGAGAAATTCCATCACCATGATGCAGCTTCTTGATTCATAAAGTTAGAGGGATTAGACACACTACATGAGACATGAAACTGGAATGGTCCCTGTGATGATCCCTGAACTGCTAAAGCTGATAACAGAGCAGCAGCAATTTATACACTGTCAGGAAAAGGTTGGCCTGTCCCAGCTGAAGTACTCAAGCTCTTGATTTGTACACATGAAATTAATTTTAAAGCTTTACTCAACATTCCCCATGTTTTTGGTTTTTTTTTTTTTATTAGCATGTGTTTCATTAAATGCACAAGATATGATTACCATGCAGTTAAAATAAGGTTTTCATAATGAAATGCATGAAATTCTGTCCTTAACAGCCATATTGCTTGATTTAAAACTGACATTAAGAACATTTAAAAATGCCTCTATAGGATGCAGCTAGCATACAGAGCACAAATGTAGCCATTGGTGTAACACACTGTGATAAGTTTAATAGATTAGCAGAAAAAACATTATAGCAAGTGAGTAATAACAGTTAACAACTTTGAAAAACTAACTGCTTTAAGTGAAAATCTTTGGAAATATTATCATTTGTAGCACTGTTGAGTATTAGTGCAGCCCCATACATATATCCCTTTAGGGCTCTTTAATGGTACAACAATGCACCATGGAATAGTAATGAAAAATTTATGTAATTTCAAAAAAAGATACGGATAATATTCATTCATTACTGGTCAAACTTTCCTGGATGTTAGAGAAGTGAGTTAACTGTAAGTGCTTGTTTCAAAATAGATTTCACACTGGAAGTAAGAAAAGACATTTGCCTTCCAGGTACTTAATGATTCCATTAGACAATGATGGATTTTTTGTATTATAGAGATTCTTAGAAGATGAAATTACTGATTGCTTCCCTTCTCTAATATAGCAATAGTTCATGTCTCAGAACTAGTTTGATTGTCAAAGTGAATAATATTTTAATATGTTTAGAGATGGCCTCATTCTTCTTGGTGGAAAAATGAAATTACTTTTGACATTAGAGTGTTTTGTTATCTGTTCCTTGAGTAGCATCAATATCACATAATTTTGATGGCATACTTCAGGTGTGATTTCTGGAAACAAAATGCAAGATAAAAATATCATTAATGCATCACAGTTTGAGTTCTTTCTCTGTGAATAGAAATTGTGTTTTATAGCAAAAATATTTGGGTTTTCTATGGAATGAAAACTAAACTAAGCCAAAGGTCTCTACCAGAATGTTCTCTTAACTAAGATAAAATTTTAAAAATAATAAATCTCTAAATTGAAATAAAAGTTTTAAAATTTATTCGTTAGCATTAAAATGTTTGCAACCTTATCACACAACACTGATTTCTAAGCCTGACCACAGTGAACAATGATAATATCTAAGGGAAGTTGTGAATGAAAGTAAGACTCTACCCATTTTAAGGATAAGTAATTTATAGTCTGATTTATCTTTATTATAAGTGGCAACTGGCAACTCTGTTGAATGTTGTAATTTAAGAAAATAGGCTTAATACTTATTGATTTTTTAAAATTCATGTACATAAATACAATTTTTCTCTAATTTTCTTAATATTGTTATGACTAGTGTCAATCAGCTTCAATGCTCTCTGCAATGCTATTACAGTCTTTGCATTCTCTGTTTTTCATCATGACATTTAGGTTTAAAAAAATGTTAGGAAGGCATTTTCCATCTGGGGGCATTTATAAGATCAAATGCCAGAGATCCAGTTTTACATATCTGCCATTCCCAAAGGGAAAATTACCTTGGATTCCATCTGCTTCTGTTCATTTTGAATTAGGGAGGAAAAATTAATCTGAGTTCTTCAAAAGTAGAAACATTTGTGGACAAATCTTTACATTTTAGATGCAAATGGAAATTATCAGTGTGAGTGTAAAAGAGGATAATTAAGGAGCTCAATTTCATGATCACAGAGGTTTTAAGAGTATGGTGGTGTTACCTAGCCTGAGGAGTTTTGTCTATTATATAGTGTCTGTGTATTTCCAGGCTCTCAGGTTGAACACAGTAGTCAGTGTAGCAGAGTAACTATTTGAAGAAAGGAAATAAGATATGCTGTAAGAAAATATGTTTTAATGTCTGCTCTACAGATCTAGCTGGCATCACATCTGTTCAATAACTTAGCTGTTCACCTCTCTGGGTTTGCTGCTGAAGTAAGCAATGAATTGTGGATGGCAGGCTTAGCTCCTCTCTTTACATTCCATACCCCCTCACAAGTGCAAAAAAAATTGCCAGAAGCCTGAGGAATGTTTTGTCTTCTTGGCTTTCTTTTACTATAGCAGTTCATTCTAGTATTTGCATCATTTAGAGAGCTGGCAGCTGAAATGATACAAAAGCAGAGAACTGACTTCAAAGTCAGAGATTTGTATATTATCTTGCTGTCAAAAGTGAATCCTGAATTCAGTGGCATAGAGTAACACTGAATGGACACAACACCTAGAACTCCAAAGGATCTTTAGTGCAAGGGTATCACCTCTCTTGCTTAGGCATTTGTTCTGTGAGCAGGCTCTGTCAAATTTTTCAATCCACTGGAGTACTGTAATTAATTGTTTAAAATAGTAACATTTTCATGTACTATTTCATTCAGTTCTTGTACACATTTCTGTTGTGTGTATTTCTTTCCAGAGCTGGAGTTGGAATAGGTTTTGCATTGGTACTCCCTGTTATTCAAGTATTCAAGTAACATCTATTTACTTAACTAGAAGACTGCAATGAAATTTACAGTTGTTTTTGGAGCACTGAATTCTCTTGAAATTAAGCCTAAATATTTTATTATTATGTTTTCTATTTTAAATATTGCTTTATGCAAATAGATAGTGAATGACAATTTAAAAGATTTACCCTCTGTGGTGGAGCACCATTCATGACACCCTCTTCTTTTATCTTTAAACTATCACTATTATCCACTGGTACTATTTTTCTCCAGTCACTTACTGCCTCTTCCTATCTCCATGACTTCTCAGCAATCATTTGTATTACTGCCTTGATTCATTAAAATATATAACTGGAATAGCTAATTTGTATAGATTTATAAAATATTATCTATCATTCTCCAATGACACTTTTCAAATGTGAAAAGTACTTTTAAAAAAGACCGAATTGTCTTGTGGTTCTCAAGTTTTCAGTATCGCTTCTCCACAGCCAGACACACTCTGAAACATGAAACAAGAGAACAACAAAAACATGCATTAAGAAATCTGTTCTGTGGAGTTCCTAGTATCTACCTTAGTCTGAATGCTTCCTCTAACTGTATTTCATGTTATGTTGAGGGCACAGCTGCTCTCAGAGTCTGTAGCCAGTAGTGCAGTTGTCACCATAATATGCAGCAGACAGAGAAAATGAGAAATCATTAGGTTAGTCTAAAAAAAAAGGTGAAAAAAGTGTGTAACACACACACTTAAAAACCATTTTAAATCTGACAAAGAGGCAGCCAAGTCTGGTAGGATGTTGATACAGTTCAATTCCACTGAGGATCTGAGTTGTTTTAAGCTGTGCATGTTGAAGCTTGTGAGCGACAAACCACTGTATCAAAGAGGCGTACAAACAGGGTATTACAATAATCCAGACTTGATGTTATAAAAAACATGAATCAAGAGCTCAGCACCCTATGGAGACAGTAAGCTTTAATCTTTACCCTCTACTAAATTCCTGAAATGGTATTAGGTACTTACGACTCTCAATGTCTCATCATGTGTACTGAGCTGAAAATGGTAACTTTTCCGTTGACATTATTGAAGTTTCCACTTTACTTCAAATAAATGATCTCCAAAGTTCCCTTTTTTAATTGATTGGGATTTCTCAGGCTGTAATTCATAACTCATGCAAATTTCCAGCACTCAGATCAATGCAATTACTTTTTTCCTTTACCTTTCCAGCAGTAAGATATTTTAAGCATAGAATTGACACTAGTGTTCCGAGAATGAGTTTGTCAAAACAGGGTAAAAGGCCTTTAAAGTAAAATTAGTCCTCCTTTTTGTACCAAGATTATAGCAGAAGAACAGTTATTCACTTTTTTAACTCCTTCCATGATGCCTCCTGAAGATCACTGACCCACAGTGTTAAGTGATACTTAACATATTTGGGTCAATGAGGTGGAAATATAGACTTTAAAAGTACCAGTATTCCTCCCTGAAATTGTATCATCTGCTGCTGTGGAAATCCTAAATGGCACGATTTTTCTTGTTGGATTACCAATATTGTTCTACAGAAAGAAAAAAAAATAAATACATC
Source organism: Anomalospiza imberbis (assembly GCF_031753505.1). Taxonomy (NCBI): domain Eukaryota; kingdom Metazoa; phylum Chordata; class Aves; order Passeriformes; family Viduidae; genus Anomalospiza; species Anomalospiza imberbis. Next base: position 36,934,224 of record NC_089684.1, on the reverse strand, counting down.
CTGGAAAATGTTCTATTCTCTTAGACATGCCATATTTGTGAGAGTGAAGTGATTTACAGGTTTTTATTGCCTAGTTCCAGACATTAAAATTTACTATTTCCTGATATTGAGCAAAAACATAACTCCAGCTTTATTTAAAAGGAGAATTTGAGAATTTAACACATAATATAGCATAGAAAAGATGCAATAAAACTTGAAAAAAAAAAGTTAGTAGATAACAGAGGAAAACAGTCACACAGAATATGCAAAAGAGGTGGCAGTAACAAGGAAAAGCAAATTAAAATTCTTATGTTCCTAGAGTTTGTATAGGAGCATCACTCACATGCTCTGGCCTAGAATTAAGGAGTTCCCTATATTTCTAAACATTTATAGTGTAGATATAGCTTCTTCAAGGTTAAACTTAAATTTCCATTTGACAAACAATTGATAAACAATAGACTTCTAAGACAGAACGGGAAAAACATGTCAGTTTTATGTTGTCTTATTATGCAAACCCTTTTCAAGTTGGAAAGAGTGGAAGGTTTATTGGTTGGTTTTATTAATCTTAGGAGAAAGAGGCCATTTCCACAATATTTCAGGATATTTCTTCAGTTTCATTTCTGTTTTAAATACTAGAAGGAATACATATTCTAATTTTTATGCAATACACACCAAACTATATAACTTTGGAAATATTTTTTAGGTGCTGACCAGAAGATGGAGAGATACAAGGCAATCAGATCACTCCAAAGTTAGAGCTGAATTACTTGTTCCTCAAAAATGCACTTTCTTAAGTGCTGGAATGAGAATGCAATGCTGCAACAGTAGTTCTGAAACACAGAAGTGTTTCAATGATTGCAATAAAAGCCAGAGAAATGAAGCACCACATTCAAAAAAACTGCCATAGCAGGAAAATGGTATTTTTTCCTCATTTCCCTCAGTATCCCATAGATTAGGATATTCTTTTATGAGTTCTCTTTACAGGAGCTTTTACTCATCATGTTCCACCTACCTGGTGGAATGTCATAGGCTCCATATTGCAGCTATTTTTATTTTTGGTATCTTGGCACCATTTCTGTTTAAGTAGTTGATCTGAAGTTCCCTCTATCGGTGCCTTAGTGATCCAGTGTAAGGCACAGTGACAGGGGTGTCAGGGATGTGAGTTACTCACAGTCTGTGGTGAACAACTGCAATCAGTAATATCTGTTTACATGAAGAAACCATTGGATGAATTCTGTAACAGCTTCCATTTGTTTTCCTTTGTTCCAGGCAGGCTGGGTGCATCAGAAACCCTAGAGCATACAGATAGTGAGTGCTGAGCACACCTGAGGAAATAGAGGCAAATTTTTTTTGGGGGGAGAGGAGAAATTTAGGTTCATTTCTTCTATTTGACTCAGATTGTGGAGGAGAAATTAATTTCTGATGGAGGTATTTATAATGAACATCCACACTTTTTGTGTGTCCTGAGTATATGCAAACAGTGTATTTAATATTCAGCAATAATATGTTTTCAGTTTTTGTCATGTTACAATTGGGAGCACTGACATCAGAATTCAAGCAGTATATATTTAAATGCTGCTCAACCCTGTGAGAGGTATTTTTGCAGTAATACTTGAGTTACATGGATTTAATTATTCTCCTGGAGAATTGTTTTTAAAATCAAATAGTGTCTGTGCCTTGCAAAAAAAAAAAACCCGAACGTTAAATAAGTTCACATTTATTCCATGTGGTTACTGCCTTTGCTGCATATCTGTCAAATAAGTAAATACACAAACAATTTACTGAGTTAAGAAGGGTTATCCCTAAATAAGGAAAATGATTGTTAGAGTGTTATTTCAAACAAGGTTATTATTATGCATTTATTCTTAACTGCCCTCTGTTGTAGGTTTCATTATGCTGCCAGCTAGAAATGACAGTCTGACAGCTCTGTTGTTTCTCTGGGTCAGTTTTATCTCAGTTGCTGAATACTCAAACCTCATTAACTTGTTGCCAGACCTCCAGAACTGCATGGATTGATGTCTGCAAATATAACCCATTTAGTAACAAGTAGTTTTGCATTAATTTTATTTTTCTGATGGGTTTAAAGGGGGAAAACCACAGCTTTTTTACATTGGAAACATTGGAAAAGGGGCTGTTGGTCTGGGTACTTCAGTGAGTACTTACATGAGTAATATTTGAGTCATTTTTCACATATAACAGATTTTTGTTTTGCTAAGTGAACTGAATATGTTTTCAAGTCACTCAAAAATTTTGGCCTATATCTAGTCTATTCCATTTTTTGTTGTTTTACTCTAGAGCAGCTGGATTACTAGAACCTCCTCTTAGTAAACTAGCCTCACATATGTATCAGTAAAAAGAATCCAACCTGGCAACAAGTGCTCTGCAGTTGAGTGAGTACATGTGCCCAAATAAGTCTGTGTTTATGCTCAAGGGGATCCTGATTATTATTCTATATGCTTTTACAACTGCTCTGAAAAGTCGAGTCAGAGTCAAATTTTTATATAGCAATCAAAAGTAATTGAAATGGAAAATGTATCCATGGCTGGCAAAGTAGGAATGTGGCTGTGCTTTGTGTGCCTTACAACATCAACAGAAGGAAGAAGTGACAAACCTTCAGGAAAAGTTCTAAGGTGAGGCATCTCAAGAGATTTAATAAGAATACCCACGCAGAACAAAATAATAATTGAGATGACTCCTTCCCTTTCTCCACGGATGTATTTATCTCGCCAGTGTCTATTGCACAGCATATAAAGTAGCAAACACTGAAGACATCTTCCCTTTGAATATTATCTGCAATCAAAGCAATTACTTAAAAAGAAAGTAAGATTTAACTTTGAGGCCTGAGTATAGGCTAAGCATTTCTTAAATTTTAGTTGTCAGTTTGAATATAATATAATTTGGTGATGTGCAAAATTAGTAGGTGTTTTTCTCCATTAGCATCATATTACCTGGTGAAAGTAGGACCATGAATGAGATCATGAATGACATTATAACTTGCTAGTATGAGAAGATTTATTTTGGTTAATTTAATATATAGAAAATATCTTAATTTAAAAAAAAGTCTTTATACTGAAACTCTTTAAACTTCTGTTTCAACCATTTTAATAGGTATGGACTAGGAGTCCTCTCCCTGAGTCACAAAAACTACAAGAAGAATGCCAGATAACACTATTTAGGAAGAAATTGTGGGAAGGTGGGACCTATATGTGTGTCCTTACCTGCATTTTCTTTCCCAATCAGGATTGAGACATCTTGGCAGAAAGTAAAAGAAAGCTCCAACCTTTTACTGCTGAACTGTGCATGTCAGTGGCTATGAGCAGCACATCAGCTGTCAAGGCTGTAAATCCAGCACTTCTCACGCTGTAAAGGGAACAACCACATATTCACATTTTGTTTCCAAGGTGATGGATGTAAAAAGAATCAAAGCCTTCCACTAAACAAATCAAGGTATTCTTGTGCTATGCTACATAAGTGGTTTAGGTAAGTAACCCTAAACCGTTTCATGACATTCCAAAACATTCTGTAAGGGGTAAGTCTGTAGTCTCAGAAATTCAGGTTTCTGCTCTGCTTGAGCTCTACAAGTTAAAATCACTGAGGGTAGCATAGACACTTCACTAAAGCAGAAGTTACAGTGCTGAGCAGCACTGACTGCCCCAGGCTGCTTGATGCATGTACAGCAGCACAGACTTGATTTCTGTTTTCCATTATCTTTTGACCTTCTGAATGAAATGCAGTTTTGATAGTGAGAAATCTTTATCTTTGACCTAATCCTGCTTCATACCCTTAGAGTAGAGTTAGCACCAAATAGTGTAAACACACAGAAGGGTCAAAGCTTCCCAGCTTAGTCTGTGTCTGATTACAGTTTAATCATTCCTGGTTGCAATAGCTACTTTATTTGTGTAGGTGTTTGGCTCAATAAATAGCACTACTTTCTTGTATAAAGAATCTTCAATGTTCTGTAAAAATTGTAAACATAACTTTACAGGGGATTCATAAGCATTCTTAATCCCATCAAACATGCATGGATACTGTAGCACAGACTCTTTGAAACAATGATTTTTTTGGATATGACTGCCTAATATTAAGCAATTAAGGGTCAGATTTTTCAGGTGAGGTGAGTATCTGCAGCTTCTGCAGATTGCTGAATAGCAAAATGTCTGGATTTGACTGGCACTATCTAGGAAAGGCACACTCATTGAAATACCTAATTTCCTCAGGACTTCATACATTTTCACAGTACATCTTGTGCCATGCAGGCAGAGCTGCCAGGTTTCTTATAAAAACAGATCTGTCAGTAGGATTTTAATTAGTTACACAAATATATCTTTTTCTTAATAGACCTTTTGTAAATATGTCCTAAGAAGAAAGGTTGAAATGCCTTGATAAATACATATAGTAAAAAGCATAGACAGAGCGGGATATAAAGACATATGGCAATATGGATAAAGAAGCTTCCTTGACAAAAGAAATAAATGGCATATGTAGTTTGAACACCTGAGTAGGGACAGTTTAGATGAAGAAGAAAGATAGGCAAATTAAAACCTAAAAATGACTGAAAATTGGTATAGACCTCCCAGGCAAGATTTAAAAAGAAAAGAAAGATAAGGAAAGCCTATAAAAAGGATACATCATCAATCATTGGAAATTCAATTAGTTTATATTGGCTGGCCGGAAATTATGGACTTGAAAAGGGGTACCTCTTCCTGGAGGACAGGACTCCATTCTGAAAGATTTTGCAAGCTATTCAGTAAAAGTATAGGCTATTTTGTACTTACTCCTCATATTGCTGGAAAACAAGACAAGGATGATAAATAAGATAAAAGTTGAGAGTTATCTAGAATCTAGTGATCTCAATGTCATCAGAGCTTCAAATGCCCTTGAGGTTATAAATATGAAAGACAATATCTCAAAATCACTGGACTTTAAAATATAAATAAATAAAAATAGAGAGTGAGTGCATGTGGAATCAGCTGGGGGAAAAAAGTTGATTAAAATCAATTTGGGGTTTGGGAATTTAGTGTACAAAAGCATCTAGATAGCACAGAAGCATCCCTGGGAGCTGGCCCTCAAGAGACCTTGTTTAATGAGAAATGACTGGATTTTTTTATTCTCCTGGATGGTGTAGTTTGGAAATAATTTTTGTAGCCTCTTGGGAAATATACCAGTCAAACAATTATTTCTCAGGAAAGCCTTGCCTGTTGCTTCAGAAGACTTTGTTTACTTACACTGATTCTTTAAATGAGACATTACAGTGTGAAGGGGAGAGATTACAATAAGGAATGATACTTCTAGAAAAAAGAGGGAAGAAAAGGTGCATTCACTGAAAATGTTAATGACTTTGCAGATCTTCCTGTTAGAATAGGATTAATTTTGTCTTCCCAGAAATAACATTCATCTTGAGTTATGTGAAATCAGCAGGTTGAGAAAAGTAAAGTTGTAAGGTATGCATATCATATGGAAGTCAAGAGGGGGTTCTCTTAAAATAAAATTGTATCATAATTTCATAGGACATGGAAGGCTGATGTTTGTCAGGGCTTGTCTAGATTAAAAACAGCATTTGCTGTGATTTTTTTTCTTTAGCTTTGTTGCTCTGGTCTTCAGTGATTGTAGTAAGAGATACTGCTTAGGGAATGTGCAATCTGCTAGACTGCAGGTAGTGGAGTCAAAATTTTCTTTTTTCTCTCAGAACTACAAAGCAGCTTTGTTATGTGGAGACATCCTGTGTTCCACCTTTTAAGACAATGCTTCCTAATGTTCTCATCTGTGTGTAACCAATGGCTTAGTAGTTAAAACACTTTCATGAACTATTGGAAAATTTTGCTCTATTTGTGACAAAGGAAATTAATGCCTCTTTTTCTGAGTGAATGAGTACTTGTATTGCTGGGCTATTCATTAGAAATACCAAGGATTCAAGAAATTAATGAAATTCTATGGAAGTAGCTTTTTCCTTCTTGCAAAGTGTTTGAAATGAAAATAAATTTTAAAATAATACGAGTATTTTATGTAACATGTATTTTTTCTGTTAATGGCTTATGTTTAGGCAATAATACATAGCATTTTATTAAAATCAGTTGTCCTGACATACATGCACACACATCCCCCTTCTTCATATGAAGAGTAGGCTGGGAGTGGGTGTACTTTGGTTTGGGGTTTTTACTCAAGTATTGAATGGAAGAATCAGTTAATTCTCTAAATCTAATGGGCTGCCAAGACACCGATCTGGAGAGGACATGGAATGGAGAGGTTTCCATCTGTGACTTTATAGTCCAAATATTTAAAGCATGTTCTTTGCATTTAAGACAAATTTATTTTTTATTTAGCTAGATGGTTTCCCAGTAATAGCAGGTGTAATTGTTACTTTAATAAACCAAAATCTTCCTGCTGTGAGCCATTTTCCTTTTTCAGAATGCTACCTGGAACTTTGGCCTCAGCCTACAGTGACATCTGTGGAATTTCAAATTGCTAATTACATCAGCTTCCTATTCAGTGTTTGGCAGGACCTTAATGTACACATATCTCAAGATGTTTGCTTTTGCAACTTACTTAAAGAAGTTTGACAAGGCAATTCTAAATCAGAGGAGGAGCATTTCAGGTATAGGGGTCAGGGAACAAACATATTTCGTTAAGGTAAACTGATGATTAAAGAGACATAAATTACAATTAGACACTGTCAAGATAACTGAGATATTCCCAATAACAGAACATTTTAGTTTACACAGATAGTGAACAATACTCTTAAAATCTTTTTGCTGGAGCTTGTAGCATAAAATCTGAAAAGCAACTTGGATTTTCCATTCTTGATGCTGAAGTCTTTGGTAGAAAAGAGAGAAAGAGAGAGAGAAAGAAAGAGAGAGAGAGAAAGAATGGAATGGTTATATCAGAGAAACATTTTGCTGATTTTGGTTTTGGTTAATATCATGAAAATTTGATGACCATTTATCAGATCAAATTAATTTTGCAAATTAACCTGTGGTACTACATAATGTGGATTATCTTAATTATGGAAATGTGGTTTCCATTACCATTCCATTATTATACCATCCTATTTATGACTTTATGGTAATAATTGCAGGGCATAATTTTCACTGATATTATCACACCCCAAATTGCTCATTCTGCTGCACATTATTTCATAGGAGCTGTTAGGTGCACCTGCTAAGAAGGTATATTGCAAAGTTTAATAATATTTCAAAGAGAGATTCAAAATTAAGAATGTCTAGAGATGATTGATAGTGTCTAGATGCAATGGTGACAGGCCTCTCAAAAATGTTTCTATCATTATAATGGTGAACTTTGGTGTAAGATACTATAGTATTAATGTTTCCTACTTTTTGTGATGGAAATTTAATTATTTAATTTGGATAAAGTATTTCAGTTCATTTTCAAAGATAAACTCCTCAATAAAACCTTCCTCAGTGCCTTTGGTTTTCTTTTCCATAGTTTGACAAGTCCATGCGATTTTCCCCAGACAGAGCATGCCCACACAGGTGAATTAAATTCTTTGCAGTTGTATTGGAGAGTGGTTACTGGAAACAGCAGAAATTAACAACTTCTAAGTAGCATTGTGCTAGTGCAGCACTGTGGTGTGTGCACAAATTATGGAGGGTAAGAAAGAGTTTGATGTCTTTTGGTTCAGCCCAAGTGACTGTGACCATCAAATAAAGATGTCACAGAGCTTTAGCTGCTGCAATATCAGCCAGTGCTTTGCAGATTTGTTCAAATTCTGGCTTTTCTGATTTGAACAGATTCCACGTTTTACTCAATTCACCTCAGTACTGCTCATTCTTTCACACTCCTCAGTAGCCACTGAAGCGTCCCCAATTATTTTGAATTATTTTGCTGTGAGATGTCCCAGGTTCACAAAATGTTGACTTTAACAGCTTAAAAAGCCAAGTCTGTTGTCACATAAAGACCCAGTATGAGTGCTTGTTGTAAAGGAACATTATGGCTTCTCAAAAACCTCTCATAGAAGCAGCAAGGACTATATTTTTAACTGTGGGCAAGGCATGATAATAATTTTGAGAACCTAAATTTGAGCAAGTAGTCCCTGGCAGCAGAGGAATGCCAGTCTTTTTTTTTTTTTTTTTTTTTTTTTTTTTGCAGCAGGCAATTAATATGCATGAGTCTAGAATCCTCTCTGGGTTTGTGTGATAAAACACCATGAAGTTGATTGGACTGCTTTTCCCTTGCAAAGTGTAGCTTCCCTTTGATTCTGAGGAAAGTCCTAACTCTGTTTGATTATAAGGTCCTGCACAAATCCTCAAGGGAGGTAAGCAGAGGTCCCTGCACGTTGTGTCTGTCATAATTTTCTTATAACGGCTCTATTATGGATAATTCCCTGGAAGTCAGCTGTAAAGCTCAGCAGGTCCCCTTCTGATATCCTTCACATTTGGATAATTAACTGAGCTGTTTGAACAACAGAAACTTTATAATGTTCAGCAGTGGGAGTCTTGCAGCTGATCAGCTTTACCTTCATCTGTACTTGTCATTTTAACACTTGAAGGGTAATGTTTCAGGATGAATATAATCTTCAGGAGGAAAAGAAAAGATTTTAAACATACAGGAAAATAAGGGCTTCTATAAATTTGTTATGCAGACCCTAATATTCCTTGTGTTGCATTGCCCGTGTACTCTGTGCTGCTGCCTTAAGAAGGATTTAGTCAACCTTGTATCTCCACAAAACAGGCTTTGCTTCATTGCAATGGAAAAACAAGTAAAGAATCCTCACAAATGCATCCCTGACATCCTGAGAAATGGCATGCAGGAAACCTTTGTGCTGATCGCAGCAGTCTTACCCAGACAAAACTTAATTTGTTTAGAAACAGTAAAATTAAATATCTTCTTATTCTTTCTTCAATTCTTTTAATAGTTAAAAACTGCCCAAATACCAAGCCTCTCCACACAGCTCAAACAAGCAATGTTGTTGGTTTCTACTGAAATTCAGGTCTACAGGACACTGAAATGTGATCCTAATTGGAATTTATTTATTTCCAGCTGCCACAAAGACTCTTTGTAATTAAGACTGGTTCGTAAATCACGGTGCATTACTTACTGGTCTGAAAGGTTGTTGCAGTAGAAAATTAATAATTATAGTGAGATGTTCTTTTGAGACAGCTAAACGTAACTGGAATAGGAAATACGTTTTAAAATATAGCAAAAGCAACATATGCACAGTGGTTAGAAATATCCACATTTTTTGGAAAAAATTTAATCTAATTTTAATGACCTACAGTTCAACTACCAAAATAATCCTCAAAGGTTTATTCACGATACTTAAGTTTCTGGATGCATGGAGGTCTAAAGAACATAAATATAACCTGACAGAATACTGTAAGTTTAAAAAAAGAAAATTCTCTACACTGAGATAGTTCATATATCCTGGTTAAAAACATTTCCATGGATGAGTTTGTAAGAATAGGCATTGATTCCCACGAGATTCATACTGATGGGCTTACAGTGCACTACGTTAGGTCAGGTTGGTGTTTGCCTTCTGAAGAGAATTGTTCAGCATTTGCTTCCTTCCCTCCTCTGACCCCCACAGCTCGGGTAAGAGTGAGCACAACAAATGTTGGGTTATATCAGAGTGGCTGATGGCAGAGAGGCTGTTCTAAGCCATTCTTAGCACAAAATAGGCTGCTTTCTGTGAGATAAGTGGAATGCCTTTTCAGTTAAAGAGGTGCCAGTTTCTCTAGGTCTTTATGCTCCTCTGAGATGTAAACTTATTTTTCAACAATACAAGCAATGTCTAGGCTTGTTAGCGTAGCCTCCCATGATAATATTTCTTTATTCTAATAAAGTGAAAGTATATGTAGTACAGTAAGTCTCTCTCCAGCCAGGTTAATTTAAATATTTCATTAAGTCAGAGACCATTAAACTGTACCTGCAGTTAGATAAAACAAAACTCAGTATTAAGGATATCAGGACATATGATATATTCATATTTTCTCTGATATATATGAGAAAGATATATTCATATCTTTCTCATATTGCTCTACATATTTTTTGTAATACTTAAGGAATATATCTCTAAGTTTTACTGATCTCTTTCTTATGAGTGTCGTGTTAGAATTGTCTCTGCAATGCCCAACTCTAAAAAAAATTGATATACTGAGAGGCTTTAATCACCTATTAGAGCTCAGATAAGCCAATATTAAAACACATTTATGCATGAACAACTAATAACTAATAACTGAAAGAAATTACTTGCAACTTGAGAAACCATTTCTTAATTGTTACTCATTAAAATAAATTATGGCATAATATCCCTTTAAATTCTGGAAATAGACTATAGCAGCAGTTGTTTTGTCAATTTGTCTTTCATTCTAGCTTTTTATGGCAGTTATGTTTTGAAAATAATTTGTCCTGATCAGAAGGTGTTATATTTTACTAGCTAATAGCTGCACCTCCTTGCAAGCATATCCTTAGAGAGGCATTGGGTTAAACATTAAAACTTACACTTATTAGAGCTAATTGAATGTTATTGTAGTGAACATAAGGAGCTGTTGCTATGGTTCAAACAATCTGCAAATCTATAGATCCTTACAGTTTCATTGCTATCTACATCTCTATTTATTGTACGCCATACAGGATCTTTATAGAGAACTAATGTAGAAAAATTAACTGAACACAGACATAAGATAAACAGCAAATACTTTGTTATTATTGTAGTGAAGGTTCAGCTCATTCAGTGAACATGGCCTTTGAATCAGCTGTGGACAATCTTGGTACTGCTCCTGTGCATCTTCAGCTGGATGCCTCACCTGGAGTTAGGGACACCTGGACCCAAAGGAGGAGAGAAAACCCACAAACTGGGAGTACACTGATCATCTGCAGTTCCCAAATATTGTGAGTCCTTCAGGATCTGGGCCTGATTGATGTGAAGATTTTGCTTCAATGTACTAACTCATAAGGGCTAAAATATAAAACAAGTTTTGATTTTCTTGCAATCCAGTCACAATTTACCACTTCCTTTCTTTGTTGTTAAACCAACGTCTCAGCTGCCAACACCATAAGCAGACAGGAAAATAATTTTTCATTTTAATCTGAAATTAAATAATTCATTTCAAATATCTGTATTTCAAGAATATTATTCCAACTTACTTCATCTTTATCTTGGTTTAATTCTCAGTTTAGTTAATTCCACTGTCTCCAGCTGGTTCTGTAAAGGATAACTACAGCTTAAATTACGGAGCTGTCTATTCTATACAGTGGAATCAGAGAGTTTTCTGAAGTGACATCAGACTGAGTTGACAGAAAATATTACTGTAAATCTCCCAATGTTTATAGCTAAGCTTCTCCTTTATTAGACTTACTTATGTTTATTAGGGAGCATTTGGCACCAACAGGAATGGCTATAAAGTTGTTCTAATGGGTTTCCCAAACAGCTGCTCGATGAGTGGAGCTGGGGATGTTGGAAGAAGCTTGCTGTCCTCTGCTCCTCCTTTTGCCATGATCTCTGCTTATTATAGGCATGACTGCACTACTAACTCTGCCCTGCAAAGCCTTGACTTTGGGGGCTAATAAATGTTTTCCTGTTTTCACCCCAGCTTTAAATATTTGTCTCTATTCGCCTGTGAAAAAGTGCATGCCCTTCAGGAATGTGTGGCATACAAATAATTAGTGCTTGTCAAGGGAGGGAAAAGGAGAAAGGTGAGAAATGCAGTGCACATCTAAAATGAAACTAGGAGTCAGAGACGTTTGGATAAAAACCCAGAAATGTAAAAGTTAGAAAAAAAAATCTATTTTCAGTGACATTATAAACTAGAATCTGCCTCTTGTTTCTGTTTTTTTTTAAGAAGGCTGTAGTACTCAACTGTACAAGTAAATTTTTTAGGTTGCACTTTAGAGACTTTATACTGTAGAATATCTATCTCTTTGCTTCAATTATTGTTTCTCTGAGGATTTGCTACAAAAGAAAACAAAAGCCCTTTATACCAGAAGCCCTCTGTCATATAAGTTATCTCCTTCCATCCATAGTACTACTTTACAGGCTGAAATAAAAAGTAGATAAAAAGAGTTGGAACCATTAGATGAACCCTCTCAATCTCTTTTTTCCTGGAGAAAGAAGGTCATTGTTGTTTATTTTAAAAGTTATTAAACCTTTGTTTTATTTGTGTTCACTACAGATTACTGAGACTTAAAAGTTTGGAAGCCTAGAAAGAATAGGAGGAGCCTGGAAAAATACAGGCAAGAAAGAGAGAACAAATGAGGTAAAATAGAGGAATACACTAACAAGATGAGGTAAAAAAATGTCATGGATGCATCTATGTCACTGTGAATTATTAAAACATTTCTCTCTCAGAACTATTCCCCAACTTTCTTGTTACATGAATACATTCAACCACTGAAATTTATTAATTATTATAATGAAGAATTAAGGCTGATCTCCAGCTGCACCATTCCTGATGTCAAAGCTATGTGGTATTCTCTTTAGTTAAACTAAATCTTTGCCATTTTTTCCACAAATTTGTTATGCTGTGTAGTGCATTGCATAAGACAAAGATCACAGGATTGTTGAGGTTCATCATCTTGAGTTCCATTATTACACATGCACAATTCTTTTTTATCAATTATTGTATTACTATTCCTTTTCCTAAAGGAGGGTCAACATGATTGAGGCTGGAACTATGATGTTTCCAGTAATTTTAAATATCTGACCTGGGACAACATGATCTGAATTTTTAGGCATGTCATGTCCTGCTAATGAGCTTTCAACTATATCTGGTTTTCTGGACAAGGAGGACTCTTTTCAGTTTGAGACACAGACTGCATTTCTTTGAGTTTAAAATGCAATATAGCAGCCTCCTTCTCTACATATAGACGTCCCAATTAAAAATGCTGCCCTTCACCCTGTGATCTACGGGAAAGCAAAACTTTGGCTCCATATTGCCTCCCTGTTGCTTGCCCAAGCAGTCAGAAATTAAACTTCTGAAAAGTCAGAAAATAAACTCCTCCACATAATGTGGAGGAATCCTCCCTTTTTAATCTCTTTTCATGAGAAGTTCCCTGCTTCTCCAAGGAGGGAAGTGGTTGATGTTAGGTCCTTAGATCTAAACAACTGCCTTACCAAGCTTGGCACACACTGTTTTAGCAACATCAGTATTTTGACTTTCATGTATTCAGGATACGAGTGGTTTTGACTTAGTTCTAGCTATTGGCCTTTAGATCTTTAGAAAATCAGACTTCAAACCTCTGAAGCAGAGTAATGTAAAAGGAGACATTTGAAGTAGCCACTAGAGTAAAAGTGTGATTTAAATTAATTCCCTGAACCAAATAATAACTGTACAAAAGAGAGAAGGCATTTTACACACACACATGCACACACACACACACACACGCACACCCACATATTTTTCATTATTGCTATCTACTCAGAAGTTAATTCTTTCTCTTTCTTGATAACTAAGCCAAAAATACTGTCCCAACACCATATTCCTCTAGCTCATCACACTCCTGTGTCCTATTTCTTCATGTACTTCTTTCAGGTCAGAGATGGAGAAAGAACTGTTTTTCATTGCATTGACAAGCTGTCAAACCTGGGGTGAATGGTACAGTGATGCCAGTTTAACAGATAAGAAATTGTTTCCATTTCTAGTAATTTTATTGAATGTGTTAAATTAATAGACACATTCCAAGACAATTAAATCCAAGATTCCAATCCAGAAAAAAATGCATTTCAAAATCACTTGGTATCCATACTCAGATTTAACGGCTGCAGAAATGAGATTGAACAGGTATCTGCAACCTTATCTACAACCCTCTGTCTATATAGCCTCTACAGCACTAAACAAAGCATTCAAAATACCATTTTTAAAGCTAGAATTTGCTTTTTTAGACATTAGATTGCAAGGAGAATTTTGTAGAGCAGCTAAAAGGCAACCTCAGGATACAGCTTTCCTTGCTTTTGCAGCCCTTGGTTTAAAGAGAAGAAAATGTTTGACCTCTTTGCAATTTTTATTGCTGCAAGAGAAACATTCCATGTCTGTTAGATATTTGGCATTGGTTTAGATAGAAAACCAGCTTGGATCAAGTAAAATGCTGGGTTTTCCTTTCTTTTTAACATATTCTTATGGCATATTTACTGTATAACCAGTAGATACTTTGCCAAGTTAGGATTAGGATTGAAAAATAAGGTTCTGTGAAACCAAAGACCAAGAGATTATTAAGGTAAGAACTTGGCTAGTACCTCTCCAGGGAACTGCAAAGCATTACTAAGCTATAGATACTGCAAAAAGGTTAAGAATCCTGATCGAAAACATCTCCCTACCTGAATAAAAAGGTCAGTTGGTTGGGGCAGTAGAAGTATTGAAACCATAGTACCATATAACTCAAATTGTACTGCTGCTATAAATTAAGAATTAAGGCAAATCTAAATTTTATTTCTGTAAATTCATTTTCTGTCCATCCAAAAAAAAAAAAAACAACCCAACCAAAAAAGCCAAACCCCAAAACCAACTAAAAAACCCATCATCGAACCAAACTAAACCAACAATAAACCCCCATCAAAAAAAAAAAAACAACAAAAAAACCCAAAGCAACAAACCAACAAAAAACCAACAAAAAACCCCCCCAACCTCACAACATCAAAACATGATTTTGATATTATGCTGGTGCCACTTTTTCACATCCCCTTTGCAATTGGAGCTGAGGTTGTAGTTTCACACTGTTACCATCTGCAGACATTTCCCCTTTAATAATGGAAAAATTCTGGTTGTTAGAATACACTCACATGAGCTCACATTATCAGCCCTTCTTTTGGAGGGCTCTGCAATCTTCCACAGAACAGGAGTGGAGCTTTCTTCCCTTTCTAATGCACATTCTTTCTTTGTGGGTGCTCTTCCACACACAAATCTTCCTGCTGTTGCTTAACAGAGACTGGTTCCAAAAGAACACCCTTTTTTTCTTCAAATGATGTGTTAGTGGAAAGGTAAGAACACAAAAAAGAAAGAATCCCCTCTAATCTTATTGCAATAGGCCTTTATGTGCTTTTATATTTCAATACTGAAAAACAAATGTTAATATTACAGTAACCTGAGTTTAACCTCAGAACGCTGCTGTAAGGGGCAAATATATAATTATCTCCATTTACCAGTGGTAGCCTGAAGCATAGATAGATTTTTGTGTGTCTGGCCCAAGGTCATGTAGAAATGCTTTAGCAGAAGTATAATTAGATGCAAGATCTCCTGAGTTCTAGTCTAATATTTAATAGCTGTCCTTTCTGTGCTCTTAATGGTAATGGAAGGCATTTATACTTACCTAGGAGAACACTAGCCTGAAGAAATGGTTCTTTTCCAAGAATGGCAGAAAAGAATTTTGTACTGTCTGTGATGGCTTTTCTAGACCTCAGCACACAGTTAGCTAAATTTTTCTGGGCTTAAACTCAGTAATAAAAAAATCAAAGAGGTTGCAAAGTGCAATTCAACAGGGCCTGTACAGTTAGCATTGTGAGGTTCCAGCTTGCTGTTGCTTCAGTGTTGTGAGTGATATATATTCTGTTTAGAAATAGAGAGGAATTTTCTTCCTGCTGTTTTTGGCTGCTGGCCTTTTACCAGTCCATTTTAGCAGTAAAAAGTCAAGCTGGTTACTGGTGGTGTACGCAGCAACAGTGTTTGTGATACTTTCTGCAGTCAGCTAATTTTCTTCTGGATCACAAAAGGTAAAATGCCTTCTTGCTCTTCTGAAAGCTAAGAGAGAAGAGAAACAAAAATTAGTGTCAGAAAACTGTGGCAATAGATGAAATCAGAGAAGGAGATTTGTTCATTCTTTTGACATTGTTTTCTCTTGTCAATATAATTTGTTTGTCTGTTTTCTGTAGCAGAGCACTGCTTCCAAGTCCTCTGTTCTGCCAGAACTGGCAGAGCATAGGGGGGCATTTCACCCACTTACTGCATTTATTTATTTATTATGTGCTCCATGTGGTCCCACTATGGACTGAACTACAACTTTCAAAGCTGAAATATGTGTTTTAGTATTTATCCTTCTGATGCCTGTATTCTTCATTAAAATGTGTTTTATGCATCGAAGATATACATGCAGGGATATCACCAAAGGATTCAGAACTTCAATTAAATTTTTATAGGAAAAATAAGATCAGTATTAGAGGGGCAAAATACTTCTTTGAAGCCTCACTAAGTTGCTTAGAAACAAAAACCAAAAACTGCTGTGAAGTCTCTGTGTTTCACAGAAATATTTTGTATTGCACAAGATTGCTAGTTACAAGGAAATTAGGTCTTTTAATATGATAAACACATCAAGTGATGCAGTTACACTAGCGACACTGAGCATAAAAACATTTGTATAAGATCCTTCTGAGATGTGAGGCAATATTAAATGGTGGGTTTGTTTTGATTTTTAATTTTTGCGTTGTTCCAGTGCCACATTTTTAAACTTAAGTTCACTGCTGTTCCAAAATGTCTCCCTTCGTGAAATCTAGCCATGGTGATAAAGACAGGACCAAGCTCTTTACATAAGACGTATTTTACAAACCAAATACAAGTTGCTATAACCTACTTGCTAATAAAACTCCACAGGAAAAAAAGGTGAATGACACAATTTATCTGTCCTTGCTGAATCCAGAAAAGACACAATTCTTTAGTAATGTCACCCAATAGATGGCAGCAGCATCTTTACAATGAAATGCTCTTTTAGCAAGTACAGAGACATTTGGGATGAATTTCAGCTTCCGGCTGCCAAATGACAAAAGAAATATGGTGCTTTTTCTTTAAGAAGTAGCATTATAGGAAAACATAGCAAAGTGCATTTTTTCTAATGGACTTTTATCAGTTCTACTTAATACAAACAAAATGTCATTCACTGGGAGTGCTGCTATTCACACTAATCAAGAGGAAAAAGTACAGGTTGAATGGTTCCAAATGGTCATTGATTCCTGACTGCAAAAAAACTTGTTTCTCTTTATTGAACAAAAGCTGCAAGAGGGAATCTCCATCCAATTATGAGAGTTAGAAATATGTCTGCACACAATGCATGTGCATGTGAATATACATGGGTGTGCACGCACACAAGCGTGCAAGTCTTCAAGCTGTCAACTGACAAAAAAAGAAAAAAATTGTAGGAAAAGGCATTTTTAAGTATACTGTTGTTGCATAGCTTTTATTTAAGAAAGAAGGATGAATAGATCTGTTTATGAATGCATGTTATCATGCTAGGAAAGATGAATCTACATAGACAAAGATGAACACTAAAAACATGAACAAGTCAAGATCAAATACAACTCCATTCACAAATAATCATATATTTGACAACAATTGTTTCCTAATTTAGTGGAAAACTGAATGTTAGGTGACTGATTTTCAGATTTTATTATAAGAAAATACTTCAAACTCATTGATGATTCTGAATGCCAGCACTGTTATATTTGGAGCAAAAAAGATTCCTCTTTGGGAAGTAAAAAAAAGATTGCTGATCACTTTCAGGATAATCTCCTCTTTTTCAGCTTTAAAATGTAAATAATTCATTCGATACCTATTTACCAGATGTAAATATTATGGGTGCTTGCAATTCCTGATTCTGAAAATAACAGGATGTGGTCACAAGAATCACCCCACCACATATATAGAGTGTTATTTTCTCAGCAGTAACAAGACTGTTTGAGGTAGACTGTCATTAAAATAATCCTGTTTACACTTCTAGAAAATACACTGTTTATCTTTACACGTTTCTTCATAGTTTTTAGAATAGATTGGCATTTTTTAAAGAGAGTAAAATAAATTTAACTGTAATTTGAAAAGAAAATTATATAACTCTCTATCAGAAGAACAAAGCTTTCCATTCAGCATATCCGGTGACATTTTATGTCCTTCCCCCACTAAAATACCTTGACTTTGAACAGGGCATTTTGCATTAAGCAGAGAAACCCCTATGCACCCATAATTACAGGCAATTGTTAATTTTTATAAGCAGTGCATGATTTTGGAATAATTAAAACCGTGAAATCCATTCTGCAATACTGTTCTTATTTGAAAGAGGAAATTTAAAATTAGGATAATTCAGGTGAAAATATCATAACCCCCTCTCTTATTGACAAGCTAAAACACATAAAGTAAGAGTTGACTGACTTCTCTGTTCTTTTGAAATGTTCTCTAAACAAATTGGTGAGCTATAGTTCAGATTGATGCTTGATGCCTAATTAGTTGTGTATGGAACTACTGTGCAACGATTGTAGCAACACATAAACTAGTAGCAGTTATATGTTATATTTTTAACTTTTGAATATAAGCATAGGAAATGGAAAGGGCAATTGGAAGAAAGATGAAATTAGGATTTGTGAAATTTTGCAAATATATGGTGAGGAACCTAATGACCTTTCATTTTCTGTGCACATCTTCTAGGAAAGCTGTGATAAAATTACTAATAAGCAGTTGAAATGGTAGAACAAAAGAAGAGCTTTCATACAGGAGGAGACTATAGTTCTTTAATGAAGGAAAGGGCAGGACATGAGCAGATGCATTTGGAGACTATTTGCAAATGTCCTTGCCTGGTTGTATTGATTTTGGTACTGCAAATACCATTTTAGCTCCCCAAGAGGTCCCTAAAGGAAGACAACACAGAAAGTGGTAAACACCCATTTTTTCTCAGTTCAAGATCTGTACCTTCCCTGATGAATCTTCCAGACATGATGTAGCATTCTATTTGTACAAAAAAGTGAGAGTAATTGCTTTGGTTGGCACTGATCCCACCAAATGTTAAGTACTTAATTGAAGATCCTAATTAGCAGTGTAGTTGTCCTAGGTTCTTGTATAAATCAATAGAGAGAAGCTTCCGGAGGGCAATTCAGGACTTCCATTAACTCAGTCACTGCAGGATAAGCAGCCTTTTTCCACTAAGTCTTAGTCATCTTTTTACTAACAAATGGTTGTTATGTTGTTTCACATTGTTGGGGTGAGGGTAGACAGTTTTGAAAATCAGACTCTTAAAGTGGTTAATTTTTTATTTTTGTGCCATAGCAGAATTTTTTATTTCCTCTGTCTGCCTTTTCTACCATTCTGTATATTCTTTATATTTATACCATTCTTTCTACCTGCTCTTAATGTTTGGGTGAATGTACAGGAATCAAAATTCTGATTCAGAACATGATTTCCAAGGAGGGGAAAAAAAGTAAAAAAATGTTACAACATTGACCTTTAAAACATCTGAAGAAGACCAGTCTTTTCTTGAAGATCTTTAAACCATGGCATGGAAGGTAATGGATATCTGCTCTCTGCCTTGAACTGAACTCTCTCATAACATTCCTTGAAGTAATTTGTATTTCTCCTTGTTTTTCTAGGAATCTTGTCATTCTGGGTTTTATATGCACGCTGAATTCTCTCTCTCATTCCCAAACACAACCTCACTGCAGATAATGACTGATGATGGATTCATTTGCCATTTTTGAGCAATTGCTTTACTCATTTCTTGTGTTCCCTACTTCAAATTCCCTGCTGGTATCAAAGCCTAGAGAGTCTTAGACCTGAAGACTGGCACTGCAGACAGACTTGACAAGATACTGACATCCATCTCAGCTGAATGTTCAGCTGGTGAGATCACAAATTTTCTGTTCCCTGCCTTTAGCACTGCAAAAGTAGTACTTTAGTTTTGATGTGAGGGTTTTGAATTGGTTGGACCAGGCTGGGCTTTCACTCTCAGGTCTAGCTCAGGTTGCTTGAAGTGCTACAGGCATTTTTTTTTCCCTTAACAAAAGCAACAGAACATTATTTTTAGGTGCCTGAAGGGTTGGCTGGCTGAGTCACAAACCAACCCATGTAATCAGAACTTAATAGCATTCAAGTGAACAGACATGCAGACTGCAGGATAAAGGAAAGTCAAATGCACATAAGAGCTCACTTCAGCTCTGCAATCAGACTCGTATTTATTATTTCTCAGGATGTCGTGGTCCAGCATTTATAAAATTTAAATATTAATTTTAGAAGTCTTAATTATAGCAACCAGAATAGTTCTGCTCAGTCCCAAAAATAATATAGCAAGAAGCTATTAGCAATTTACCTGATTGAGGAACAGGTAGAGGTTTAATTAGAATTGGAAAATATAGTTTGTTTCTGTTTGCATAGTAAGTAGGAAAGAAATGTCCTCATTTGGGGGAAGTTTTTACTTGTTTTTCAATATTGAAATAATAGGTTATCAACAAATTCACAAAAAATAATGTTCAGTGGATGAAGACAAATGTATGATTTGCATTGATATATTCCAGATTCTTGTCTATTTTGTTTATCTGTAAATATCAGGTAAGCAGATCACAATATGTAAACAAAGTCTTTTTACAGTCATCCATTTTTTTGATACATGAAAATAACATAATATACTAATTTGTTTCTCAGTGGAAATCTAATTTTAATCACGTCCTGCACTGGCAAGTAAATACTACTTAATTTTCTATTTTTGTCTCAAAAAGTGTTTGTGCAATGAATTTCCAGTGGGATTTCCTGTCTTCCCCTGGCTGCCGTGGAACTCTCCATACTGACTCCCATCAGCAATGCAATTGAAAGGTATTTCTCTTAATTTCAATGTAATTACTAGCAGCACCAGTCCAGAAGACCATGCTATCATAAATACTTAAAAAATAAGGTTCATTGATAATTACTGTAGAATGGAAAGACTGAAGTTGTGATCTGATCAGACTGGGCCAGGTCCCACAGGTCCTGCTGTGGAGACATCACATTACAAATAGATCAGACAAAACAAGAATGCCTGCTCCCCATTTTATGAGAGTACTACAAAATTTAAATAATTTGTTTTACGTCTCAGAGATGAACACTTCTTGACTTTTAACTACACTATTAATTCAGATATTTTCTCTCTTTCATGCCCTACATTGAACTCAGTCATTTTCCTCTTGTCTTTAAGGAGCACAGAATATGAGTTCTTGTTCTCTTTCTCTACTTTTCCCCTTTTCTTTCCCCACCACCCCTAGTTTTCAGGATTTGCCTTTCAGGATGTCATTCACAACCCAATGGCCCTTTCTTTGAGTTGCCAAAGTTATATATCAGAGCTGGTGTGAGAACTGTTATAATACTTCCCATTAGTCTTAATTTACCTTTGATGGATACAGGGAAACTCTTTCATGATAAAAAACCTTGTATTCATCTATCCAGTGTAGATATTTACAGTACAGTGAACACTGAGAAATACTGTAAAAATTGGTGTTTAGTGATCTCTCAGAAAAGATGCACATTTATTTACCCATTTTGTCCAAAGAGAAACTCTGCTTGAAGGAAAATGATTTTATTATTCTGAGAGAATTTTCTGTTTAAAACATTCAGTACAGTGGCCTTGAGGGTAGGAAAAAGAAGACCAAGCAGATTAAATACTTTCTAGCTTGGCAATTTTGTTATTTTTCTGAGATTGGAATTCAAGTAGTATGTTCTGGGAAGTAATCACTACTTGTAAGGTAGAATAAGACTTGCAGAATGTGAGAGAAAACAGTGAGTGGAGGACACTGGAAAATGGAAAACTGAGGTTCATTCTTCAAAATTAAATCAGCTTCTTTGTGTACCAACAATAGACAGCCAGGCTTTTGCATTGCTTTTGTTCATCACGGCCATAAATTTTCTCCTGGGCATGAGATTTTAGTGGTTGTCTCTCTCCGTGAATGAACAATTTCTGATGAAAACATTTAACTGGAGAGTTTCTTACTGGCTGAAGACACTAGAGGGGTTTTCTTCAGAGCTGTACAATATCAGTGTACAGCCCAGGCACCTTCATCATGCTCCTCCCTTAAAAAAGCTGTGGTCACTTTTTTTTCTGCAGCGGAATTAATCAGCAAAGATTCAGTGAAAATTGCATAAGCTATGTGTTGCCCCAAGCCTGGTCTAAATTAATCTTCTCTGAGCTGTGTGTCCTGAATTTAGATCACCGTACTGGCCTTTCCTGTAAATATTGTAGAAAATGGGAATACAATACCATGTGAAATACAGGATCAAAATAAATGATCTGTTGCCTCATCTTTAACACAAAACTTGCCTCATAAAAATTGAAGGAGGCTTTCATGCTTTTGGAAATGGTTTCTAATGATCCCTCATAAATTAATTCCTCTTTCTGGAAGTAGAAACCAAGTGAACATTGTTGATTGCCATCAAAAAGTGGTGTGCTGTAGAATTTACATCACTGGTCAGAAAATCGCATCAGGACAGACAAAGTTGCAGGACAGGCAAAGCCGCATATGTTACCAAGATTAGTTTACACATCTCTAGATTTCTGTTTTATACAGGTGTTGAAACAACTCACAATGAAAATAGACAGAGTAAATATACCATCAAAAATAAAAAAAGAAATAGTCACCAAAACCCAAATGGCTTTCTCTGACAGTGCTGAATGTACCATCTGTTTCCATTGCATTACAAATTTATATAGGAAATTGCTATGCAGTGCTATTTCTGGGTAGCTTCTCATTTGCATTTGCTTTTGTTAAAAAATGGGCCCAACTGAAAACCAGCAGGCTGAAACCCACTGGACTTTGGAAGGAAGCATTCAAACCAGCCCGAGGTGTTTCAGCCTGAGCCTGGATCCACAGCTAAATGGTGCAGCTGCCCACACACGTATCCCATGTTAAAACACAGCTTTGGATCCAGGCACCCCATGGCCCATCAGATGTTCAAGCTCCTGGTCCAAACTGTCCACTTTTATTTAGCGCTTTAACAATTGACTCATTATGATGACACAAGGCTTACCACCCAGCTACATTAAAAAAAAAATAACCATAAAAAAGAAAACCATAAAAAATAACCATATCATCATTTGACTCGGGCAGCCAATGTGCAATAGCAGCAATAAGGATACTTCCAAAAAGCACCAAGAATACAAACTCAGTTGTCTTCGATTTGTTCTGTGCAGTAAAATTAAATTAATAGAACACAGAAGGATAACTATTTGCCATGGCCATGATTGTGATTAATCTCAATGTAAATCACCATCCAATGCAACCTTTCATCCTGTGGCTGGAGAAAACTGAGTTACAGCTTTCTAACCCTGTGTAATAGTCCAAATCACTTGCAGGCAGAAATGGAAAAGCCAGAGAGCTTGTCAAATCTAAGTTGGTGACATATTGTCTCTGTTGGACTCAGTGCTGGGCAAGAACAGATGTAAATGAAACTTCTCCCTGACATCCACTCCTTTCCCTGCATTATCAGTTTTGGATAGGCATGAAAGACAAAAGATGCAGAGCCAGCTCCAAAAGGTGTCTATGGTGGATATGTCTGTCTCCATAAGGAGATGTATTTGTGGAGCAAGCATTTTCATGCTTTTGCTTCACAGCACAAGGAGCTTAGGATGTCTACTTTATTCCAAAAAGCAACAGCTATATTTCCTGTCCTTTAATAAAACTGAAATAATATTTTTATTTGGTTTAGTTGTCTCCATTCATTGTTAACTTTAAAGGCTTCTGAAAGGAAGAGGAAGGAGAAAGCAGCAAAGATTTAATTTGCTCAAAGAAAGTTCCTGCTGTACTATTTGAGCACGCTGTTGTGTAGGGGTGCTAGAATCAGTGTGAATGCAAAGCTTCCTGTGCTATTTGTATTTTTGGTAATCAGAAATTTTTTTCAAAGATACAATCAATGCAAGGTTGAACCCCTCTCACATCTGTGGGGTGCAAAGGATTGTTTGCACGATTTCTGAGAGGCATGGCAATAATATCCACACCTCTGCAGACCAGTAGGAAATGTAATTTTTACAGCAGGTTGGTGATATACATGGGATGTGGGCTCCTGCTGGCTTACCACAGGAAAATTTGGATCCATCTTTCCATATTCTGGGCTTAAATAGCAGCCTGGGAGTCACTGGGTGTTGGACCCTGCTCCAAGGCTGGCAGGACAAGCAAGGAAAATGTTCATTTATTGTTTCTATGTTCTCCATCTTCTGTCCATGTAGACCTTAAATATATGGGTTGTAGGCTGTTATTGTATAATGTTGCATATATGTGGTAATGTGAAAATCCAGATAAATAGATAAATAACAGATATTTGGAATTTACTGCTTTACATTCAGTAAAAGATGCTGGTTACTTCTCTATATTATTTGTTAACGAACTGGAATATTTCCTTGTAAAATTCTCAACTGGCATTTGCTTGTTGATTAAGCCACTACTTTTTAACATGTTGTGGTTCCATTAATACTAAAAATTTGGTATTAATG
Organism: Anomalospiza imberbis; assembly: GCF_031753505.1. Classification (NCBI taxonomy): domain Eukaryota; kingdom Metazoa; phylum Chordata; class Aves; order Passeriformes; family Viduidae; genus Anomalospiza; species Anomalospiza imberbis. The sequence continues at coordinate 36,910,107 of NC_089684.1, read as the reverse complement.
GATTTACATTTTTTTTTCTTTACACTGCCATGCCTCACTGATAGACTTCCAGAGAAGGAGGAGATCAAAATATATTCATCAAGAAACTGCAGAATTAGGCCTGTTATGCAATTACTCCAAAGAACCTGAAAGTATAGAAGGCAATGAATCTGGAAGCAGGAATATGGTGATATAAGGTAAAATCAGCATTTGTTGTAGATATGTAATGTTACAAATTATTGTGGATAACTTGGTAGTTTAATTTAGCCACAGGTTTGTGACAATATGAGGGACCTCAGCTGTTTGACTGAAGGCTGTGATCCCAAATGGTGTTGAAACTGCTGTTGATTTTAATGTTGCTTATGTGTATCTGGGTCACTGTCAGCTTTTACACCACACTGCATGTGTACTTTCTGAAGCCTGTGCTTTATAATCTGCCTTCTGGACAATATAATGTATGGCAGCATCAGTTTATGGCTCTCTACAGTCTATGAGATGTATTCCTCTTTAGGAATTGTACTATCGTATTTTAGTCATATCTGCAGGGACAAGAATGCAGTCTGCTGCAGGAAAGATCTTGGTGGTGTTTCTGCATCCTTGTAAAGCTGTGTTTTTAACCACAGGTTACCTGCCTTGTGTCTTTACCACAGCTTGCTCTTGCTCAGTTGTATCCCTTGAAGTGTCTGCACTGGCATATCTGAAACAGGTGAATATCAGAGGAAGAGCTGGGGTTTGCAATGCACTTTATAGGGCTTTCTTTGTAGGCACACTGGGCAAAGGAGTCAAGAAAAAACCTTAACAGACTTTTTCCTCTTTAGAGTGTGCACTTGTCCCTTGTTTCAATGTTTTTCCTCAGTGGTATTACCGTACTGCCTGAAAATTAACAGATTGTTTGTGATTTCCAAGGATCTAAGTCAGAGGGCTAGAAACCCTTCAAGGGGACAAGAGGACACAGATCTTGTGAACATTAATTAAGTTACATTTATTATATTCCAAATTCTTTTGGATCAGAGAGTAGGAAATTGCTTCTATGTGCCACTACGCATACCTGTCTCTGAGCTTTGAGCTACGTAACTACAAGCAATAAATGCAGGCCCAGTCTGTATCCATGCCTAGACAAGTTTTAGACTGTTTTTCCCGTTTTTTACTGTCCATTCCTTTAAACATAATTGAGAAGTGTTTGATTATGGACCAGGACTTCAGATCTCCCCACCCAGTGTAGACTTGGGCTCAGATCTGTATAACCAAAAAGATTGCAGGTAACAACTTTTAAATTGCAAGTAAATGCTCTTCTGTTTCCCTCTCTTTTTTTTTTTTTTTTTTTTTTTTTTTTTTTTTCTGTCCAAATGTTAGTTAGCAAGGCCGGTGAAATTTTGCTTTGTGAGTTTTGTGAGCCATTAAATTAAAGCAAAAAAACCTGATATCTCATCACAGCTTGTATGGTCAGTGAAAAAGTTGCTAAATCTGAAAATGTAAAGGACTGAATAAACAGAGAAGTTATGATTACAGAGGGTGAATAAATTCAGAGGTTTACCTGAAAAATGGCAACACACATAATGAAATATTTCTAGTGGAATTATGTGTTTTTTATATATATTCCTGATTGGTGATTTTTTTCAATTAAATATATGATGGACCCTGCTGAGTATACATTTGAAAAGACAGAACATAAAAAGAATTTTTTCCCCCCTTGATTCTTTGTAAAGAGCACTGATAACTGTTATGCATTTAAATGTATAAAAATACCAGCCTATCTTATTTATTTGATGAAAACAAACCAGTTTCTGGCCCCCTTTTCAGAGAGGCCTACAATAACCAACACCTGAATGTTATTAAAGACCCATTTCACAACAGAGACAATGAGTAAAACAGAGAGTAAATTAATTGTCTAGGGTCACAAAAAGAATCAGTGACTGACATGTCAATGAAATCAATGCATAGCAGCTTTTTTTTAAAGTAAATGCTATTTCATCTTTTAACCTTTACTGTCCTGAGATCATTAAATACTTGGTGAAGGAAATGTTCAGCCATATTTCCTCTTCTAGATTTGCTGTTAATAAAAATGTTTAGCATAACCATGTTATGGTTAGCATAACCATGTTATGCTAAAGATTCAGAATCTACAGATAGAGATTTTTCTCCTCACTAGAAACTAAAAATCAAATAACTTTCTGTCAATGCTAAAGCAACTTAAAAGTCATATTGATCGTATTGAACAATGAAATTTTTTATGTGTATGGCTATCTTACCCATCAAAAATATTTAGAGAAAAGAAATTTACAATCCTCATAGCTGTTTATAGCAGCAGCAACAAAGCAGACTTACATTGATAATTTACTAGTTAACATTTTCTGGGGGACCACATCAATCTCTCTCTTACATCCAAGATACAGATGTTAAAGGGCAGAAGATTTGCTGCCACCTGATAACAAGCTGCCAAAGTATTCCTCTCTCTTGCATGCAAGCTACATCAACTTCTGGAGTTCTCAACAGCTGGGAATAGCTGCTCAGTGTTGAAAATTCAACATAATCAATTTTCCTTTTCAGTAGATGTCTCTTTTTCCCCATTGAGCCTTCAAAGAGTTGGAGAAATAAGATCTATGGCAGATGTATTTCAAGGTGAAATAATCTCTACAGTGTCCTTTAACCATTTTTCCAGCCCCTGAAGATGTTGAGGTGTGCATTCTGTCTCTCCAGCTAGCCAAGAGAATGCCACTTAGCGCTGCAGCTTGGCAGGGTCATCCTAGGAGATAATGCCACAATTTGCTACTGCTTCACTCCTATAGAACTGATCCTTTGAACAACGATATGGTGTTTGTCTGTAAAGCTGGATGGTCTTGTACTGCAGCTACAGTTGTTCTACAAAAGTAATGAGAAAAGGTTTGAGCTTTGCAGGCTCTCAAAGCTATATCTTTTACAAGCATTAGGAGAAAACCATGAACTTGAAATCTGATTCTCAGAAATTTTAGAAGCATCTGGCCTCCTAGAGGGTCTTGTCAGCTGGTTTTTGTGGAATTATAGTTACGCTTTCCTATTTTTTTCTTTTTACTGTTGCAGGGAAGACCGCACAAGTGACAAGACTGGACTGTTACACTGGGAAGAGGAAGGGAAATAACCACACAGTTTTTCAACAGAAAAAAAAATAAGTAGACTTTTTAAAGAAAAAGGAGAAATTAGTTCCCTGCTGCATCTCTAAATGCTGTACCTCAAACCACAGGGAATATAAATAGGCTGGCTGTATCACTTTCAATTTTTCCAAGATAATCTACTGAAAAAAGTATTGTCTTCAAAAAACCCTATGTAGATGGTAGTAGATTGTGAAAAATATCTAGATAAATCTGAATTTGTCAATGGCCATAGAAATGAAAGGATTACCAGTCACTGTGTCAGTGGTGTAATTTCTAATGTTCAAACTTTGGGAAATAACTGAATAAATACTAAACTATATCACCTTGTAGGGACACTTTGACAAATCTGCTTATCTTGCAAGGATGTTAATGTATATGATACAAGGAAAAATTCCTTATCTGACCTATGGAAAGTCTAGACAGTTAGACACTTGTGTCTGCACTCTTTCCCTAAAAATCAAAACTGGAGTCAATACTGGAAAAAAATCTCAACAAAATCTTTCTGGGTGCTGAATTGTAGACATAGCATGTAGTGAGGAAAATGGTAGATATCTTGAACAACCCAAATAACAAAACCTTTATCAAAAAAATGTTAATTTCCTTTAATTTAAATTCTTCTGGGTTTGAATTCTGCATGTTTGCCTTGATAGGTATTTTTACACTCAATCACTTGTACTGTGCTGAATAACTCACGTTAATATTTTATTTTTCTATGTTGAACATAATTTATCTTGTACACTATCTTCTACTCCTTCATTACTTGGAATTATTAATTACAACATTTTTTCAGTGTTTGATTAGGTGGCGTTTAACACCGAATTCCAAACCTGTCACATTGTCCCTTTTAGGGATAATTTTGCAAATACTTACAATTAGGCATCATTTATTCCTTGTAGCTCAGTTAACTGTGCCGTAAGGAACCTGGTAACAAGTTCTGTGAAATGTTTGTAAAATTAGGACTTTAAATTTTAAGCATTCAGGCGAAAAATTTGCATAGTGCCCTGTAAATTTAGAATTCTATTATTTTCACATTATTTAATTCTAAATACGCAACTTTCCCTATATAATAAATTATATTTTTTTGTGGGGGAGAGTACACAGTTGAAAAAGGACATTTCTAGGACCTAGGAAGGGACTCAGTAGTTTAGATTCGTAGCTTTTGCACAGCTTGTGTTTCCATAATCTCGGCAGTCTTTAGAAATGATCACTTGACAATGTTTTAAATCTCTTCTACATTTATTGATAGCCTTAATGCACTCTTCTCTTAATAAATAATTTGATATGTCTGTTTCATTTACAAAGTATTCTTGTGCTCTTAACTCTGACTCAGTTACCAAATCAAGTGATCCAGCCTATTCTCCTTCTTATGTCTAAGCACAGGTACCATTCTGCCCCTTTTTCTGCTTAGCAATATCTGAGAAAATTGTAGCCTTGTTTTTGTATGCCTTTATGGTACTAATACTAAAAGTAAAGTGGTGGAGACCCTGCCTAATTCTTAAGTTTAAGATCTATCAACTCTCTGATCAATAACTTGGGCCAAATCTTTGCAGTTGTCAAAGTGAGCCCAGCTTTGTGTGAAATCTGTTGATTTATCCCAGCCAAACATCATGACCACAGCATCTGCATCTGCCCTGACTGGTTTTTTTTTTTGTATTTTGATACAGCAGTAAAAATAGTCTCCAAGCTAGTTTCTATAGCTGGTTCAAAAATAAGCAAAGGTTTTAAATCAAATTCATAAACACAAGTAGGTTTCTGAGGACAGGGGTCAAACTTGAAATAATTATGCTTCATAGTGGGCTACTAATCACATGTCACGAATCTCCTAACATCTTCTGGTTAAGTGCACAAATGTTCACGAGTCTCAGATGTTTTAATTGTTTGAAATGGAGCAATTATGCATCTAAGTATTACTCCTGGACATGCCAGTGAGTATGGGATATGATACTGATATGATGGGAGGAGGATTTGTTATTATTTGCAGAAGGATTGTCAGACAAAATAATAATGAGTGAAACAGTCTAGCAAGCACCCACTATCAGATCTGAGAACACATAAACCAAACATTTCTCCAAAAATAGCCTGCAAATGAGTTTTCTGAACTGTTCCAAGAGAACTTACACATAGCAAATGTATTAAAGAAAAATGAGACTTTGCTTATGAACAAACCATGAATCTAATAGAACTAAGGTGGTACCAAATAATATTCATGCAAAAGAAAATGATAGTTCTATTACCGTCCAGTCAGCAAAGTACATGGAAAATTTTGCATATTGCCCACTTCTTCAACTTAGTCTTTATTTGGCCTCTGCACAACTAAATTACAACTGAAATGAAAGAATTTGGTTTACAGTTTGTCTGGGGAGCCCAAGGCTCTTCTTCATGTAATGAGTATTTTTTGGCTTCATGAGG